>NW_006408541.1:24093706-24192384 GCF_000296735.1 Chrysochloris asiatica | reverse complement strand
CAGGTGGCATCATTGATGGACTCAAGTGTGGCAGTGGTAGTGAGGTTGGCCCAGGATCGGACATTGTTTCGTTCTGCTGTGCATAGGGTCGCTATGAGTCGGTTCCGACTCGATGGCACCTGACAACAATAACAAAGGAGTGTGTACACAAAAACACAAAAACTCTCAGGAATATATAATAATGTAAACAACCAAAGGGTGCATTCTGCAAGCCTGCCTCCTGGCCACCAGCACTCAGTCCCTCTCTTTCCATGAGTCCAGAGTGCTCAGCTGCTCGCTCTCTCCATGTCCTCATCTCTGCCTCCATTTCTGGTGTCACTGCTTCTCAGGATAGGGTCCCACATTCCACTTGGCTCTTCTCCCTTGATGGTCCTAGCATCCTCTGTTTCTGAACTATAAGATTAACTACTCCCCCATTTTTGTTACAAAACTTGTACCTTTACTGTTGTAAATTAGTCATGATAACAATTACTCACTACTGAATCATAAGAATCGTATCCCCATCTCTTTTCACCAGACCCGTCTAGACAAGATGAAAACTATTCAGTGGGGACTCTATCTTCTCCTGTACACTCTTAAACTAAACTCCCTCTTGAAAACTTGTAAGCCAGTCACTTCGTGTCTTTATCACCCCCTCATTTTAGGTAGCCAGTATCTAAGTTGCTCGTCCTATCTACCCCATGTACAGAGGGGATAGCACTGAACTTGATGTGAAGACTCCTTCCCTCTAAGTTGGTATTTTGAGCTACTACATCCATAAGTGTGGATCAAGTTCATCAAATTGGAGCAATTTACACTTGTTTACTTTATCAAAAAAATTTTTTTTTTTTTATCTTCCTCTAGTCGAGTTCTGATTATCAAGCTTTCAAAACTAGGTCAATGGGTACTATCTGCCAAGTTTGGGCATTCTTGTGCGTCTCCCCCCAGTTCCTATCAGCTGGATATTTCACTCTCAGCTCTAGCCCTCCATGATTATATCCTTGCCCATGGGCTCAGGTGTCCCCAGGTCTCACCATACTTTGGATCAACTAGCCCTTCCTCTTCTCTCATCTCCAGGTCAACGGGAGTGAATGAACTGTGGTTGAACTCAGCCCATTTCTTCATTGCTGCCTTTTCCCCTCTTTCACTCACCAGTAGACCAATGTGGTTGCCAGCAAGCTCATATGCCTGCTCATGTGTTCCCTTTGAGTTTCAGTCTTAGAGGGGACAATGGCTGATTTTTAAAATCTGGATGGACTTGAGCTGCCAACCTTTAGGTGAGCAGTCTATCTGGTGCCAATTTCCTGACTAGCCTTACCTTTCTGTGGGCAACATACAGGCCCCAACATCTATATGCTGCTTCAGGACATACTGATTTGTCACTCTTCCACTTAGGCATGTTCCCATTTCCATGACATTGCATATGCTGGTCCCTATGTCTGGCTCACTCTTCCTCATCTTTACCAGAAGAGTCCTGGGTGGTGCTATAGGACTGCTAGTTCACTGGACTGCTTGTTTAAATCCACTGGATGCTGCTCAGAAACTTTACACAGGGTTGCCATGAGTCAGAAATGACTCAACAGCACTTACCAACAACACCTCTTCAAGACTCAGTCTAAATGTTGTCTGTTCTGCAAAACCTTTAATTCATCCTAGTGGCCCTTGTACTCAAACAACAATTGTTAGGAAGGCGCAGGACTGGGAAGTGTTTTGTTCTGTTGCACATTGGGTTATTATGAGTGGGAACAGACTTGACAGCATCTAATGGCAACAGTGCCCCAAATAGCTTCTCATGGGCTCCTGTCACATTGTCCTTTCCAACACTTGGAACACCAAATTGTAATGGTTACAAATTGGACTTTGAACCGCAAGGTCAGCAGTTCGAAACTACCAGCTGTTCCGCGGGAGAAAGATGAGGGTTTCTGCTTCCGTAAAGATATACAGCCTCGGAAACCCTGTACAGCGTTGCTGTAAGTTGGAACCAACTCCATGGCACATAACCACTACCACCACCACTCACCTATCTGGGTCTGATGCTAGATTATGGGTCTCTCTAAGCCTTTGGACCCTCTCTCTCTCAATCCGGCATTGAAACCCAGGTGTTCAAACCAATATTTTGTGAAGAAACTGATTGTATTTTGGGTGACAGAACACAGCAATTAAACGGACCCTCCCCATGCATGGTTAGTTATGTTTCAGGTTCAATTTATTTCCTAAAACTTTTTAATCAAAGTACACTTTTTTTAAAAGGTAAAGGCACAAGTGATTTATTATGTATTTATGAAGCATACATTAAAAGAGAGGTGCCAAGTTATAGTCCGATCTAAAGAAAGCACCACACTAGGGGCAGTGGTACCAGAACACAGTAGAACGACTGAAAGTCAGTGCTGAAACCTGACAGATAAGGAACTTTAGTGGGCGGTGAGTTTACGTTCATTACGTTCACCGTGGTAGAACAACTCAGAAAAGGAGGCAGGTGAGGATGGTGGCATCACGGTACTCATACATGTAAACTGCTGACTTGGTGTATGTCTTGCTGCGTATATTCCCAACAACAAAATCAAGTTAAAAAAAAAAAAAAAAAAGGTAAATCAATGCTCAGCCCAACACTAATGGCCTCCTACCAGGCTCTGAGCCAGGTGTGTTCCCTGTCCTTTAGATCCCCCCAGTCCATGGGGGGCATGGTGGTGGTGGTGGTAGAGCAATGACATTTCAAAGTGTTGTGGTGGTACCAAGGATACTGGAGTCTGGGGAGTCATGGGAGACACATGATGCCAAGGCCACAAACACAGCTTAGGATGTGGGAACTCACAAAAATAGGATGTAGACATGGTCTTCGTGACAATGGTCCTAGTACTAGAGCCCACCTGGCATGTAGTAGGCCTCCAGTAACCAGGTGTTGAATGAATGGCTGACCTGGAAGTAATCCTGAGATGGGGCTTAAGGGATCTCTGGAAGGTCTCCCCATATACATCCTTTCCTTGAGCTAGACAGTGGGCTTTTGGAGTAGCCAGCTTGAGGGAAAGGTGGGTGGGCAGCACCTGGGATTGGGGAGGAGCAGCGAGAACTGCCTTCAGACTGTGCTGAGGAGGCTCAGAAAAGCCCTGAGCGCCTGAGGGCTGTGGCAGAGACACAGGAGGCAGGAAAAGGGCAAAAAGGAGGTGGGGCTGCCTTAGTTTCCAGAGGCTGACAACAGAATACCACAAGTGGGAGGCTTTCAAGAATGGAAAACGTGTCCTTCTGAGGGCTCGTAAAGAGCAGGGTCCCACATCTCTGTCCAAGTTTCTGGTTTCTGCCAACAAGTGTTGGGATTCATTGGCTGTTTGTATATCTATCTATCTATCTATCTATCTAATCTTCACATGGCATCTCAGGGGCTGCTACTGGGTGCCATGAAGATGATGCTAACTCATGGTGACCACATGTGACAGGGCAGACCTGCCCATAGGGTTGCTTTGATGTCACTGTTATGGAAGGTAGTTACCAGGTCATTCTTCCACACCATCTCTGGGTGCTTAACCATTCTGCCATCAGGGCTCTTTGGGACTTCAATGGATTTTGGGGGGAACACAAGTCAATCTCTACCAGTCTCCAAATACTGCAGCCCCTATAGACCGAGTCTGGGCCCCTCCTCGCTGAGCTAAAGAAGTCTGAGAGGTACTGGAATGCTGGACAGGGTGCTGGATGGGTGGGGGTGATCCTACGCCAGGTGGGGGTGAACCTACGCCAGGTAGATAACGTGCCACCAAGAAGGCCTTGGGTGCTGACGGCTCCGTAAACACCACGCACCCCCATTTGAACACTCATGACACACCAAGTGCCAGAACAGGAGCTGGAATTCCCGGTCAGAGAGGTTAGGGCCGTTCTCAAAGTCACTCAGCTAGGCAGTGACAGGGCCGGGACTGAATTCCAGCTTTCTAATGGCAGAGCCTGATCTTTGTTTACTCCGCTAAAAGAGGGGAGGACAGTGGGGGGTACAGATTTTCTTCCAGACCATATGTATTCACAAGAGAAATAATTACAGTAAGTGAAAAAAAAAAAAAAAAAAGTTGTTTTGAACTTCTGTTTCTTAAGAGCATATCAACAATTCAAATTTAATTTCTCTCAACAAAAGGCTTCTTGTCCTTTCTCAAAAATGTGTTTTTCTTTTTTATATCATGGTGGCCTTTAGCAGTTGAAGTATCTGAATAATGAAACAAATACATATTTCTATTCTTTAGCATTAAAACCATTTTTCCCCATTAAAAAGGTTATGGGCACATGGCAGACGTGGAGTTGGACCAGAGCCAGGTCTCAGTCTGGGTCAGCAAAGCACCAAGGCTGGGGGTTCAAGAGCACAATGTCATTCTGGGGATGGGGTCAGACCAAGGTCAGGAGTGAGAGCAGCCAGGCCTGGCAACCACTGCTTCCCTGGACTTGGTGGCAGGTCGGCTGGAGTGCCGGCTTCCTGACCCCCAGCCCAGGTCTGGCCTGACCTCCTTCCCCAGAACAAGGAACCCGCCTGGCCCTTAGCCTAGAGGAGGTTGCAGCTGCTCCTGCAGCTCGGGTCCCAGCAGACAAAGGCACTTTCTTCCCCAGCACAAGCCTCCATTGCATGCTGCTCTGGATCCAAACACTCCTATGAAGGAACTGACTCTGTCCTATGTGTATGCATGTGCATGTGTGTGCTCACTTGTGCTGGACTCCAGGGAGCTGGGACAGGCATTCAAGCCCTCCCTGCTTCCTGGGTTTGGGCTGGCATTTCTCCATCCGCACCCCTGTGCATGTCCTTTGTGTGTGAGTGCATGTCAGTGTGTGCACTGTGTATGCATTCTGTATGTGTTTGTGATTGTGTGCCTGTTTCTGGGTAACTGTGTGCATGTTCCCCGTGTATGTCTACATGAGACATTTGGTGCTAGGCCTCCACTTCTGCTGCCTCTGGCTGTCCCTCCTGTTCTTACCCCCCTTGGCTACTGCTCTGGAGCTCTGCAGTGGGCAAAGCCTCCTTTACTATCTCCCTTCCACCTCCCCACCCTCCGCCTTTGCCTCTGCATTTGTCTGTGAACCGCCTGGCCTCTTTCAGTTCTGGGAGGAAGACAGGTTTGCACAGCTTGGCTTGGCCCACACACTTTCCAAAAGTTTCCTGGCTCTCTGCCGAGCTCTTTATAAAAAGGCTCATGGGGAATAGCCCAACAAGAAGGTAGGGACCCTGCATGGGGGGCTCAGGACCCCCGCTCCAAGCACCAAGATGAAATGGGAACATCAGTCAGCCGAGCACAGCTAGAGGGGGCACAACCTGAGCTGAACTTAGTCAGAGGTCGCCCCATCCTCAGGAGGGGTGCAGTGTCTTCCGAAGGCTCATATCCAGGGTGACAGCCAAGAGGAAACCCAGAGAGCAGGCAGCGCAAGCCTCACTGAACAAAAGGGGAAGGGAAGGCCCACAGAGGTGACAGGCCATCAAGGCTGAGTCCCTGTGGCCACCCTGCTGCCCCCAGCCCCTAAGCCTGAGTTGGCCTCAGAACCTCACAGCCTCAGTCCTTCAAATCAGACAAATCCCAAAGCAGGTGTCTGAGCAGCATACTGACCTAACTTGGGGTCTGACACCTTCCCGCCCTGCTGTCCTCCAACAATATCTGGACTCCAGCTTCCATCCAGCCTCCATCCAGAGAGGAGGACTATCCAATGGAACAGGAAGAAGTGACTCTGGGTGATGCACGGACAGCCGGGTTGGGGGGTATGTGGTGGTGGTCTGCAGCCAGGATGTCGCTCCAGGAGGCTGCTGGATGCTGGAAACACACAGAACTCACTCATGAAGGCTGGTTCCTCCGTCCAATCTCCACTAACCCTGACCAAACTCTCTCCCCCTCTCCTCTTCCCTTTAGGAATTTTTTTCAACAGCCAGGCAGAGAATCTGTTCTTTGCTGTCCAGTCATGTCTGGTCTGTAAGAAATGAACACAGACTACTGACGTAGCTCGAAGAAGGGTCTTCAGAGTACAAGGAATGTGACCAGTCACCAAACAACAGGTTGGGGTTTCAGGAACATGCTGCCACAGCTGGCCACACAGAGAAAGTACCACATTTGGGCGGAAATTTTCTCTCTTTTAATTCTTGTTCCTTATAGAGGAGGGAGTGCCTGGGTTGATGGGGTTCAGGCAGTGGAATGGGGCCCCTCCTCTTTGGGCCTGAGGGGGGACTGTGCGGTTGAAAGTGGTGTTGGCAGGGGTTTTCTGAATCTCCCTGCACCCCCAGTCCCAGGGGATGGGGGTACCTCTGTGTCCCCTCCATACAGGCAATTGGTTTGGGGTAAGGATGTCGCTGTAGGGGCTTGGGACCAGCAGGAATAGCTGCTTCACCTATATTCACACTAGCATAGAGAAAGTAGTGTCCTGTCCTTACATACATTTGTGTCCAGGGACGAGGACAATGGTAGAGTGCTCCAACCTGTGGGCCCCAGGGGTTGAGGGCTGTCCTCACTCTCCAAAGACATCACCCGACTCTCGGCCCTGGAAACTCTGGAAGCCGTGAGTGGAAAAGGCTGGGTCAGAGATGGAATGGGGGCTGGCTAGCCGGTGGACTGGAGAAGTTCTAAAGTTTTCCTGGTCTGGTTCCTCTAGGTTGGAGCCAGGAGAGAGCTTATCATCTGGGCAGCCCTGCATTACTGCTGGACCCTGCTCACTGGGGCCCCTACAGAGCCTCCTCTCCCTCTCCAAACTCATACCTGGAGGGTGGTTGTGCAAGAGCCCTGAGGATTCGGTGCCGTCATCCTGGGGAGTCATACACACAGGGACCTAAGGAGGGACTAGACATGGGGCCTCTGAGGACTTTGCCAAGCTGCTTCGTGCAGCCGCCCCTTCAATAGGGCAAGTCCCCAGAATCTTCCATGCGGCACTGAAGCACCTTCCTGGATGGCCCCCAGGGTGCCTACCCCGTCCTCTGCCTGCACATCCCTAACCCCAACTCGGGAGCCTTCCTTGTGTCCTGCTTCTGAGAGCCAGCTGGACATCGTGGGGAAGTGAGGGGTGTGACAGGACAATTCCAAGGCAGTCCAAGTGTGTGTGCCCGCGCTTGTCCCCTGGCTGGCTGTATCAGGAGCTGTCAGGGCCCGTGGCTCTGCCATCACTCACAAAGCAAACCTGGGCTGTGTGCTGGGCCCAGTGCTTCTGGCTTCTTAATTGAATTCAATCCACACATTTAAAAGCCAGGCAACTTCACACAAGCATCTGAATTTCCATCCTCTGTTGAAAAAAAAACAGTCACCAGGAAACACAGGGTCCACATTCCTGCATGTCATCACTGGCCATAGGCGATGGCAGCTGTCTCTTCTAGTCAGCGCATGTGATTCCCAGTTTCCATGGTCCCTACCTCTTCCTACTGTCCAAAATCTAGCCCTTGCTGCTCGTGGATGTCACCTGCCTTGCCTGGTAGGCATGCAACTTTACAGATACCCAGGCACCGTTGAGACCTCCCAGGTGGAGACAGGTTCATTTCTGGCCCTCTTTGGTGACTGCCATTCAGGCAGGGACAAATGTCCAACAGGAAAACTCCAAGAGCTGCTCTCTTCTTCCAATTGGTGAAATCCAGCTTTCACTCAGCCAAGGCTGACTTGTCAGAGTAGAATTGTGCTCCATAGGATTGTCACTGATTGTTCACAAACAGATCTGCAGGCCTCTCTTCGTGTCTCTGGGTGAACTTGAATCTCCAGCCTTTTGGTAAGCAGCTGATCATGTTAATCATTTACACCACCCAACAGTCACCCCAGGATGGGATGGGAGGTGAGTGCAGCTTGACTTGAAGCACTGTTGAGTCAGTGCTGACTCATAGAAACCCTGTATAGGGTTTCTGAGGAATAGCTGATGGGTTTGAACCGCTGACTTTGCAGCTCAAACTGACCTTGCAGTCCAGTGCCTTATCCTGCGGCACCACACCAGGACTTGTTCTTAGTAGACCCAAATACATCTTTAGAAATCCCGTCAACATTTTTGCCCATATGGGCTTACTAGGCTGTAGTTCATTCTTCTTGGATCAACTATCAACACTCATGGAAGCAACAGTCAAGAAATCAAGCGACAAATCTGCTGCACAAGACCTTTTTAAAGTGTTGAAGAGCAAAGATGTCAGCTTGAGGACTAAGGTGCACCCGACCCAAGCCATGGTATTTTCAATAACTTCATATGGGTACAAAAGCTGGACAGTTAATAAGGAAGACCATAGACGAATTGATGCTTTTGAGGTATGGTGTTGGAGGAGAATATTGAACGTGGGCTGCCAAAAGAACCAACAGATCTGTGTTGGAAGAAGTGCAGCCAGAGTGCTCCTTGGAGGCCAGGATGGCCAAACTTCATCTCTCTCTCATACTTTAGACATATTGTCAGGAAGGACCAGTCACTGGAGAAGGATATCATGCTTGGTAAGGTGGAGGGTCAGAGAAAAAGAGGAAGACCCCCCAGCGAGATGGATTGGCCAAGTGACAGCATCAATGGATTCAAGCGTGGCAACAATAGTGAGATTGGCCCAGGACTGGGCAGTTTTGTTCTGCTGGGCATAAGGTCGCTTTGAGTTGGTACTGACTCGATGGCACCTAACAATAACAGGCTGTAGTTAAAGTCCTGGTGTGGTGCTGCGGGTTAATGCGTTGGACAGCAAGATGGGTTTGAACTGCAAGGTCAGCAGTTCAAGCTCACCAGTTGCTCCTTGGAAACTCTATGCGGGGCCGCTATGGGTTGGACCCGACTCGATGGCATCTAACAACAAAAGGCTGTAGTTGGCGAATCCCTTGCCTCTCTTTTCTGCAAATTGTGGTACTTCCTCTCATCTCCCCACCACTCTGCTACCCTAGCCCCCGCTCAGAGCTCCCAGTCAGCAGTCAGTCAGGGTCTCATGTCCCTTTCCCAGTGCTGAGTCGGTCCTGTCCCACAACCAGATTCTAGGGTCCCCAACTGCAGGGGTGTGGCCGATAACCTCAAGCACATAGTAGGAGAGACTTGGAAGGCTTCCAGCTGTCTCCAAAGTCTCAGAGCCTACCTACTCTATTAAATAAAGGAGCTCTGGTAGCGTAATGGTTACAAGTTGAGCTGCTAACCTCAGGGTCAGCAGTTTGAAACTATGAGCCGTTTCAGGGAAGAAAGATGAGGCTTTCTGCTCCTGTCAAGAGTAGAAAGCCTAGGAAACCCTATACAGTTGCTCTGAGTCAGAACCAACTCCATGGCACACCACCTTCACCATTTGTTAAGTAAGATCAGGTGGGCTGTGCTGCGGGGCCAACACTACAAGTGAGGGGAGGAGGGAATGAGCACTCACTCCCACCCTGTAAACTCTGCCCCAGCTGCTCTCTCCCATCTTTCTGAGCCCTGCTCCCTAGGGTGCAGCGGGCGCCCAGTCATCCTGGACCAGGGCACCCAGTATGGTTTCATGCCCACTGCTTGCTCCCAATGGTGGGTTTGCCTGTTGCCTGGGCTCCAGGTGGGAACGCGGAGGCCTCCCTTAGGCTTCCTACAACTCCCACACAGGTTCCTTCCCAAGTCATGGGCAGTCTGATTTCTAGGTCCTGGTGTGGAGCTGTGGGTTAATGCGCCAAACTGCAAAGCTGTTTGAACTGCAATGTCGGCAGTTCAAGTTCACCAGCTGCTCCTCGAAAACCCTATACAGGGTCATTATGGGTTGGAACCGACTCAAAGGGACCTAACAACCACCCAAGGCCAAGTATCTCCCTCTGCTGGTGTCCTCCAGGCCTTCTTCTTTCTGCTCTGGGTCCTCCCAAACCTGCCTCTGACCAGCAACTCCAAGTCGACTCACAAACAAGCCATGGAAAGAGCAGGCGACAGCCACCATTCTGCTGGTCTCTGCACCAGTCCTTGCTGAACTTCAACCCATCTCGTCAAGGCGGGGCAGCCCCAAGGTCTCCTTCAAAGAGCAGGTATCCCCTGGGCTTGGAGGTGGCCCCTCAGAAGGCCTAGCCAAGGTCAGGGTCTCTTTGAAGTAGGTATTAACATACAAGTGTATGTGAGTCTTGTATGCATGTTGTTAAATGCTGTCAAGGTCACGTATGTTCCAACTTAGAGTGACCCTGTGTAGAGTTTCTAATGAGCGGCTGGTGGGTTTGAATCCCCAACCTTGTGGTTAAAACCAACTTCACAGTCCAGTGCTTACCCTACAGTGCCACAACAGAAAACCACATTTGATAAAACACTAGATTTTTGTTGCACTGGAGTAAAATTGATGCTTTTGAGCAAGGACTAGTACATCTTATGTAAAGGGCCATTCAGTGCCTATTTTAGGTTTTGCGGTCCATACAGTTCCTGTGGCAGCTGCTTCACTCTGCCGTTGCAGCGTGCAGGCAGCCGTAGGTTGGCTGTGCACACGGCTATAGGCCAATAAAACTTAGAATTTCATGTAATTTCCATGTGTCACAAAATAATCCTTCTTACCGCCCTCCACCCCCCCATTTAAAAACATAAAATACATTCATAGCTCATCAGGCTGAACAGTAACAGGCAACAAGACAGCCTCAGCCCCTGGGCCGCAGTTTGCTGACTCTGCTCTAGGAAGATAGTACACACTGAACCTGTGGCTTCACGTACCAAGCCAAGGCCCTAAGAAAGAACCATAGGTTTTTCATACCTCTCAACTGAAGGTAGGTGACAGCCCACCTGTGCCTACTTCCTTCTCTGGAGGACAAGGTTTGGGATGGGTTGAAGTTCGGCAAGGCCTTGTGCAGAGACCAGCAGAATGGTGGCTGTCGCCTGCTCTTTCCTTCATGGTTTTTGGTATGCTGATTTGAGGGAAGTTAAGGCCAGGGTATAGACAAATGTGTGTCTGCAGCACCTGGTCTGTTAATCGTGGGTGACCCAGGAGTACCCCATAGAGAGAGGGGAGCAATTTTCACACCAGAAAGCCGCTCATCGCTTCCCCATTTGGTCTTTCTGGCTGTGACCAGGTGGTCATTCAGGCTTTCTGGATGCAAAGTTCTGGGCTCTAGAGATTGTTACCAGGGAAGTCCATATCTTACCAACCTCATGTTACCTCTCCTCCCAGCCTCAGGAATTCAGCTGAGTGGCAGTGACCCAAGTGGCCCCTCTCCTCCTGGGCCTAGGCTGGCGAGCCCAAGCACCCAGGTACCCAGGATGCCTGAGGTGTCAGTTCAGCAGGGACAGAAGGAAACGTGTTCCCTGGGCAGCACGGACCACAATGACCCAGCCCCTTATTCATCGTTAAGAGTCAAACTACCCTGCCCAGGGCCAGCTCACTCCAGGCCTCAAGACGCCCATCCTGGTCCCCCTAATAACCAGTTTGCTCACCTGGAAGAAATTAATAACAGTATTTATGGAGTTATTGAGAGCACGCCCACCTCATGGAAGTGTCTATCTAGTAAATGAGTTATTATATGGAGTGGGTGGCCAGATACAATACAGAATTTCCACAAGTCTGATTCAGGTAACATTTTTTCTTATGTACCAAACACTACATGAATATACTTAAACTGGAGTCCTGGTGTGACACTGTAAGATCTGCATTGGACTGCTAACCACAAGGTCAGCAGTTCAAACCCACCAGCCACTCCTTGAAAACCCTATATCGGGTCACTATACAGTGGAACCAACTTGACGGCACACACTTATACCTTAAAAAAAACATAAAATTCATTGTTTGATCATCGAATTTAATTTCTAAATCTGACAAGCTTCACAAATTCAGGAGACTCTCCTGACTCCAGCCCTGGACTAGACCCCCTCATCCCTAGTCCAGCCAGACCAAAGGCTAGGCCATGTGTACAGAGTCAGGCCAGAAAACCTGTTCCCTGCAGTGCCGAGTCCAAAATCAGATCCCATCTATACTTGCTTTGATTTCCTTCTGTCTGTTTAATCCCCATCTCACCGGCTTCTCAAAAGGATTATGACATATTATTAACTAATGGCTACTGATCATTTTGGAGACCTGGTGTGACGCTGTGGGCTAATGAGTCAGACTGCAAAGCCATTTGAACTGCAAGGTTGGAGGTTTAAGCTCACCAGTTGCTCCTTGGAAACCCTATACAGGGTCGCTATGGGTTGGAATCGACTTCATGGCACTTAACAACACTGATCATTTCAGAGTCTTGGTGTGGCAATGTGGGTTAATGTGTTTGACTGCAAGGTTGGTTTGAACCGCAAGGTCAGCAGTTCAAGCTTACCAGCCACTCCTTGGAAACCATATACAGGGTTGCTATGAGTTGCAACTGACTCGACAACATTTAACAACATTGATCATTTCAGTTAGCCCCACTGACAACACTTAAATGATCTGAATAACATCCCCATGTTATATGATAAGGAGACTTGAGACTTGCATGAGATGTTGCTCGCTTTTCCTCCCAGGGAAACTGTCTTTCTAAACCTTCACCTTCTTCCTTTCTCCCCAAACCTCCCCACTCGAGCTCCACCCTTTGCCCTCCAGCTCTTGGGCTCCAGTTGAGCCAGAGCACAGGTGAAAAGACCTTCTCTGAAGCACCAACCTGTCACTGCTATGCTCAGATCTGGTGGGAGCTTGGATTGAGTCCCAGCTCTCTTCTGTGTGACTGATGGAGTATCTATGGCAACCTGTCAACTTTCATTAGGGCATATTTGATGCCAGCATGCCTCTACCTACCTCTCGAGATACTGGGAGGACAAATGAGATCACTTAGGGCATACTGTTAGCCCAATAGACTATTCTGCCCTGATAGAAGATCTGTATCTGTAGCAAGGTTTCAGAGATAAAAAGGGTCTATTCTGTATATATATGGATTCCTGGTGTGGCGCTGCGGGTTAATGCGCTGGACTGCATGGTTGGTTTAAATCTCAAAGTCGGTGGTTCCAGGTCACCAGCTTCTCCTCAGAAACTCTATACAGGGTCGCTGAGTCGGAACTGACTCAATAGCACAACAATAATTCTGTATAAAAGGAGTCCTGGTGAGGGACTTAGGATAAGCACTAGACCACAAAGTTGGTTTGAACAAGGTCATTAGTTCAAACTTACCAGCTGCTCCTCGGAAATCCTATACAGGGTCTGCTATGAGTCAGAATCAATTCTATGACACTTAATTCTGCCTAAATCTTTACTTCACTCAGGAAGAGGGCTCCCTAAAGTATCCATGAACCATGTTGCATTAAACCAATTCCGACTCACAGTAACCCTATAGTAAAAAACCGAACTGCCCTACAGTGTTTCTGAGGCGCTAAGTCTGAGGCAGACTGCCATCCTTCTGATTCACAGCCAAGCGCTTTAACCATGGTGCCACCAGAACGCCTTGTCTGGACTGGAGAGCTATAATGCTTCTATCAAGTTCTTACTTAAACTGTGGCAAGGACTCGGAGGACTTCCTGTGAAGGTGTCCCATCCATCTGTCTCCAAGTCCATCCACCTAGGTGCCAGGTGCTGGAGGGATTGACAGGGTGAGGCTGCTCGCAGCTTCACTGGTGACTTCTGGGGCTTGAGAGGTGATAGCTCCACAGTTAAGAACCACAGAGTTCCTTAGATGCCGTAAAACATCTGCTCCAAACCCCAGCAAGTCTACGTCCCCTTCAAGTCCCAGGTGTGTGAACTGAGGTGGGACTTCTAGCCCCAGGTGTTCTGGCTAAGGAGCAGGTGGTGAGCCACCAAGTCAGCCTTCATGGTGAGTAGGTACCAGGCGCTCCCCGGGTGTCCAGTGCAGACTGGACTCTCAGGAAGGACAACGGGCTCCTGTGCACAAGCTGCCCCCACAGCAAGAGATGGCCAGGAGCCACTGAGTGCCTCAAGTACAAATGTGACTTCTAAACTTTTTTTTTTTAAATCCAGGATCAAGACCACAGACAATTTATTATGTGAGACACGGGGTAAAGGATGATCGGGACAGGAATGGCTGTGAGTGACATGGAATTAGATGAAGAGGCTCAAGTCAGCTGAAGAGTTTAAATTTGGCTTTTGCTCTTGGAAACGTCAAAATAATCATAAGAAGCACTTATGCCTTACAGAGCAAATAATCCACAGTGTCATGTTCATTTTGCAAACAGGGTCACAATAGCAGTCAAATAGAAGCCTGAACACCCAGAGAGTTAACATACACAGGTTCGATAGCTCTAACAAGGGAGTTAGCATGCTGGTGGGTTTTCAAACTCAAATCCATGTGGAACCTTGTGACCCTACTGAAGGTTACACGTGAGACCTGGGGAAAGCAGCTATTCCATACAAAACGACAACGATGCGACAACAACAAAGAAAACCCCAGACGCTGCAGGATGGCTAGAATACTCATTTGCAGTAAGGCTTTCCAGATACATGGATTTTTATAGCATTTGTATTTTAAGGATTTAGGGCAAATACAGCTCTTTTTCTCTACTTGATAAAAAGAAAATTAGTACTTAAAAGGTTCAAAAATATATCAATTGAGTGATTTTTTTTTTTTTACATAAATAAATTATATTGATTTTTAGGATTTTAACAGCTGAAAAAACCCTTTCCGCTTCCACTGGAGGCAAAACTGAACAAAAGGTTAGTTAAATAGAGATAGCAGCATTTCTAAGAAATCTGATGTCAGCATTCTAGAGCATCTATGCTACACAGATGTCAGGAAACAGGACTTGAGTTGAATGCTCGGTTCTTTCCGATAGGATCAGTTAGGGAATTTCTGGTTTCTGTCTGATTCATAAAGCTAGGACTCCACTTGCTGAAAGCACGGCTGACTGGGTTGTTTTTTTTTCCTATCACGATATAACAGACTTCTTTGAGATGCTCATTTTAACATTTACATAATTTATAATCCCAAATGTATAAAAGACAATGACAAAAGCATCATAAATAAATAATGCAAACTAAAACAGTTATGTCAAACGTTTGGACCTTCTGATAAATTAGCAAAACTGTAACAGAAAAAGTAAAAAATACAGTAAATTGTGACAACAAAACAATATGAAACTGATACTAGTAACACTTCCACCATTGCCTGCGCCTCTGGACGACTTGCTGCAAGTCTCCGAGTATAACTATCACTAAAGAACAGAACCATCTGAAGGGATGACCAGGAAGCGCAGGCAGCTTCTTCCCAGCTAGGTCCCTAAGTGTGAAGGTGCTGAGGAAGAGAAAAGAATAGCAGTTTCGGGAACCTGGGTCCACTGAAAATATACACAGAATAGAGATGTCATGGGTGGGGAGAAGAAAATATTTCCACAGTTGTATTGTAAAGGTGGTGCACACGTGTTTGGACAACCTCAAACAGAGGACCTAGCAAGTGTCAGAGTGTGGAGAGACTAGTTTCTTGCCGGCTTCAGAAGGAACTTTATTTTTGGTGAAGGAAAGCGCACAATGAAAGCCCTGGTGCTCTGTAAACACAGAGACATTCTGAGGAGACCGCACTGAGAGTGGGTTGTGGCGATGAAGCACACAGCTCCCGGGTGCTGGCCACAACTCAAGGTGTGTCAAGCCTTTTCAGATTGAGAATCATCTTGTAACTTGGGGGAGGAGGAAGAGTAATACATACTCATAAAGTAATGCCTAGCCAGTATTTCTTCTTGCTGCAGGTGTCCGAAAAACCAGGAAGGGGAAATTATATTACTACCAGTAAGCTTTTTGTTTTTTTAATAAAGAAATGAATATATGTATTTTCAACCATTAGTTATATACTCTGTCTATACTACTCATTTAATAATCATGATAAAATAGGGAAATATTTCAACTCAAACATACACACCAGCACCTCCCTTTTCTGTGCTTTTTGGTTCCCCCATTCCATCCTTCCCATCCAACACGGCCCACGGAGAAAGGAGCTACTCTTGGTCTCTTCACCCTTCAGTGAATATATCCCCTTGACAGCTTTCTTTTGCCATTTTTCCTTGAATATGTGGGAAACTGGGAAGAGAAGGGGGGCGTGTCACCAAGTACTGTATTAGCTACGATTGCTGGAATGAACAACTGGGTAACAGAGTGAGAACGCTGTGCCTTCTAGACTAGGCAGACGACACTCAACTAGTGAAGTGGCAAGACCCTGCAACTATTAACACCGGTTACCATAGTCCTCAGACAGGAAATTAGGTAGGTCATATTACTGATGGAAACACAGGTTCTTGTGAAGGTGAAGTGAGGGGAATAACAAACCTTTATGGGATAAGAAACTTACAAGTCACAAGAATTTTTCCAATGAAAAAAGTTCTAGTTGGTGTCATTGTTGGAGTCTTTGGGTCCCCCATCCCCAGCCTGTGCCACATGTTCTCTGTCTGGGGGCAAAGGTACACTGGCTTCGGTGCAGTTCTGATCACTGCTGGGCTCCCTTTCAGACCCGGGAGCAGGCTCTAGGATGGAGTGCACCGGGTTGTCCCCTTTTGTTTTCTTCTTCTTCCTCTTCTGGCTTTCCAGACCTATAATTTCAGAGTGTCTGGCCTGCTGCATGGTGGGCAGAGCCATGCCCATGCCAGGAGAGAGAAACATGGATGGGTAAATGAGTCCAGGAGACACTCCTGGGATGAGAAACGGGTTAAAAGCCACAGGACTACTAGCCGTTATTGTAGGGTCAGACTGATCAGAAAATGGACCAGGCGCAGGCTTGTCTTCAGCTAGAGCATCTGCTTTCACATCCCGGCTACCAGGCTTGGCTTCGGCAGTCTTTTCGGTCGCTGATGTACCACTTTTTGTTGTGCTTGATAAAGACGCTGGGGCAGCTGAAGTGCAGGAAGTTGTCATGGGCGTATTGAGGAGTCCCCCGACACCAAACATCTGGGGCACTGTGGCCATTCCTGGCAGCATCATGGGCAGCATGCTCAAGGTGCTTTTGGCATCGTCGCCTGTAGGCATTGTGGCAAAGCCGGCTGGAAACCCAACCAGCCCAGTGAGTGGGATGCCTGGCATGTTTCTCATGTTCTGAAGTCCCACCAGGTCCATCCCAGCAATCAGTCCGTTCATGAACAGTGGCCCCATTCCCGAGGGAGAGTCTGCCACGATGGCGGGAGCTTTCAGGAGCTCACTCCGAGGCCGTCTCCCCCTTCTGCGGGGGCCTGTATCTCGAAGAATGGGCTCTGTCAGGGTGTGATTGAACTTGTTTTCTGGAAGAAAACCCTGAAAATGGACAAAGAAATACAAGATGCTGAAGGTTACCAAATGGCAGGCAATTGACAGGGGCGATGACCAGGGCTCTGCTTTGGCTTGTCCTGTCCCCAGCTCAACCAAGGTTCCCAGAGCTGAAGAGCCTCCTGCCTACTCACTGCCCAGAGGCTGACAGCATTCGGGGGAAGGGCTGGCATTGCCTCTGAGCCTGTCACCATCTAGCAGTGCTTCCAATGAGCTTGCCGGGCAAAGGGGGGAGGGGGGTCTGTGAGACAGGAATGAGAGACGCTCAGGTTTAGTTTGAGTTCATCACCAGACCCCAGCCAGAGAGCAGAGCAACTAAGACAGGACTCTGGAGTCAGACTGACCTGAGTTCACAACCTTGACTGTAGCACCCTGGCAGTGGGGCTTGAGGCAAGTCAGTTCAGCTTGTAAGAGAGTCCATAAAAAGGGACAAGCATACGATCTCCCAGGGATACTGCCAGCGCACTGATCAGTACACTACCTGATGTAGAGAGGGACGTGTTCACTAATTATACTGTGCACGTCCCCCTCCCCACCAAGAACTCTGGGAGGACCATGATTCTGGTGTGCATTAGAAGCCACACAACGTTGTTAAGTAAACGAAAGAATTCTTGAACACTGTTGGGGAAACATCAAAATAAATGATGGTCTCTGGTTTCCCTTAAGGCAGGCGTAAGGACCATCCAGCCCACAGGCTGCATGAGAGCTGCAAAATCATTTGGTGTGACCCTGCCAAGGCAGCTTCAGTTCCAGCCATCACATTCTTGTCGGTATGAAGTGCTGTCGAGTTGGTTCCGACCCATGGTGACCCTGTATAGGGTTTCCGAGGAGTGGCTGGTGAGCTTGAACCGCCAACCTGTGGTTCAAACCAAGTTTGCAGCCCAGCGCATTAACCCACAGCTTCACTGCAAAACTCCAGCCATGACATTAGGGGTGAGTTAACTAAATGTTCGAATAAATATAACAGATTAATTTTTAAGTTGATAATTTTGTATGGCCCACGAATGATGTTATAAATTTTGGCAGAAAAAAGGTTTGCCACCCCTGCTTTAGGAAATATTGGCAATTTTCTTAATTAGCCAAAATTCTATACTTGAGCACTGCTGCTCCACGCAGATTACACCGTGATTACACCGGCCTTACAAGAATAATTGTACATGGGCCACCTGTTTAATACACGTTAATGCTTAACCAGTACACGCCAGGGCGACTAGTGTTCTTCACTATCAGTGAGCGTGGACAGCACGTTGGAGAGAATGCCAGGCTGTGGCTCTGGCCCATCCTCTCACCTCTGAACCTGCTCTGTAAGGCAGGAGGGCTCAGTGGAAACCAGGAGACAGGTGTCTCCTGCCTGGAGCTGGAAGCTTACAGTCTTATAGTGAAATCACTGCCATTATGATGTCTGTAACTCTGAACATGTTTAAAAAATGATATGAATAATCCTCATAGGAAGGGAGAAATGGTTTCCTTCTGTAAAGGAAGAATTTCAATTTCAAAACTGTCTGGAATTTCTTTGTCCCCATCCCTGAGTAACTTGTGCATCTTTCTTTCTTTCTACTATCCTCCACTCTCGATTGTTATCATTTATTTAAAATCAGATTTTTTAAAATCCAGATAATATAGACATACAGTGTAAGAAGAGGTCTAACTATACTCGTGGTGTTGAGCAGTTTCCGGCCTTTTTTTTGTGTAAACTCACTGCCATTAAGCTGATTTCCACTCACTGTGACTTACAGAACATGGGGACTGCTCCATAGGGTCTCCAAGACTGTAAATCTTTACGGGAGCATGCAGCCCCACCTTTCTCCCACTTTTTTGACATAGAGGAGTCCTAAAAAAAGGGAACAGCATTCTCTGCGAACCCCCTTTCCAGACCCCACTGGAGTGAAAAGCTCTATCTTCCTAGATTTCTCCTTCTAGGGTTTAGGCTACGAGAGTGGCATACTTCACCATTTTCTAATCATGGCAGAGGTGAGGCTAAAGATATTCAGATTAGCTCTGATGGATCTTTCAGCCTTGGATTTGTACAGAAGACACAGGTTGCCACTATGGTTGGATGTGGAGGCAGCATCATCTGGAGAATGTGGCCCAACAGGGTTACTGCTGAGTATCATGAAGTGGGAGAGCTTAAGAGTGAGGCTATGGGGCCGCCAAAGCTAGAGAAGCCCACACTTCTCTACTGCTACCTTTTCAGGGGTGGGGCCTCCCTTCCAGTTAAGAGTCTGGAGGGCTGGGGAGCAGGAATCTGGCAATAAGCTACCGATACTCAGCCATCCCACAGTATCCTTGGTCTTTGAGGTTCTTAAGAAAGAGGTACAGGTTTTTCCAGAAGGGCCAGAACAACCCTTGATTTTAGGGCCAGGAGCCCTAAGAAAGGGAAGAAAGAAGTCAGAGAAGCTAAGAATAAATACAAAAGGACTTGAGATTAGAAGCTAGGCTTTAGTGCACTCAGGAGTTCTATTTACTAAGTCCAGCACATTAACTCACAGTGTCACACCCAGCCGTCTACTTTGAATTTTAATTCAGTAACTCCAGCCGTCTACTTTGAATTTTAATTCAGTAACTCTGGCAATTCCCACTTGTTTAACTACCTCTCTACAGGTACATCTATTAAAGAAGATCTTAGTAAAGGGGAAGCAGTAAAGACAAGACTAATTGGTGACACTGTTTTTGAGTTCCCAATGAGCTGTGAGAAGATGTGCTCAGCCTACACTGTCCCTGAAGGTAGCCGTTCACTGTGTGCTGCTGAATGCAGAATGAGAAGCAGCCGAGATGCATGGATTCACCTATGGTAGGTAGCGAGGGTGGTGTGGCGCTGTAGGGCTTGAACTGCTAACTACAAGGTTGGTGGTTCAAACCCACCAACCATCCCTTGGCAACCCTATACACGGTTTCTATGAGTCAGAAGTGACTTGATGATATTTACCAACAGTGAGACTTATGAGCAGCAAGGGGAGCTGCCTATTAGTGGTGGTGATCATTTAATAAACATTTACTCTCTGTGACGCACTGAGCTATCCTCACAAATGGGACAATAAGCAACATCATGATCAATGAGAAAAGATTGAAGCTGTCAAAGATTTCATTTTACTGGTATCAATAATCAACACCCATGGAAACAGCAATCAAGAAGACAAACGATGTGCATGCACTGGGTTAACTCTGCTGCAAAAGATCTCTTTAGAGTGTTAAAGAAGTCACTTTAAAGACTAAGTTGCCTTTAACTGAAGTCAAAGTATTTTCAACTGCCTCACATGCCTGCAAAAGCTGGACAATGAATAAGGAAGCCTTTGAATTATGGTGGTTGGTGGTGAAGAGTATTAAACATACCATGGACTACCAGAAGAACGGACACGTCTGTGTTGAAAGAAGAACAATCAGAATTCTCCTTAGATAATGAGGATGACGAGAAGGTAGTGTGAACATGTTACTAGGAGGAGCCACTCCCTGGAGGAGGACATCATGCTTGGTAAAATGTTGCTGTTGTTAAGCGCTGTGGAGTCGATTCCGACTCACAGCGACCTTGTATAGGATTTCTAAGGAGCACCTGGTGAGTCTGAACCACCGATCCTGTGGTGCCACACCAAGTCAGCAAGAAAGAGGGCTAATGTCAATACCACGCTGCAGCAGTGTGCTCAAGTACAGCAAAGACTGTGAGGGGGTACAGGACAGGCGTAGAGCTGACTCAACAGCATCTAACAACAACAACATAGCTGCATTATCTCATTCAATCATCACAACACAACTCTGTGGAGTCAGTACTATTCTTAACTGCCATCAAGTTGGTTCCTATTCATAGTGATCCTGTAAATTTTGCAGGAGCAGAAATCCTTTATCTTTCTCCTGCAGAGCTCAACCCCGTGGTTCACAGTCCAGTGCGTACCCAACAGAGCCAGCGTGCTCCCTTTAGCATTATTATCTCACCTATTTTACAGAGAGGCAAGTAACCTAACTCAAAATCTTTCATATTTAGTGGCCCAGAAAGAGGCTGAAATAGGTTTGTCTGAGTCCAGAGCCTTATGGGTTCATCCAAAGTACCCAGCTTCTCCTTTTCTCCAAAATGTTTCTCATAGTGTAAGTCCAACAGTTACTATGACTCCTTTCCCATGATCCTAAGAAGTGACGCTCTGACCTGTGAGATTTTTCCGCCCGTTCCCTCCTAAGGCAGAGAGGTAAGCACACGGGCATTCCAGCTGAGACGTTCTGACTACCTAACTCAGGTGACAGAAGGGTGGTTCAGCAAGCAAGACCACTTGACCTCGATTTCTCTGAAGCAGCGGCATAGGGTCTCCTTTCCTTTCATGAGCTCTGGAGTCAGTGAGGGCAGGGCTGCTGTGTGCAGCTGGCAACAGCCTATCTCGCTGGGTGCTCAGCTGGTCAGCCTACAGAGTGGCAATAGTGTCTATTCCCAAAGTACGCACATGTCACCTCCCTCACGGGTGATACCAACCAGCAAACCAATGTCTTCTTACTGCATCATTCTTGTATAGACTGAAACCTCAGATTCACAGGCTATATGACAACCTAGTTATTTAAATGTTTGGGGTCCTGAGAAATCATGTTACATTGGTCCTTTAATTTCCCAAAGAATATTCAAGAAAAACCAGTTAGTTTGGGACAAAAGCTGTATGATGGCCAACTTCTGTTTGAGGAGAAAACTCATCTCAAAAAGCTCTGGTTTAGACCCAGAGAGGGAAAGGGACTGTGGGCTGAAAACTGAGGGGAGGAGGGGGAAGTGTAGGGGGCGGGTTTCTGGGATATACCCTTTGGGTGGTCGATGATGCATGAAGTGGACTGGAACCTTGGCAGTGAGATGATATAAGATGGAATGTATGTAAAACTAAAGTTCTCCCATGTAAACGATAATTCACAATAAAACATTAACCAAAAAAAAGAAACAGAAAGCTTTGGTTTAGAATCTCAGAATTGGGAGATCTTCCTTCCTCTTTACAAATACAGACACTGAGTCCTACAGACGGGCAGGGGCGGAGCAGGGTTAGAGCACGAGTAGATCCCAGGGCTCTGTCATGGACCCCTCCACCTCCAGCCCGCTCTCATTCTCACATGTGATCTGCAGTTGGCTAGGCAGCTTTGTCTGGAGTGTGCTGCAGACCTGCGCTCTCTGGCTCTGGGGATGAGCACCTGAGAAGGATTTCTGGCTGGCTCCAGCTTCTAGAGAAAACTGTAGGACCCAATGGAGTGGGCCCAGTTAAAGTGTACTTTCTCACCAGTCTGTTCCGAGTTCAACAATGGAAACTGCCTCACTCTGGCCTGGCCACTGTCTATACCTCACAGCCCCTGGTCCCCTTCCTTGGCCCACCACCTCAGCCCAGGACCAGGGTAATCACAACTAGACCAAATTCTTTTCTGAGCCCTCTTTCCTACTGTCTACCCATAACCAAGAGCCAGGGAAAGATGCCTGTTTCTTTATACATACAAACATTCTCTCTCTCTCTAAATATATATATATATACATATTTATATTGATACATATCTATACAATGCTTCCACTTTATTTCCAAACAACCTGTTTTAAGTCACACAGACCTCCCTTTAACTTTGGGTGAGCACAGTACATACTTAGGCTTCTTATCAAAGCACCCACTCAGGATGGGACCACTCTCTCGGGTCCAGCCTGCACCCTCCCCACTAAGCAGAACTCCTCAGGGACCAGGGTATGCCAAACTGTCCCTGCCCTGCTCTGGCTGAGAACCACAGATGCCCAGGGAGTGCAAGACCAAGAAGTCCCACATGGTGCTACTCTCCCCTCAGATCTGGAGAGCAGCAGCAGAAAGGCCCTAGAGGTAAGAAGAGTATGTCTCCAGAAATATGACTCTGCCAAAGGAAATCGGCTTTAACCACTTCCTGTGGGAGGAAGTCACTCTAGTAACCCAGCTGTTGCCCACCCTAGTTAGGTGCCCCTCCCAGCAGCTCTGGGACCACACACAGCGGCCAAGTTGGGCTTTGGCAGTCCTCCCTGCTGGTAATTATACCCTGGGAGCAAACCTGCTTCCTCTTCCAGAGGAGGCCTGGGGAGAGGGTAGGAGAGCAGGCACAGGAGGCTCACAGGACAGAGCACCACTGGAAAGCTGCTTCCCCAGAGGACCACAAGGGCATTCCAGCCCAAGAAGAACATGGAAGCATTCCTTTCAAAGCCTCACATTCCCAAGACTGAAATTTAGCTCTTAGAGAGGTCAGAGAAGAGGAGTAGTGACCAGTGCTTTCTTACCCCACCCAGGAAGGTGAGCAGACCCATCTTCTCCAATGGATACTGAGTGAAGAGGCTTATTAACCAAGAGTTTATGTGGATTCTAATTTTTAAAAATCTACAAAGAAAACCAAACAAAGCCCAGTTGTAAATGACCTTTTGGGGCTGACTGGGGAAGTTTGACTATGGGCTGTGTATGTGACAGTAGAAGTGATAATGAACGCCCAGGCACGTCCTAACTCCCAGCCATCTGTCAGTCCGTTGTACTGCTGAGCGCTGTGCTGCTAGCGGTGTCAGTAGAGCTGCTAGACTAAGACAGACTGGGGAAGAAGGTCTGGTGACAAACTTGTAAAAACCACCCAAGGAGAAAGCCCTTGGGGGTCACAGCAGAACACCGCCCCATATAGTGCTGGAAGATGAGTCCCTTAGGCTGGAAGGCACCTGAAACACAGTGGCCACAGCAGTGGTCGTGAGCATACCCAACAGGAAGACGGTGCAGGACAGGGTGACATCTGTTCTGTTCCATATGGGAATGCCCACAGCAGGAAGTGACAACGTGTGGTAGTGGCAATAGTTAGTTATATAGAAAGCTGTGCTGCTCAGAAGACGCATGGTCAAGTATTCGGGGGGGGATGTGTCATGTCTCCAAGTCACTGTCAAGGTACTTAACAAAAACAGACAACAAAAAAACTATACACACACGTGACATATACACACACACACACACACACACACACATACATGAGGGGGCTTTGATGGGATAATGGAATTTCCCACACACATTCTTTGAAGCCTCCTCACATAAAATCAGTGACTTGTGTGTGCATCTTTAATGAGTCACCACTATGGACCAGATATTTCATTCCATAGCTACAGTACATGTGCTATGCTAATTCTTTGAATTCGCCTAGTCAAGTTACAGCATACGTAGCAGAAGAGATGTGTGATCTTGAAGGACATTCCAAGGTGGGGGAGGTTCTGAGGGGAAGACAAGAGGTGGTGGAGAGAGCAGAACACCACAGGCTTCCGTCTCAGCATGAGCTGCGTGGGCACGTGGAGGGGAGAGGGACAGCATTTCTGTCAGGCCATGATGGCTCTTCCTCTGCTGAGAAGATGGAGCAGCTCTGTGGACAAGGTGGACAAGTGCTTCCTATCCACTAAGACAAGAACCTGAGTGCAGGAGAAGGGCCTCCAAGGCAGGGGGGACTGTGCTGATTTAACAAAGAACGGAAAGTAGGTCTCTGGGAACAGGCTGGCTCGCATGAGTGGCTTAGAGATGGGTTTTCTGGCAAAGGGTCAGCATGTGCAGGGGAGGGGTGAACACTGATTTTCAGAGAACATGAGGGAAACTGTTAGACAAGTAGAAAGAAATGAGAATGCCAAGTGGGAAACCACGTGCCTTATTGACATGCCCAACAGCTCAGAACTGTAACAAAGCAAGAACTTAACAACGGAGACACCCTGACACTGTGCTATGACAAAGGGGTTGGGGAAAGGCGGATAAAAACTGAGGCAGAGTCACCTTGCACAGCACAAGGAAGGGCTCAGAAAAAAGATGCTAAAGACACGATTTGAGACAAATGCACAAAGGAGAAAAAAAGGCAGCATTCCCAGTGTGACCAGCATTCCCAGTAGCAGCCCACTGTGGGAAAGGTCACCCTGCACAGTGGCTGTGGCATTGGATGGAGAGGAGGGCAGCAAGAAGAGTAACAATCCAGGTCACAAAATCACAAACAACTTTCCGGAGAGCATTCAGTAACTTCTTTCTGCAGAAGGAAAGGAAATGACTAGGATGGGTGGTCTTTGGGAGTCAAAAAAAGAAATGACTTTCAGGCAGTCGTACTGAGAAGGGAAAGACTGAGCTGGCAGATGGCAGAATATGGGGCACAAAGTATTCAGGAAAGTTTACACGTTTATGGAAGAATAAGCTCCCTATTTAGGGAGAACACTTCTAGGAGGTTAAGAGCACATTTAGGGATTATCTGTCCAAACTCAGCACACTTGCAAGTTGAAATGCTGCCACTGCCCCCTAGAGGTTGTGAAAGTTTGATTCCAAATTTGTACTCATCTGTAAACTATAATTAACTCAGATTCGTTACACTAGAAGTATTTTGCAGATGACTTTGAAGTCCCTTCCAATCTCACGATTCTGTAATAGGAAAAGGGTAGACTTTGGAATCAGCTGTTTTTCATTGCCAGGGAGGATGGACGAGGAGGAAACGTCTTAAATAGCAGCCAGAAAAACAGATTAGAAAAGGAAATTTTCCAACAATGAAGTCTGTTAAACACTGGACACAGACTCCTGGTAAGGGTGTGGGTTTCAGTCCCCTTGTAACTTGCTACAAATAGGTCAAAGCATCAAGCTTCAGGACTGGGTGAAGTACAGTCAGTCTTGGAGGTTAGGGTTGAAAATGAAGGGGCACAGGAAGTCAAGCTGCTGCTCAAAACCACGCAGCACCATCTTTACCAACTTCCTGAGCTTCTCTATACAGTCTGTAAGTAGTGTCCCACTACCCAGCAAGCAAGGTTTAAGCATGGGTTAACTTACTAACCTATAGTGAACAGTTTGACATTTTTCCACCATATCAAAGATTCAACTTCTGGGTCTGGCTGACATCTGTCTCTCTCCCAACCACCCCACAGCCCAGCCCCTCCCTCCAGAATCAAAGCCTCTTCAAATTTACAGTCCCGGACAGGGAGGGCAAGCAGGGCTTCCTTGCTAATCTGCAGGAAATACTTGGCTCATGTTTTTCACATCATGTGATGAAATTCATGTGAAGCTATTCATTACAGATGATAAGTAAGCACAAGTAACCTCCTGCTTACCTTGCGTACTAGTAATGCACCTACCAGCGCGGTTGGCTCAGGGAGGCCACCACTATCTGTAAGTATTGCAGGGCTGCATGCTCTCATTCCCGATCCTTACCCTTGGTCCTGGCTCCTTTGGGATAACGGGAATCCTTTCTTCTCCACTCAGAGAACTGATGTCTAATTTTCCAGGCTCCTTACAACGTGGTCTCCTCTGCTTTGGTTTGTCTGAAAAATTCTAGAAGACAAATAGAAACAAGTATTACTAGAAATTCAGTCACAGCATCTTCTGATGAGTAAGTGCAAGACCACTGAAAAGTGGTCTTGCTATTTTCTATCTAATGGCTCTCTGCACAGGAACCTGGTCAGGTGACGAAACAGCCACCTGGGCCTTACCTAAGCTCTCTCCTTGAAGAAGCAATGCTTTTATAGTAAGTTGGAGAACAGGTGGCCAAGGGACTCAGGTCACCTAGATGCCTAATGCTGACCTCATGGACCTCTCTCCTCCAGAGAAGACCACCTGAACATACCCACCAATCCCCAATCTTCAATTCTCAACCATTTCCTGACTCTTTCTCTACTGCTACCTCCTTTGATTGGCTTTATCTGTGTAAGAGGACAGGTATTCTTTTCTCATGAGCTCTCTTAACTGTGTATCTTATTAGACATATCCAGGACAAAGATAGCGATGAGGTAAACAAGCAAATGGGAAAAGGCATCAACATGTCTCCAAGGTCCATTCTCAGGTCTCAGTGAGATGTCTTGAAGGTAAAGTCCCAAAGAAGTAACCATAAAACTAAGACTTGACCCTTCCCACAATAGTGATAATGTACTAACTTGGCACCATATTCTGACATGGGCTGCGACCTTGTTAGTGGAGAGTTCAACCAAAACATTGAATTTAAAATGATGTTCTTAGTCAAGATAGATTACTTCAAACAGCTCTCAGTTTCCTGGTCTCCCTCAACATGCTACTTATCAAAAACAGCACTAAAGTTGTTGTTAAGTGCCGCTGAGTTGGTTCCGACACATAGCGACCTTATATAGGGTTTCCAAGGAGCGCTGGTGAGCTTGAGCCTTTGACTTTGCAGTTCAAATGACTTTGTAGTACAGAGCATTAACTCACAGTGCCACACCAGGTCATCCTCAACAGAATCCTTATCAAAATAGCACCAAGTTAGCAGGACGTAAACAGAGATCTCAGGCAGCAGGCAGAAACACTTACTGTCCCGAAGGCAGGAACTTCTAAGGAGTAATGAGACTGCTGCCTCAGCCAGTCAAGCAGACTCTTGCTGGGAATGGCTTTCTCGGGTTGGTTGCTGGCTGCAACGGTTTCAGGCGCCGAGGTAGCAGGCACTGGTCCTTCAGGGTGTGTGGTGCTAAGGGTGGCCTGCTCTGGGTCTTCATGGACTTCCTGGATGAAGGAGAAACAAGTATGTGGAGTTAAACTCAACAGAATGAAAGCTGGTTTCTAAATGGAAAAGACATTACTGTTTAAATTGCCCCAACTACGGCCACCCTAATATTGCTCTGCTGGAAATTACTCTGGGTGGTTAAGCATATTACAGACCCACACAAAAACTCCTGTGTGTGTCAGACACTCCTTCCACCTGAACACTTCTCTCCCTCTTGTCCACCTGGTAAACTTTCATTCCATCCTATCCGCTCAGACTCAGATTAATTTCCTCTGTCACCATCAATGGTTGTTCCAGGGTTCTCCCACATAAAGAGAAGTTTCCTCTTTCCAATAACAGAAAATGCCTCACTGCAATTTGTGTATTTGCCACACGACGTTTGAAGACCTTACTCATCTCTGTATTCACAATGCCTCTAATGAAGTATACTGACAAGCATCTTGTCAGGACTAAATAAGTGGCTGCATACACTACAAGGGTAAGTCAGAAAGTATTGCTACTAGAGTTCCAGCATGTATGAGCTTATTCCAAACAAAATGTATTAAAACACATTTCTGTGATCAGTGGGTTGCTGCAAATTCTCTCAGTTATACACATTAGTCTCATCATTAGGGTGCCTTCCCCCCACCCCCCAAAAAAGAGGATCCCATCAAACTGGTGGCTTCAGAGGGGATTCTGCTAGGTCAGTAAGATTCAAGGTGGCTCAGAATGCTATTTTATGGGACTTCATAAGGGTCACCTTGATAGATTGTCTTGAAGGACACCGAATGATTGCAGGGGCTTATTAGGAAGAAATTTTCAGAAAGTTGAAGCACCTGCTTATTCTTCAAGGGTAATCTGCCTTCATCTACCCTCCAACCCCACTGTGCCCCTTCAGACTTCTTTTTGTTCCCCAAACTCAAAGAACATTGAAAAGGAACAAGATTTGAGTCCCTTGAGGAAAACTACTGTTTTGACACGATGTTAAATCGCAGAGTACAAAATTCTTTGGGGAAGGGTTTGTTATTGTTGTTACGTGCCGTGGAGTCGGTTCCGACTTAAGCGATCCTCTACAGCGTTTCCGAGACTGTAAGTCTTTACGGGAGCAGAAAGCCTCATCTCTCTCCCGTGGAACAGCTGGTAGTTTTGAACTGCTGACCGTGAGATTAGCAGCCTGATTAGTAACCACTACATAGGAAGGGTTAGAGAGATAGAAACAACCACTTCTGAAATGTATAACATCTTGTTGGAGGGTTGAGAAACAACAGCTTTCACATTTTGAGATTTTTAATAAAGGTGTGTGTGATTTTGTAGCAGTACTTCAAATGACTCTCGTAAGTTAAGAAATAAACTCTGTCCTGGAGACATAGTGGGTGCATGAAGCCCTGAAACTATTTCCCTGGGATAATGATCTTTACAACTTCAACCACAGATACTTCTGAAGTCTTTTTAAAGCCCAAGAGTTTAGCTAAGCTAGTTAAAAATGTCTGCCTTGAGTATCATGTTTTTTTAAGAACTATCTATATGAGAAAGCTCTGGTAGCGTAGTGGTTACGAATCGGGCTGTGAACCTTAAGGTCAGCGGTTCGAAACTACCAGCTGCTCCGCAGGAGAAAGATGAGGCTTTCTACTCCCGTAAAGATTTACACCCTCGGAAACCCTGTACAGGGTCGCTATGGGTCGGAACCGACTCGACGGCACTTAACAACAACAACAACAAATATGAGAAAGCAAACTGACAACAGCAACTCCCAGGACTCCACTGTAGTCAGTATGACCTCAGGAATACTTCCAACAACACTCTGCAGTAGATGCTATGGACCATAATGCATTAATGCCGGCATATTTCTAAACCAAAGTGAGAAAACATAAACACGACAACTGAAACAGAGATAAAAGATCATGCATCAAAATATTTTGTTTGAGGAAGAGTTTGTTTCTTGGTCAAGTAAAGTTTTTACTTAAAAGCCTCATATACCCACCAAAATTCCTGCCTGAAGTGTTTGCTCCTTCAAAAAGATGAGGTCCATTCCTCCTTCAACATGTTTCCGTCTCCCTCGCCTCCTCCTCGTGGCAGCATCATCTCTTCGCAGGCTTCCATTGACAATCTGACCAGTTACTGGATGGATTAGGCCAGCTTGCAGAATCCCAGACAAGTCCATGCCAAGAGCTCCTTGAAGAGAACTGATTGTCCCAATCTTAGGGGTGCTGGTACTCACTGGGAAAGGGGATGTGGCTCCTGGGGACCCTTCTGATGTGCAAGACAGGTCTATAGCTGACTCCCCATGCCAACCATTGAGGACAATGGGGGGATGCCCATGGGCAGCAGAGAACTGATCCAGGTTCCGAGCCTTTGCATCCCTCTCCACTTCAAACTCGAAAGGACGTCTGTGCTTTGGCTCATCCTTCGTGAATACTGGAGCCAAGAAACTCTCCTGTGAACACACATATGTGGCAACAGAGGTTTCAAGACCATTTCTGAATCCCAGCTCTTTCTCCAGACCTGATTTCCTTGGGTCTAGTATTCTAAGCGTTTCAGAAGCTCTTCTAACTTAGGGTTTCTCACATTTTAGTACCAAATCATCAAGAATGATGCTAGAATGCAGATTCTACTTACATGGTGTGCCTAACAGGCTCCCAGATGCTGCCTAATGCCGCTAATGCACAGGCGATGCCGGAAATTGCCAGGTTTGAACTCAGCAATCCTCAATCTCATCAATACAGTACATTCATCTGGGCCACACCCCCAGCCCTGTTAACACCAAAGTCTGTGGAGGTGAGACTCAGGCAGCATCTCTGAAATCTCCAGCTGATTAATGTGTAGTTAGAGTGAGAACCAGTGTGGAAATGTTGCAAACAAAACGCATCACCTCCCAGAGAAATGCTCATTTCTGTCTCGATTTCTCTTAATTTCTGCCAGCTCATGGATTCATTTGTGATTCCCTTCTTTTAATTATTAATCATCAAGTCCAATTAGGTTGCTTTGCCCAATTTTTGCCCTTTTCTTGGATTTATTGTGCCACTAACCTATAGTCTAGACCCTTCTCTCAGTTCCTCCTCAGCTCCCCATTTTGTGAGACACTCTTCTCTCCTAACCCTCACCTCCTACGTCAGTCTGAAGATCACTCTGACGGACTGTGAAAATCCTGCTCATCACGCATTCACCACTCCAAAACTTTTAATAGCTTGTCACCACCTATAGGATAAAGCCCCAATTCCTATAGTCACACACCAATGGCTTTACTAACAGCCACCAGCTGTCATTGTGCTTCGTGGCCATCACCACTCTTATACCTCACCTTCTGGATCTGGGCCATCAATGCTGCGCCATTGCTGAAGCTGTGCTCTGACAGTTCTGGCTCCGAGAGGCTGTTTCGAGACCCAGCACTGCTGGCTGATACAGGGGTAGGCAGCATGCCCGACGGCTCACACTGTTGGCTGGAGGGCCACTTCCCCTTCAACACTACGTGGCAGATGTTATCTAGGCGATTCATTATCACACGATCCTATGAAAATGACAACGCTGTTTCTGTTAAGTTGGTTCCAACTCACAGCAACCCTGTACAGGGCTTTTGATGAGCAGCTGGTGGGTTTGAACCGCAGTTCAGTGCTGATTCTACACCACCACACCAGGACTTCAAACAGCACAATAGCTCTGAAGAGTTAATACCATGTTACCCAAATTCACAAAGTCACTTGAGCTCAATGGTCAATGTACTCATTTCATAACCCTTAAAACATAATTCACTGGGCAGTCCAGACAATAAAAATGAAAGCCAGAGTGCTGTAAATACGAGGACAATTTGGATGCTTTTGTTCTCAAGTGTATGTATCAAATGTTCAAATGTTACATAACCAACACCATTTTAGAGATAGCAAGCATTTCTCTGAGCTTTGTTACTCATTAACACTAAAAAAGGTTTAGTGTTACAATATAGGACTCAAAGCTGTAAATGCTGTGGTGTGGGAGGTACCTTTGGCCATTCTGAGAAGGAGTACAGGGTTTTTTCCTGCAGCAGTTGAGCGATGGTGGGAGCCCGAGCCTCCTGTAGGTCATCCCCAGTGTCTCCGGCAACGCCCGATATTGAGCTCTTACTCTCCTCTTCAGAGTATTTCCCTGGATAATCTGGTAAATGTTTAAAAGAAAGGGAAAATAACAATTACTCTTGAAAAGAAATTTATAAATGAGAATCTAGTTCTTGTTTTCGAAAAAAAGATCCATTCCCAAACTCTTGTTTTATGTGGGGCAGCATTCCCAATTTTAAACTTACTGCAAAGCTTCAATGATTTGGGAAGATATCTTTTTGAGTTTTGTTAAAAATGTGGTTATCAGCTCTGATCTCAAACAGTTTTTCACCCCCTGACACAAAAAGTACCCTTTTTTTGGGAAAGCACTCTAATGAGTGAAGACAACAGGATTACTGAGAGAACTATCTGCAGCCATCTACTGATCACAGCACATGCTTTGTTTGGAATAAGCCTCTGTATGTACTCATTTAACATTCCAACCTCATTTTCTTTTTTTTTTAAGGTTTTTATTGTGGATTGAGTGAAATCATCGGGCACATCATCGGTTTCACATTCAAACATTCATATACCTTGTTTCATTACATTGATTATAATCCCCTCCACATACCATCAGTTAACAGAGTTTCTCTATATCCTCTTTAGCTTTTTTTCGGGGGGGGTCCAACCTCATTTTCAATGATCGAATCTACTTGTATTTTTGTTGTTACTTGTAAGTTAATTTTTTTTTTCTATTGGTTTGTTGAGAGGAATCTAAACCAAATGCATTAATATTAAAACACAGATTTTCTGACAATGACATGAAAAAAAAGACACCATCTTTGCTCACCTTAATCAAGATTAAGTTCAATTGTATTTCATTTGAGTTCTTGAAAAACTTAACCCCCCGCCCCCTAAACTTTAGATGGAATGGTACAGTAGCAGTAGCAACGGGCTCAAGCTAACAATGATTGTGAGGAGGGCGCAGAACCAGACAGCGTTGTGTTCTGTTGTGCATAAGGTTGCTATGAGTCAGAACCAACTTGACGGCACCTAACAACTAAATTTCAGGTTCCTGGAGTCCTGCTATGGCACCATAGGATATGCACTGGACTTAAAAGCATGAGGTTGGTGGTTCAAACCCACCAACTGCTCCTCAGAAACCTTATACAGGGTCGCTATGAGTTGGAAGTGACTCCACGGTACTATATGACAATGAAATTCTAAGGTAGTTTTACTTTCACCTCTTTGAAGCATCTTATTCTTAAGGGAAGAATGACGTAGGTTCCCCTTGACACCACACTTAGTGCATGAGCCCCAGCACAAAGCATGCTGTAGCAAGGCTGCTATAACTGCTGAAAGCCGTTTTTCTTCTTCTGAAATGACCAGTTAGGTCAGAGCCTGATCTTTGGTTGTGAACACGGTGAGCTGGGGAAGGACATTTCAAAAGCCTTCATTTGCCACCTCTCCCCTACTCCACTCCCACACTACCTCATCCAAGACACCACCCAACCCACATACTATACCTTGACTGTGACAGTGTCCATTTCTTTCATAATCCTCTTTATTCTCAAAGTCCATGTCTTCTGACTTGAGTTCACTTCCTTCAAGAGAGTATGTGGGGAAACTCTTCTTCCCTTCTGCACTGTCTTTCCAGGATTCTCTTAAAAGTTCCTGCCTCATTTTAAATGGCTCTGATGGGATAGAAGTTGGCTCACTGTCCACGGTGATATTATTGGTTTTGCTTTTGTACAGGTCTGGATGATAATCCTTGGGCTTCTCCACTTCAAAGTCATCACTGTCGATGCATGCCTTCCACCTCTCCAAGTGTTTGCAGTGACACTCACAGGTGGCTGGGGGGAAAACTCGCTGTGGCCTGGGGTCTAGGCTTACCACCTCCCGGCTTCCTTTCTTGGCTTCATCTACATGGAAGCCTTGGTTCTTTTCCCTTGGGATAGTAGGAGTGGGCTCAGTTAGATGCAAAACTTCTGGTTTCTCCCTTATGCCTGCTGTCATGTCTAAGCTTTCCTCCTCATTGTCCTCCTCTTCCTCCTCCTCATCACTGTGGTTCTGACTCAAAATCAATTTACATCCTAAACTTTTGTTTTCTAATAATTCAATTAGTTGTTGATCTGTTGACAGACTTGTTTTGGAGTTACAAACGCTAAGATTACACATATCTACAAATCCACTTTCATTTCCTTGATCTAAGGAAGGGGAGGCCATGCATTTGGTTTCTAAATGCTTAAGGCTTTCAGGTGTCTGCCCTGCCTCATTGCAGCAGAACTCTTCCGCCTTTGAAATAGACATCAACAAATGTTTTCCGTTTTTACTGTTCATCTGAGCTACTCCTGCTTCTAAAAGACCCATAAAAGATGGGCCTGAAGCCAGGTCAGCCTCTTGGCCCCCAGGCTGACAGTCCCCATCTTTGCTTGCTGAGAGGACCACAGTATCTCTCCTGGAGTTGGCACTGGTACCTCCTGGGCTTTCCTGAAACGAGCCTGGCTCCTGGCTGAGCACCTTCTTCCCATACATGATGCTCTCCAGGGATTCGGGCAGCAGACTCTCATCCTGGTTGAGGGAAATGACATCCTGAACTTTAGAGATAAAGTTTTCACAAGTAATGTCAGGTAAGCTGCCTCGAGGTGGAGCGAGGTGACCCTCTCTGCTCTCCATTTTCACTAGACTCTCAGGTTCATTCTCCAGGGACTCCAAAGTCCTACTCATCTGAGTGTAACTAAGGGATTCATACAGTTTGGAGTTGGTCTGGTAAAGGCAACAGAGACTGTCTGGTGTCTGGGTGTCAGTTCTTTTATGCTGGGCATAGTTTCGGTAGGCATCCAGGAAGGACAGCTGGGGGTCATTCATGATGTAGTAATCAGTACGGTTCAGACCGTGTTTGGCGGTGCCAATGAGCAGGTCCCGGTCGTGTTTCCCACACTCCCACCAGACTGGGAGGTAGAGGCTGGGCCTGCACAGTTGCAAACGCTCATGCAGCTGCGGACACTTCAGCACCTGCTCTCGGACCTTCCGTAAAAGTTCAATGCGGTACAGAGTCCTGGCGGCCCGCTCCTCGGTGATGGGTTCGATGTAGATGGTGGTATCTGGGGGGCCTGGAGAGAAAGGAAGACACAAACAAAGCCTGCTGAGAGTTCTACTGCAATGAGGCAGGGTAGACACCAGAAAGCCTAAAGCATCTAGAAACCAAATCACTTAAGGTGGCCCTCACACACTCACTGAACTGGGAATCTTTTAAGGTTCACCCTCTGACTTCCCATCATGATATGATAGTCTTGGATGTTTGGGTAGTTTCTTACGAAACCAGGTCAAGTGTAGTGAGGATGGAGGATGAACGATGAACGAAGAGCATGAAAACTTAATTCTAAGAACACGCTCCTATTTAATACACTCTGCACCCCCTACACTAGGTACTATACATATGCTGTAGTTAGTTGCAATGGAGACGGTTCCAACTCAGTGATCCTGTTTAGGGTTTCCACAGAGTGGCTGGTGGGTTTGAATTGCCAACCATAGGGTTAGAAGTCCAGTGCTTATCCTGCAGTGCCACACCAGGACCCCAAAATATTAGTATCTCAACATAATTGTGAAGTTTTAATCTGGATTTCAATGTTTGTTGGAATGACATCATTTTGAAAAAGATGCACCAGGGTGGACTCTACTAGGAGTTCATGAATTTGTAAAAACCTACAATTCCTAAAAACTTGTCTTTACTTGAATACCTCAGGTACAGTCCACTGCTAGTGATACCTAACGTTTCTCTATAACGTGAAAATAACCACGTTCTTTCCTTAGCTCATCTGTGATCTACTGACAGAGTTTTTCTTACCACCATCTTTCCACGCAGGCAGATGACAGACATTCCGGCACATGGCCACAAAACTATAAAAATACTGTTCCAAGCTCTCATCTGACTTCTTGTCCAAACGGGAAATGATTCGGAACTGCGTCCAGTCAAAGGTTTTCTTTTCTTGGTCGTAAACAACACCAAAGGAAGACACTGTTCTGTAGAAGTCTGCGTGCTCTCTCCTAGTCCACCTTGAGATGTAATCAGAAAGGGAGAAGAGAGTGAGCTGTATTTTCTGTTGTTTACAAGTCAATTACTTATCGAGCTCATGATGAAGTCAAGGAAGCAGACAGAGCTTATCTATCTGCTTTATGATTTTTAAGTTAAGTTATGCTGACAGGCTTATAATGAAAACAAGCCTCTTATTCTACTCCCCAAAAGATAACCACATTAAAATTTCTCAGCTTTTTCTTCAGACCATTTACTGCCCTGTTTCTAAACCATGAGCACATACTTGATTTCATGATTCATCAATTTACAAATGACCTACTTAATTTCCTCTCATGGTAAGTCACAATTTAAAATATAGTAAAACCCACAAAAGCTAGGACTTGTCAAAGAAGGAAAACACAAGTATGTTCCACTAAAATGAGACTATACCTTGAGAGACAAAGAAGGAAACTCATGACACCTGGAAACAACAAAGCAGTCCCATAAAGCTCAGTTCCCGGAGGGTTCTCTGGATTTTACTGAATTGCTCCCCTGGATGGCAACACAGAATCACCTAATCCTGGAAAGATCTTGCACACTATTCAATTCAACATCTTCAGTTTACAGAAGAGGGAATCCTTCTGTATGTATATTTCCTAGGCTGCCCATATCAACGAGCTTCTCTGGAATACAAACTTAATTTCATACAGGGCTGAGACAATGACTGAAAGGAAGCAGATTACTAGTGTCTACCACCTGGAGCCTTCTAAGGCTTCTTGGGTGTGGTACTGTGTAAGACCAGACAGAGACTAGCAGTGAGGAAGTGGGAGAAGAGATCAGTGGGTGACTTGGAAGCCAAGAAGGGGGTCTGGTTCTTTTCTTTGGAGGTGTGAAAGAAGCAAGACATATTTTCCATGAATCACCAAATTTCACAAAGTCATTTTTTCCTGAAAACCAAATTTCATAAAGTAAGAAGGAGTACACAGAAATAATTGAATTTGAAACATGTTTTTCTCTTAATTCACTTGAAGCTACATCAGAGAAATGGAGGGATATAAAGATTCAAAAGAACGGCAGTTTCATTTATGTTTTCGGGTGGCCTTCCTAGCTTGTGCAAACCTTCCAAAGGTATTTTAGCTCACGTCTCAGAAGGGCACATAACTCCTGATAATTTATACCTTCATTATGAGCTCACATTCTATGGCACTTATTGCTCTTAAAAAGAGTCCATGTGAAGAATTGGGCTGCTAGCCACAGGTCAGCAGTTCAAACCCACTAGCTACTCCAAATAAGAAAAACATTCCTGGACTCGTGGTGTGGTGCTGTAGCATCAGCACTGGACTGTGAAGCCCAAAGTCAGCAGTTCAAACCCACCATTTGTTCCTCAGAAACCTTATACAGAGTAGCTATTATTTGGAATTGACTCCAGGGCTCTTAACATTAACAAGGACCAATTTGCTTCTGTCCTATAGGGTCGCTGTGAGTCAGAATCCACTTGTCAGCAGTAGGTTTGGTTTTGGTTTACTTACTTTTAAGCACCCTAGTGGTACAGGGGTTATACGTTTTGTCCACTAACGGAAAGGTCTGTGGTTTGAATCCACCAGCTGTGCCATGAGATAAGGACATGGGAGTCTTCTGTAAAAACTACAGCCTTGGAAATCCAATGGGCTAGTTCCACTGCCCTACTGGGTTGCTATGAGTTGGAATTGACTAGATGGCAATGAATTTTATTCCATTTTATTTTCTTGCTCTTAAAGACTTGATAAGGACTTGTGAAAGACATGTGGGTTATGAAATGGTTTGAAATACACCTCTGTGATGTTCTTAAACACATCCCCAGAGACTGGGGTCCAACCTTGAAAAGAGGGTCAACTTGGGAAATCACAAAGAGAACTGTAAAAAAGAGAGTGTTCTCAGACCCCACCAAGAACACTGTGACATTTGGAGGTTGTATTTCATTAAAGAGGCAGCTTAACTTCACATAAGAGCACAATGCAGCTGCCTTCCAGCTATCAACTTAAGATTTTGTTATCTTTACCAGCTAGCACAGTGGGCTTCCATATCCCTTGGGCCTGGCATTGGGGAAACCTCCCAAGTCTCAACCTATGCGACTCTTCATCTGTATCATTTCAGCTACACTTACACAGCCATAACAGTATGTACAATGCTTTTCTGAGCTCTGGCAGTCATTCTAGTGAATCCAAGGGGGCAATAGGAACATCCAGCAGGTCAGAAGAGAGGGGTCCTGGGGACCTGGCATCCTGAGGGGGTAGCGGGAACTAGTGACTCGCAGCTGGCGTCTAGAGTCTGAGGAAGACTTGTGAATCTGGAGGACTGTGCCCTACAACTTACAGGATCTGCCCTAGCTCCAGTGGCAAAGGGTCTGAAGAACTGCTGCTTTAAGAGGGGCCATTTAGAAGGTTTTCTGGAAAAGACAAGCATGCAGATGCAGGTGCAGGTGCAGGCGCAGGACACACTTACAGCAGCTCATTATGCCCTTTGGGCCACTGGTTTTTTTTACCTCTTTTGGGCTTCCTTATTGATGAGATCCATCTCTGAGGTTCTCCTGAACATCTCTTCCTGGACCCAGTATCCTTGGTTACCTGAGCCCAGAATTTCAGGCCGGCAGGGTTCTTTGCGGTTGCAGCGCTGGTAGACGGTGACCAGACGTCGGAGACGAGCTGTGAGAGCGGAGGAAACTGGCCAGGGCGATTTGTCTGGGTCGGAGCCATCCTGGGCTTCAAACATCAGTGAGGATATTAGGATTTACAAACAGAACTAAATAAAGGTGCCTGGTTTTATTTTTTCTTGTTTGTTTAAACAAAGCTGTCTTAGTAACGTAACAGTAGGTACTGTTTAATCATTGGCTCAGATGCTGGACAGGGCTGGAAGGTCTGTCTTTTTACTGCACGAACAGTTCTATGTTGTGGTTGGCTTGTTCTCTCTCTCAAATACAAACATACCTTCCTGAGGGGCAGAACTGATGTCAGGACTTTGTTGTGAAGTACAGGACTGAGCAGACCCCCTGTTGACGTCACCACACAGTACTGTGAGCTTTTGTGGAGCCAGTCCTTCCAACTGCCGAAGTTTGAATTTGGGAGTGGGGGAGGAGCCCCACCCAAACAACAAAATCAATGAAATTACATTTCCTTTTTCTCTCTTAGACCCCATCCTAACATAAGATGTTATTATTTAACTCACTTTTGCATGTCAGTCTAGAGGAAGCCTGCCAAAGCCATGTGAAGCCCCAGGTTTGACTCCAGGGGAGTTTGATGAGGGCCAACTTATTTGCTTTTTTAAAAGAGCCTCCTTAAAAAACAGCATTTTCACTACACATTAACTCCAGGGAAACCACAAACTGGGACCTTACTTTGCTTTGCCTTCAGGACACAGTCTCACCTGCCCGGCTGTCATCCTTCTTTTCACCAAACATGCCATCTCCTCCATCGCTGGAACTCTCCTGGGGACAAAGGAAGCCACGCCATCAGTGGAACTGCAGCGAGGAAGACACCAGCTCACACAACTCTACACGAGAAGTGGGCATGCAGCTGACTGTTCCTGTCCATGAACACTTCCAGGGCAGAGACCAAAGCCACTGCCCTGTCAATTCTGACCACAGCAACCCTGAAGGACAGGGAACTGCCCCCTAGGGCTCTGAAGGCCATAACCTTGACAAAGTGAGACGGCCACATCTTTCTCCCACGGAGCAACTGGTGGGTTCACAATACCCACCTTTCAGTTAGCAGCTGACAGCGTAACCACTGCATTCACTACCAGGACTCCTTATAAGGCAGCGACGAAAACCAAAACCAGTCCACTGCCACCGAGTCCATTCCAACTCACAGTGACCCTGACTGGTTTCCGAGGCTGTCAATCTTTACCGGAGCAGAAAGCCTTGTCTTTCTACCAGGGAGTGGCTGCTGTTGGTGTGTATCGTCAAGTTGGTTCCAACTCATAGTGACCCTGGAGAGGGTTTCTAAGAATGGCTGGGGGGTTTGAAACGCCAACCCGTCAGGCAGCAGTCTAGTGCTTATACTACAGCATCATTAGGGCTCCTTGTAAGACAGAGACTGTTTCGGGAAAATGCTGTTTACTTACACACTGTTTTAAGCATCCGGAAAGCAGCTTATTTAAAGCAAATATTTGTTCCTCTAACTGTGGGGAATGGTTTTGCTTCAAGAATGATGAACTGGCATGCTCTCCCCCTGGTAATTAGTTTCACAAGCACTATTATAACTGTGTATTTCAATGTTTGCTTTACCATGGTCACTTGCAGTTTAACACAGCTATTTCACAAAGACTGTGCCTGCATTTTTGGTTATTTTTTGCTGAGAACAAGTGCATACTCGTGTTCGTTATGGTTCGCTAACTTCACAGCAACAGATGCTGTTTTCATAAAACATGACTGCTCCAGACATGAGACCCGATGGTGTAAAACCCCAGGATTTAAAATTAAAATTAAAATTAAAATCATAATCTGAGGTTCCAAGAGACTCAGGAGTACGATCACAGGCACAGCTCTTAATCAAGCTGGAGTATTGCTCAGATTGGCACTAACGATTCCTTCAATGATTCCTTTATTGGGCTCAGGAACAGAACTTTAAAAGTGCCTTTAAAATATAAGATACATGGAAGTATGGGACAGGGAGCAGATAGATGGCTACTTTTAAAATTGGACTGCATTTAAAAAATGAAAACTTACTGTTTTATTCCATCTTTGACATAGATGATGGCATGAACCTCCCCAGGAGTAAAGACTTTGGGCAGTTAGAGCAGAGGGTCAGAAGACAACAAGTGTTAGCAAGCTACAGCCCTCAAGCTAAAAACTGTTTTTATACTTTCAAAACATTCTTTAAAAGAAGAAAAATTTGTAGCACAGACTGTATGTGGCCCCCAGCCTCAGACGTTCACTCTCTGGTCCTGTATAGAAAATCTCTCCTGTCCCCTGGACTGGAACACACAGTTCAGAAACTAATGTGATGGTTATGGTTTTGTGTCAACTTGACTGGACCAGGACTCTCGGTAATTTGGCAGTTAGGGTGTACTTAGTTATTCCCCCATGAGGAGCTCTGCTGTGAACAGGTCATCAATTAAAAGGAAGCTTCTTTCAGGGTGTTGCCTGCTTCAAATATACTAGACACTTGGGCAAAATGTGCTTGCTTTCTGCCGGTCTAGATCCTACATGTGGTTCATCATTGAACTCTGGTTCTTTGACTTTAGCCGCTGGCCTGCTCTATTGCCTGATGATCTTGGGTGTCATCAGCAGCCTACCAATTGGTTCATCTGACCCACCTCTACAACTGTGTGAGCCATTACTTTGATACAAATCTCTTTTTTATATATACATATATAAATTTCACTGATTCTGCTTCTCTAGGGAACCCAGCCTAAGACAACTTGCTGTTAAGTGCCATCGAGTTGACTCTGACTCATAGTGACCCTGGTTAGGGTTTCTGAGGAATGGCTGGTGAGCTTGAACTGCTGACCTTGCAGTTCAAACCAACCTTGCAAGTACTTATCCTACAGTGCCACATGGAGAGGACATCTGGGATTGACCTGTTGTACCATTTTGTGTGTGTAATTTTATCATGAATATAATATATGTATGTATGAAGTCCTGGTGCTAATTACAAGGTCTGCAGTTCAAACATACCAGTTGCTCCTTAGAAACCCTATACAGAGAGTCTGTGAGTTGGAATCAACTCGATGGCACTAACAACAACATACTTTTAGTCACCCCAAACAGATACCATCACCCATCAAGCAATAATTCCTCATTCCTCCTTTCCCATAGCTCTGAGCACTAATTAACTAATTCACTTTTGTGTCTATGCATTTGCCTATTCTAGATAGGTCACATAAATGGGATCACATAATACTGTTTCTTTTGTGACTGACTGAATTTCTTCTGCATGTTTTTAAGGTTCAGTCATGTAATAGCAATGTATTGGAACTTTACTTCAGTAATATTTCATAGTATGTACCACATTTTTGTTGATCCAGCCACCTGTTGATGGACACATAGGTTATTTCCCCCTTTTGGCTACTGAGAATGATGCTTCAATAAACAAGGATGTACAAGTATCTATTTGTGTCCCTGCTTTCAATTCTCTTGGTCGTATGATGATTCTTTAACTTTCTGAGGAACTGCCAAACTGTTTTTCAGAGACTGTACCATTTTACATTCTCATCAGCAACAGACAAGAGTTCAAATTAATCCACATCCTTGTGAATACTTGTTATTCAGTTTTATCATGTATGTTGTTTTGATAATAACCATACTAGTGAACATGCTTAGTGGTAGCTCATTGTGGTTTTGATTTTTAATTGCCCAATGACCAATGGGAATCCTGGTGTGGTGCTCTAGAGTAAGTACTGGACTGCTAACCATAGGTTGGGAATTCAAAACCACCAGCTGCTCCTTGGAAATCCTATATGGATTGCGATGACTTGGAACTGAATCCATAGCACATAACAATGACCGATGACTAATAATGATGAGCATCTTTTGATTAGCTTATTAACAATTCATATCTTCTTTGGAAAAATAAGTCCCTTATCCATTTCTTAATTGGGTTGTCTTGTTGAGTTGGGTGAACTCCTTATATATTGATACCTTCTCTGATTGCTAGGCATCTTTTTACTATCTTGCTAATGTCTTTGGATGCACATGTTTTTATTTTGATAAAATCCAATTTACTTTTCCTTTTGTTGCTTGTGTTTTTAGTGTCGTATTTCAGAATCCATTGTCAAATAGAAGGTCCTAAAGCATTTCCTCTTAAGACTTTCAAAAATTTAAGCTTTAATATCCATTTGAGTTAATTTTATATGTATGAGGTAGGAGTCAACTTCATTCTTCTGTGCGAAAATCTAGTTGTCCCAACACCATTTCCAAAGAAACTATTCTTTCCTCCATCAAATGGAGTTGGCAACCCCCCCCTTTTTTTTGTCTTAAAGTTTTTATTGTGAACTGAGTGATAGTTTACATGGGAGAACATCAGCTTTACACCATCGTTTCACTGCAATGATCACAGTCTCCTATGTGCATCATCATTCAACAGGATTTGCTTCTATTATCTTTTTTTTGGGGGGTGGGGAGTTGGCACCCTTTTTAAAAATCAATTGGCCAGAGAAGTATGTGTTTATTTCTAAACAAATTCTACCATTTTGAAATAGCACTTAAATATACTACCCCTCACCCTGTCTATTATGTTAAAAAGCAAACAGAAAATAACCTATGACTTACCAATTTTCCTTCCACAGAAAACATTTCTTAGTATCACCACATTATTTACGAAGATCCCTAGAACAGTGAATTTTACAAGTATATATCTTTCCACATTGAAAAGTGTTTTATAGTCTGTGGAATGTGGAAGTCTGGTTCCAGAGATATCATATTCCTTTAAATGTGAATACCCTAATACCTTGAACCCACAAGTTAACTGTTAGTAAGTAGAAGTAACTTAGTTCTCTCTAAATCACTTTCCCTCTGGGTTGGGGGACTCAATTTCCTCATCTGAAAACAGAAGGTCCAGTCTCCCTTGCTTACAGCTGTTTGTGCCCTGGCTGATGTGCCCTGGACACCATGCGTACTCCTAATATATACTGTACTGATATATGATGTCTTCTAATATGCTATTTGGAGTCCTGGTGTGGTGCTGTGGGTCAATGCTCCAGACTGCAAAGCCATTTGAACTGCAAGATCGGCGGTTCAAGCTCACCAGCTGCTCCTCGGAAACCCTATACAGGGTCACTATGGGTTGGAATCGACTCCACAGCACTTAACAACAATAACAATATGCTATTTGATCTTGGGGTGGCAGTACAGACAGACATCCATTGGGACCTGAAGACAAGGGGAATTTCTGCCATGTTTTACAAAGCCCTGGAGTAAACACCACAGGTGAGGATTGTCTTCTAACAGCAAACAATGAACAAGTGTCTCATTAGTACCAGGAACTGTTGCACGGTTCAGGGACTGTTTTTAGGTACTACTGAGTTGGTTCTGATACACAGTGTCCCTACATACAACAAAACGAAACACTGCCGGATCCTGTGCCATCCTCAGAATGGTTATGTTTCAGCCCATTGTTGCAACCATTGTGCCAGTACATCTTGATGCGGGTCTTCCTCTCTTTCACTGACCCTTTACTTTACCAAGAATGCCTTTCTCCAGGGATTGGTCCCTCCTGAAATCATGTCCAAAGTATATGAGACAGTATCTCATCAATCCTGCTTCTAAAGAACCTTCTAGCTGTGTTTCTTCTAACAGAAATCTGTTCAAGATCTGTCTTGAAGTACAACGCTGTCTGTGATAGGATAATACCCATCTACCTACAAGGAAGACCAGTCAATACCACTATAATATAAATTTATGCACCAATCACTAAAGCCAGTCATGATGAAATTGAAGAAGTCTATCAACCTCTTCAGTCTGAAATTGATCGAACATACAATCAAGATGTATTGATAATTACTGACGACTGGAATGCAAAGAGGAAGGATCAGTAATTGGAAAACATGGCCTTGGTGATAGAAACAATGAAGGAGACTGCATGATAGAATTTTGAAAGACCAATGACTTCTTCATTGCAAATACCTTTTTAAAGCAACATATTAGACAACTACACACATGGCCCTCAGCAGATGGAATACACAGAAATCAAACTAATAACACCTGTGGAAAAAGATAGTGGGAAAAACTCCGTACCACCAGCCAAAACAAGTCCAGGGACAGACTGTGGTACAGACCATTAGTTGCTTAGATGCAACTTCAGGCTGAAGTTGAAGAAAATTAAAACAAGTCCACAAGAGCCAAAATATGACCTTGGATATATTCCACTTGAATTTAGAGATCATCTGAAGAACAGATTTGACACATTAAACAATAGAGACTAAAGACCAGAAGAGTTGTGGGATGACGTCAAGATCATACAAGAAGCAAGCAAAAAGCCATTAAGAAGACAAGAAAGAAAAGACCAAAATGGATTAATAGATTCTGAAACTTGCTCTCCAGTGTAGAGATGCTAAAGCATATGGAAGAAGTGAGGAGGAGGTACACAAGCTGCACAAAAAATTTCAAAAGGCAGTTCAAAAAGACAAAGTCAAATATCATAACGAAATGTGCAAAGACCTGGAGTCAGAAAACCAAAAAGGAATAAGACACTCAGCATTTCTCAAGCTGAGGGAACTGAGGAAAAAATTCAAGCCTTGATTTGAGATGTTGAAGGATTCTATGGGCAACATAGGAGCTCTGGTATCGTAGTGGTTACAAATCGGGCTGCGAACTCTAAGGTCAGCGGTTCGAAACTACCAGCTGCTCCGCGGGAGAAAGATGAGGCGTTCTACTCCCGTAAAGATTTACACCCTCGGAAACCCTGTACAGGGTCTCTATGGGTCGGAACTGACTCGATGGCACTTAACAACAACAATGGGCAACATACTGAATGATGCAGGAAGCATCAAAAGAAGATGGAAGGAATACACAGAGTCACTGTACCAAAAAGAAATGGTCGATGTTCAACCATTTCAAGAGGTAGTATATGATCAAGAGCCAATGATACTGCAGGAAGAAGTTCAAGATGCACTGAAGGTATATGCAAAGTACAAGGCACCAGCAATAGACGGAATACAAATTCAAATCTTTCAACAAACTGATACGGCACTGGAAGACAACTACATGGCCAACTGACTGGAAGAAATCCGTATCTGTGCTCATTCCAAAGAGAGGTGACCCAATGGCATGTGGAAACCACCGGATAATATTGCTGATATCCCATATGAGTAAAGTTTTATTAAAGATAATACAAAAATGGCTGCAACCATACATTGACAGAGAACTTCCAGAGGTTCAAGTTGGATTCAGAAGAGGATGTGGAACAAGGGATATATATCACTGCTGATGTCACATGGATCTTGGATGAAAGCAGAGAGTACCAGAAAGATATTTACCTGTGCTTGATTGACTATGCAAAGGCTTTCCATTGTGTGGGACATGACAAGCTATGGACAACATTGTGACCTATGAGCATTCTGCATCATTCAGTTGTGCTCATGAGGAACCTGTACACAGACCAAGAGGCAGCTGTTCAAACAGAACAAGGAAACAATGAATGGTTTAAAATCAGGAAAAGTGTGTGCCAGGGTTGTATTCTTTCACCATGCTTATTCAATCTGTGTACTGAATACATAATTTGAGAAGCTGGATTATATGTAAGAAAAACGAAGCATTAACAATCTTGCTCGCTGAAAGGGAAGAGGACTTAAAATACTGATGAAGATGCAATACCACAGCCTTTCGTATGGGTTGTATCTCAATGTAAAGAAAACAAAAATCTCACCACTGCACCAATTAATAACATCCATATATATGGAGAAAAGACTGAAGTTTTCAAAAGACGTCATTTTGCTCAGATCAACCATCAATACTCATAGAAGCAGCAGTCAAGAGATCAAATGACATATTGCAATTAGGCAAATATGCTGCCCAAAAGCTCTAAAAAGTGTTGAGGAGCAAAGATGTCAGTTGAGGACTAAGGTGCACATGACCCAAGCCATGGTATTTTCAATAACGTCACATGCATGCCAAAGTTGGACAGTGAATATGGACGACCGTAAGAAGAATTGGTACATTTAAGTCATGGTCTTGGAGGCAAATTCTGAAAGTACCAATGACTGCCAAAAGAACAAACAGATCTGGGTTGGAAGAAGTACAGTCAGAGTGCTCCTTGGAAGCCAAGATGGCTAGACTTCGTCTCTCATTCTTTAAACATATTGTTAGGAGGGACCAGTCACTGGGGAAGGATACCATGTTTGGTAAAGTGGAGTGTCGAAGAAACAGAGGAAGATCCCCAATGAGATGGATAGGTATAGTGGCAGTTGCAATGGGCTCAAGTGTAGCAACAATTGTGAGGTTGGCCCAGGATCGGGTAGTGTTTCATTCTGTTGTGCACAGGGTTGCTATGAGTCAGTGTCAACTCAATGGCACCTAACAACAACAAAAAAACTCAATTAACTAAGTCAAAGAAGCTAGACACATTATCAAACTGGCAAATGTTTTATTTTACACACACACGGGGCTTCAAAAAGTGTGTGGAAAATGCATTTAAAAGATAGAGGAATCTTTCCACAAACTTTCTGAAGCTTCATATAGATATACACATATGTGTGTGTGAGGGGTCTTTAAAAAGTTCATAGAAAATGTGTATTATGAAAAAAAACTATGCATTGATTTCAAAAAATTGTTGCACCAAAATAAACTTGTATTCACTAATTATAACCTATCTGAACAGGATCTAGTTTCAGACACTAAGAAGCATAAATAAGACATCAGTTTGAAGAGTCCTTAGTAGAACAACATGAATTGAAGCAAAAGCAAACATTAAAGAAATGGTGAAATCATCGTAGACAGTGCCCCAAAGAAATCTGCAGTTTGTAAATGGGTAACTCATTTTACAAAGCAATAAGACGACACTGAAGACGAAGCCTGTAGCAGCAGACCATCTAAATCCATTTGCTAGGAAACAATCTTATTCATGCTCTAATAAATGATGAGGACCGATGATTAACAACAGAAACTAGCCAACAATATAGACAGCAAAATTGGTTCAGTGTATACAACTCTAATGGAAAAATTCAAGTGGATCAGACTTTCTGCTTGATGGGTATGTATGAAAATGATATGGGGCCCATGTCTGACCATCTCTGACTTCAAAAGGAAAATGGAAAATCCAACTCAACATCAGCCCAAGGCGATTCCTATGAGGCTGAGGTCAGACATGCCTCTGTCCTCCAACCTTCTAAACTAATTCTCATACTAACCATCCCTCCCATAGGCACTCTCTGCTTCTCTGTTGCTTTGAAAATTCATTGCAATGGCCACACAGAACTGACAGACAATAATCAGGTTTATGGAGTTTATTACAGATATTATCAGGTTATAATTAAAGATCAGAACTATCTCAGGATACAATTATTTCTGTCAGGAGCACCTCTCTTCTCAGCAATGCCTGCAGGCAAGCCTTTCTCTAGTCCTTAGCCTCTTAGCCATGTGGACCCTTGGCCACAGCTCTGCTGGAGCAAGTGTTACAAAGTTTCTATAGTGCTGCTGATTGATGCCCCAAAAGCACACCACTATGCAGTAAGTGTCAATCTTTAGTTCTGGTGGTCAGCAAATCTACTATTCCCAGTTGAGAGCGCCTAGAGGCACCCCACTCCACAAGTGAGCTTCTTGCTAGAAGACAATCAGCTTTACCGTCTCTCTGAGCCAGAAAGCCTGCTGCTGTTTAATGCTCTGGCTCTCGGTTCTTTTGCTGCCACTTGCCTGTTACTCCTCTGCTGCTCTTCTGGTATCACAGCTGTCTTATGGAATGAAGAGGTTCCATAAGCAGGGATCTTGGGGTCCAGAAAATGCACTCAATTCTTGGCACTTCTTTCCTGATGGCAGTGAGATCACCCTTCCTACTTATAAGGGTCTCATTTAAAACTCAGGAGGATGGCAGAATTGACCAATCCCCATCCCATCCAGTCATGTGGTGGACATTACAAGTACTATTGCTAAATGGTACATATTAAGTAATTCGCAGCAATGCAGTGGCAAAATCGCTGTGTCCAGATCAGCTGCAGACAAGAGCTGAGCTTTCAATGGAAGCAGGATTAAGATCCTGACACCTTTCTTCAAAGACTTGTAGTAGGAGATGAAATATGGCTTTACCAGTACAACCTTGAAGACAAACCACAAATCAAAGGGTACCAAGAGGTGGAAGTGGTGTCCAGACAAAACAAAGAGAGCAACACTTTTTGGGGGATGCTCAAGGCATTTTTCTTGTTGACTTTCTGTATAAGAGAAAGAGGACGTGTGTGAAGCCCATTCTGAGGCGGGTTCTCAAACCAAGGAAAACGCCTTGATGAGAACTGCAAGGAAAACCTTGCATGCTAAAGTTTATGGGAATGAACACACTGACCAGGTGGCTGGGGGAGAAGTCTATAATGAGGAGAAAATATTTGTGCCTGACTGTTGTCTAGTAATAATAAACTTTAGCTTTGTTGTGGTGCCCAAATACACTTCCTGCCTAAGATTGTACTTAAAGCTGTATTGTAAGTAATAAAGTTACTCTTGATTGACCATCTTGAGTCCCCTGCCGCTTTCATTCCCATCTGCCTCTGGAGACCCCCTTGCGCAGGCTGACTCCTGCATTTCTGGAGGGTCAAAACCCGGTAACATCTGGTAATGAGTGTTTTGAGAAACTTTAGCAGAAAATGCCTGGAAAAGCTCCAAGAGTCCTCCACCAGGACAGTGCTCCAGCTCATACCTCTCATCAAATACGAGAGGTTTGATGGGATCATTAGGCATCCACATTACAGTCATGATTTGGCTCTGGAGTATTTGTGTTTCCTAATCTTAAGCAATCTTTAAAGGGCTCCCATTTTTCTTCAGTTAAAGACAAGACTGTACTGACATAGTTAAATTTCCAAGACTCTTTTCTTTAGGGAAGGACTAAATGGCTGGTATCATCACTTACTAAAGTGTCTCGACCTTGATGGAGCGTATTTTGAAAAGTTCAAATTTTTAATTTTATCTTTTAATTCCATTTTTCCATGAACTGTTTGAAATCCCCTTCTGTGTTATGTGTTTACCATAATAATTCTTTTTAAAGAAAAAGCTACCACACTTCATCACTCACCAAAAAACTCAAGAGTCATTGAATTTTCCTTACAAGGTAGTCAATGTCCCTATGTGAGCCGTTCTTTCCCTGATCCCTTTTCGACCATGACTTCTTCTTACTTACAGAAGAATAGCCTGAGACGCAGCACCAGTCACCTGTAGTAACCGGAAGTAACCGGAAGTAACCGGAAGTAACGGTAGCAGAATGAGGACAAGACACACTTAATATATTAATGGAAGCAGTGCCGGTACTTATTGCTATCTCTGTGAAAAGATAAACACTAATCTCCCTACATCCTAGATTTGACAGAGAAAGAGTTAATTTATAGGCCCCACACAATTTCAACTCAAACTAAGCTTTTAAACTGTTTTTTAGTCTCTGTATGTAGGTTCACAAAATCCAGCTGCATCTGAGATCTATAACTGTTTACCAATAAAAAGTACTATTGAAAAACATTAAAGCAGAGACTATGGAGGAAGGGAACTAGACCAGCTGATTTCATATGTGCCTTCCACCTTTACATTGTAAGAATCTTTGAAATGCTGCATTTCAAGAGAACGTGAGTATGTGCCAGACAGCACTAGAGCAGAGTGGGTCTGGAGACAATGTGAAAGAAACTGGGGATATTTTATGTGCAAAGAGATTTAAGTAGCTAGATGCCTTTAAGAATTTAAAATTCTATCATAGAGAAAAGAAAGAATGAGCTTTGTTCTTTGCCATACCAGGGTTTGGGAATGGGAGAACTAGATGGAACCCATGAAACCAAATGAGAGGCAGATTTCTGTTTCAGTACATGGAAATGTTACCCAATGATGAACTGGGTTTCCACAAAAGGGACTAAGTTCCTCCTTTTTCCTTTGTGGCCACCTCAAAGTACCTAAACCCACTGTGATGGCCTCATGACAATGATGTGGAGAGGACAGAACACTGAGAGATGGGCAGAAGAGTTCCCTTTAAGGTTGAGCTCCTGGCAATCTATTAAACATGCTTGCTCTATACTCCGAAACCAAACCAGGTGCTGTCAAATAGACCCCAGCTCATGGTGGGCTAATGTATGCAGAATAGAACTGTGCTTCACAGGGGTTTCAAGGCTGTATCCTTTCAGAAGCAGATCACCCCAGGATTTTTATCCAAGGACCCTCTCGGTGGAATAACACTACCAACCTTTTGGTTGTCTAGCCCTTAGTCATGTGTCACCCAGTGATCTTCTGGGTTCAATTTGTTAAGGGAGGCTGATAAAAGCACTTCACACAATGCTTTCAGGAATCCTGGTAGTGCGGTGGTTAAGCACTTGACTGTTAACAGAAAAGATGGCAGTTCAACGTACTAGCCATTCTGCGGGAGAAAGATGTGGCAGTCTGCTTCCACCAGGATTTCAGCGCTAGTAACTCAAGCTAGAGGGCTTCTAGATATGGAGATCGACTTAATGGGCAATGGGTCTGGTTCTGGGCTCCTTTAGCACTGCCTGCTGATCTGCGTGAAAAGAGAGATGGGATGAAGAAACACCCAGCCAGCGTCTTGAGTGCAGGAGGTATCAGATGGGAGGAAGGTAGCCTGAGGTACAAGAAGTCTGGTTCAGAATGCTGGTGATTCCTCTGCATTTGCTATTTTCGAACTTGGGATTAGAAATCAAGCTTCATCTGTTTATAATCTGTCCACCTCAAAACGAGGGAGCAGTCCACTGTTTATTATATTCTATAGCATGGGTTTTAAGGATTCAAAATGCAAAAGTAACAGACATTAATTTTGAAAATAAATAAAATGTAGCTCCAGGAGTTTACCTCTACTGTACCTATTCTTCACATCTCAAGAAAATTCTAATACTTCACATTTATGACAATAATTTAAAAATATACTTACCGACTATTTTATGCATTAATGATGTATGTCTGGCAAGAATGCCAAGATGGAGGTGAGAATACCACTGGCTACGTTTCAACTTGACTAAGCCATGATTCTCAGTGCTTTGGCAATAATGTAATACACAAAAATTTTCACATCATGACCTGATCTTTGGAACCAAACAACGTCAGTGAGAAGTGGGCTATTTTTACTGGTTCTAACAAATCCTTCAGTGCTCTCCTTGTAGCCCCCCCAATCAAAGACTGCTGCTATTGTTGTTAGGTGCTATGAAGTTGGTTTAGACTCATAGTGAACCTATGCACAACAAAACAAAACACTACCCAGTTCTGCAACATCCTCACAATTGTGATTACACTTGTGCCACTCAATCTTGTTTAGGGTCTTCCTCTTTCTTGCTGATGTCCTGGTCCCTCTTGATAACATGTCTGAAGCATAAGAGATGGCACAGCTTCCAGCAACACTCAAGCCATCATAGTATGACAGACGAGAGGTGGCAAAGGCTTTTAGCTAAGCACATATACTTTAATGTGAACACCTTCAAAGTGAAGCCTGGATACAATGTTGTATAGAAGGGGTAACAGTAGGAATGCATGCCTTGGTCCCAATTTCAAGGATGTAAGCTCTCAGTCTTTCTCTATAAAGTATAATGTTGGCTGTTGTTGACTTTTCCATGCCCTGAATTATATTGAGGAATTGTTGTTGTTGTTAAGTGCCATCGAGTCAGTTCCGACCCATAGCGACCCTGTACAGGGTTTCCGAGGGTGTAAATCTTTACGGGAGTAGAAAGCCTCATCTTTCTCCCGCGGAGCGGCTGGTAGTTTTGAACCGCTGACCTTAAGGTTCGCAGCCCGATTCGTAACCACTACGCTAAAATACTGATTCATTATTTCAGGGTTTTTTTTAGGGTTTTCATTGAGAAACGTTGGATTTTATCAGATGCTATTTTCTGCATGCATAGGGATGAAGACCATGTGGCTCTTTTTCCTGTTTTTAATCTTAGGTTGACTGACTTTCAATGTTGAACCATCTCCACAGTCTTGAAATAAATCCCTCTTGGTCCTGGAGTATGACTCTTTTATAATATGCTGTTGGAGTCTGTTTGCTACTATTTTGTGGAGGATTCGTGAAAAAATTCAATAGTCCTGGTGTGGCACTGTGGATTAATACACTGGATTGCAAAGTAGGTTTGAACTGCAAAGTCGGTGATTCAAATTCACCAGTTTCTCCTTGGAAACCCTATACAGAGTTGCTATGGGGTCAGAAAACAAGGATAAAAAATTACTAAGTTGGACTCTATCCTTTTGTTCTGTGAAAGGCCATGTGAAACACAGAAAGAAAAGCTACATGGTGAGAGAAAGTATTTGCAAATTATATTATGTGGAAAATATAGAGCACTCTCAAAAATCAATAGTAAACATACAATGCAGCTAGAAAATGGGCAAAGAATCTGAAGACATACTTTAGCACATAAACCATTCAACATCATTAGTCACTCCAGAAAAACCGAACTCACTGAGAGTAATTTGATTATGACTCACAGCGACCCTGTCTATCTGTCTGATAGTATTTACGGGAGCAGAAAGCCTCATTGAGCTCTCTCCTGCAGAGCTAGATTTGAACCTCCGACCTTAAGAGTTAGCAGTTCAATGTTTATCTCACAAAGCCACACCAGCATTAGTCTTATGGAAATACAAATTAAAGCCACTATGAGACAGTCACATACCGATCAGAATGGCTCAAATAGAAAATCGTACTACCACCAAATGCTGGAGAGGATGCAGAGAAGCCAGATCTCTCATCTACAGCTGATGGTAATGTAAAATAACACAGCCCCTCCTGTCAGATGTTTGGTAGTTTCTTACCAAATGAAATACGCAACTATCATGGATGTTACTGTTTCTGCTGAGTTGACTCTGACTTATAGTTAACCCCATAAGTGTAAAGTAGAATTGCTCTACAAGGTTTTTCAAGGTTGTGATGTTTCAGAAACAAATTGCCAGGTCTGTTTTTGAAGGCACGTCTGAATGGGTTTGAACTGTCAACCTTCTGGCTAGTTGTCAACTGCTTACTGGTTTGCAATATGCAGGACATCTACCATATGACCTAGCAATGATATTCCTGGACATCTGCACTATAGAAGTGAAAGCCATGTGCTTACACAGAAACCTGCACACAAATGCTACAGAGGCTTTATTCATAGTATCCCAAACCTGGAAGCAATCTAGATCTCCTTTAATGGGTATATGATTGAATAACTTGTGCTAGATTCATACCAGGGAATGTCACTCAGCAAGGAAAAGAAATGAAGCATTGATACAAACAACTTGGATGAATTTCCATGGACTTATGCTGCATGGAAACATACAAACCATCTCTAGAGACTACATACTGTATGCTTCCATTTATCTAATAGTCTTGAAATGGCAGAATTACAGAAATGGGAAGATAGATCAGAGGTCAGGGCTAAGGAGGAGGTGGCAGTGGGAGGAAAGAGGACCAGGAGGGATTCATATGGTGACAAAAAGGTTCTATGTCTTGCCTGCATCAATGCAAAGATCCTGCTGTGGCTTTGTCCTATAGTGATAAGATTTTACCATCGGAGGACATTAGGTAAAGAGTACATAGGCACTTGCTATATTCTTTCTTAAAATTGCATTTAAGTCTATGATTGTCTCGAAACATACCATTATTTCAAAGTACCTGAAAAAAAAAAACTAATTATAAATAAAATGCAATACAGTCTGTATGTTGGACAATTTTCACAATATTATGTTGGGGAAATTCAAAACAATCACATCACTGTGATTAAGTTCCCCCAAAACCACTACCAACATGGAGGCTTCTTTCTTGATATTAAAGACAGTGTGGATGACTAATACAGCACATTTGACTCACCACTTGTTTCTGGAGGCCATCTAATTTGTCCTCAGCATTATCGTCTTTATCCGTGTTGCCTCTAAATAAAAGTAAAATAATAGTAACACAACATCCAGGAGTTAACTTACAACCAGCATACTTAAAAACAAACAAACAAAGAAAAAAACCCCAAATACTACTGACCCAAAGGAGTATTAGTAAATTCTTTTGGTCAGTAATATAAAACAGTCTTGGGTTTTTCCTGCCTTTCTAGAGAACTCTAAAGAGACTAGACTAAGAATGAGTGTAACTTTCAGCAGACTGTCATCACTTCTACAGGTAGGGAAGGATGCCAACTGATATTCTGACATAAGACTCCAGGTAAAGTTCTAAGGCTGACTTGTCAATAACGGCACTAAAACATAAGTGTCTGGATATGTCGCTCTGACAACAGAATAGAATTCAGAGACTGCAGGCTGCACAAACCAAGTGTCCTGATAGGCACACATCAGGACACAGTAGACCATCTTCAGACAAAATCACATTTGGCAAAAATCACGTCCTCAGAAGAGAGCTCTGTGGCCCCTTTCCAAGAAGGCAGGCCATTTCGGACTCTCTTTCTCTAGTGAGCTTTAACAATGGCTGATGCCCATGTGGTTTTCATAATTTATCTTAATATGAACTTGTAAATATTCATGCCTCAAAGATTCCTGCCCTTGCTGGTCAGAACTTGGAAGGCAGACAAACTTCCTACCACCATTCTTCATTTACAGAAAGAACGCCACCAAACAAAAATCTAAGCTTATATTACATTCAGGTAGCTCACCAAGAAAATGTTTTTCCCAAACCAGTGACTCTATTAGGATCACAAGACTTTAGGGAATCTATTAACATCTCCCAAAATGTATCTTTTCTTATTTGTTCACAGGTCACACATTAGAGACAGACAGCATTTTGGTAGCTTAAGGTCTCCTCAGGGGTTAAGGACAGATGGCAATGCAGGGATGCACTCGACCCTCTTCTCGGCCTCCAAATGATTCGGGGTTCCTGGCAGTGCCACACCCTCATGTCCAGGCCAGGCCATGGTCCTAGGCAATGTGAAGTGCACCTACCAATTTTAAGGAGATGATCAGGCCCCTACTTTACGAAATACAAGCCAAGAGATTCATGTTCTGTGTTCAGTTGAACTATGTGTTTTGGTTATTAATTTAGATTTTCTGTGAATTTACACATTTTGGGGTTATACCAACAATAAATAAAACACAGGCAAGGGGGATGCTCCCATATCTTTTTGCATACAACCCACTGACCAGGCTCAAATACTGTGGGTGTCAGGTAAAACTGCAGAGCCAACCCACAGCAACTCAGTAACACAGAGAACTGGCCACAGACTTTCCAAGGCTGTAAATCTTCACAGACGCCACATCTGTCTCCCACATCACGACTGATGGGTTCAAATTGTTGACCTTTAAATTAGCAGCTGAGGGCTTAACCACTGTGCCACCAGGGTGCTGAGGCAGTTAAGCAGTGACTCCTAAATCCTCATCATGTGTGGGTCATGCAATCCTTAAATAATGTGGGGTTTTCATCTGAGAAACTTCAAGGTCAGGAAACCTGCATTTGCTGTCCTTCTTTGCTTTCTGCCAGCTATGAGAAGTCTGAATCCTTCTATGACCAAACAAGAGGCAAGTCTGGTTAAGGGGTAGAGCAGAATGGTGAGTCCACAGGTGAACCCATGAAAGATAGGAGCTGGTATCTGGTTCAAAATGATTTGGAGTCAAAGAACATATGTGGAATAGCAGGATGCAACCAAAGTAGGAATTTAGAAAGGAACTGGCCATACTGCCAGGCTTAAGGAGATGCCAGACACTGAGGCACAGCATGGAGAAGACATAAAGAAAGCCGGATGGATGTGCATATATACTGACAGTATGACATGGCACATCAGGGCTGGCCAGGTGGCTTCTCACCTTTCAGCAATGTCCGAGGCTCCATCTGTGACTCCCTGTTCTGCAGAAAGGGACTTCTCATCTGGCATTCCGACCTTCTCCAAGAAGCAGAGTGCCGGGTCTGCTCGCATGGCATTGTACCTCTCATAGCCTGATCAAGAATAATGAGAATGGGTACAAGTCATATCAAAAGTCAGAAAATTGACCTTTGGCCCTAGACAACCATTCTGTTTTGTCGCTACTGAGTAAACACCAAACCACACCAACAGAAATATAAAGCAACAATAAAACAAAACTTGTTTAAGATTAAATAAAACAATATTCTATAAAGACTTCCTATTAGAGAAAAATGCTTGCACTCAAGTCGACACCTTTGGGTAGTGCTTAACCAAAATATGAACATCTGTGCAGGTAAATATTCTGTGTCCAGGAAGTGGCACAAGGCATAGATCCAATTTCTCACCTACTTGTTCTCACCTATTCGTTCCTTTAGGACAAAAAAAGGAAGTAGTCAAGTTTGTCTTTCCTCCCTTCAATCCCCCAACTCCAGACACCCTTTTATCTCCTGAGAGGACCTTGTTTTCTTATAGGTCAATTTTATTCCATGTGTTACAAGGGGTAGTAAGCAAAGGGATGAGTGCAAGGGCAGAAACAGAAGACTTTTCATTGTTTGCTGTTGTTGCTGTCAAGTGTCTTCAAGTCGGTTCTGACTTATAGCAACCCTGTAGAGGGTGGGTTTCTAAGGAGCAGCTGGTGGGTTTCAAATGCCAGCTTTGTGGTTAGCAGTCCAGTGTTGGTCCTGTAGCACCACACCAGGAGTCTTTGCCATTGTATACTGGTGCACAATATACCTGCTGTCTCTTACTCACAAACTCAAAGTGTAATCCTAACCCACCGGCCAAGGTGGGTTTTATTGCTTTCCTAAAGTCAACACAGTTTGAGCAGTTTTGACTCAGAAGAGAGGCCTTGAAGAGAGGCAAAACAATGAAAAACTATCACTCTTGATAAACGGGATAGGAGTTACCCACGCAAAAGACCCAAATCTATTGTCATAAAAAACTACTTGAGGGGACATGCTTTCATGAGCATCAAAACCCTTTCCATGTTGCTCCTACACATACAAATAAAACACAGCCCAAATCAAGTGTTGGGAAAGCTGAACCAGCTTTGTTGGGTGCTGTTCATCTTTGTAATGGCTACCTGGTATTTTTCATTTGTAGTCCATCTCCATGACAGGTGTAGCCTATAAGAGGCACATGGCATGGGAACCTGGTACACTCTGTTCTTCTCTACACAGTACTTTTTAGGGTGATTATGTAATTACTGTTCATCTCTCTCTTGAGATTGTAGGTCCCTGCGAACTGTGCTGAGTCTCTGTTTTTGCTGGTTTTCAGGGATTTGTACCTACCACAGGATCTGACTCAGAACACATCAGATAACTGGTAAGTCAGTTTTGTCCAGACTCTGCCTGTAACCACTGTAGGTGTAACCATTCTCATGCCTCCTGTGCTCTTGCGTCAGCTCACATCAAAACAAATTTCACCAATACTCCTACCATTAGGAATTCCCGGCATTTTGTCTCCACTTCTCCCTCCTATGAAAAGAGGGTGATTTTTCTGATTAGCAAGAAGGTACAGGCCTTCTTCCAGTGTCTCTTTACTGTTGAGCAAGATTAGCTGCTCATGAGTGGCTTGTGCTCATGTTCTCTGAGCCATGAAGCAAGTCAGGTGCACATGTGCAAGTCTCTATTCTGCAGAACTTTGGAAGTCCAGGCAGATCCCACATTTCTATTTCTCAATTAGTGAGAAGCTAGATGTAAGACAGTGAGCATTAAGAGCTCTACGAACAACACAAAGGTATAGAAAGCAAAATGGCAGGCTTCTGACATGGTATAGGTTGCCTGCTGCATTCTGACTAGTCTATAAGCTTCCCTCTAAGATGATAACCAGTTTTAGAGGAGAGCTTATAAATCCCCAAACTTTATAAATCTAGACTGCCCTAGATGGGCAGCTGCCATTCAATACAATTGAGAGCTGTCAAGAACATCATTTAGAATAGGTTTGCTACAGGGGCCTTCCTGTGGGCTAAAGTCCCAACCAAAGACTCAAGTCAATTTTTCCACTGGGATCAGTTCAGAGCAGGAGCTATGCTTCTAATTCAAGTAGGGCAGCAGCAGGCTATGCCTGGGGTGGACCACTAATCCTTATATGAATAATTGTGCATTTCTTAGCAACAACAACAAAATGGTTGCAACCTACAATTCATACTTAACCAAGGAGGCAGAGAGAGCTTCCTGACGTAAGAGATCTGAAAAATAAACGCAAGACAGGTTGGCTTTCTGAAAATAGTTGAATACCACACATCTCTAACAGCTGCTGGATATTTGGGACTTTTGATTGCCACTGTTAACCTGGGCTGGGTTATACCTTGGCAAGGCCATCCTAGGTGGTCAGGTGTGCTACCCAGATGAGGACATGCTCTAAGTCTATGTTCACAGAATATCAGATAGTCAGTACCTAGTCAAGAGCAGGATCTGATTTAGACTCTGGATGATATCAAAGAAGATGGGTCTACTATGTCAAACCACAGCTACTGATTCAACCTACACTAGCCTAACTGCAACATTACTGAGTAAATCTGGACCTTTCTAGGAACGAGCCAGAGTCTGGGTTTCCACCATCTTTGTAACATGTCTGCTAAGCTCATCATATAATACAATGAGCAATATCCCGTTCTCAATTACTGCAAATCACCTTCCCGTAACTTGCCATGTGACCCTACTACTGAACACTGAGTTCATTTCAACTGGAAACCTGAGGGGATTTGAATGAAATGGGTGATGTTTACCATCTTAAGTTCATTATCTCTTAGAAAACAGGGAGAGCCCCCAAAACTGCTTAAAGAGCTGAAGGAGAGTAGATTTGCAAGTAACCTTAGAGATCATCTGGTTTGACCCTTTTTAAACAACTGATTAGTTCCATCACTCTGTACCTTCATCTTGGGGTTTTAAAACTATAGGTAAAATACCAATATTAACTTACCTTTAGTAGGAGAGAGAAGGTCTTGGAACTCCTAAGATCCTGTCCTCTTTTATATATTCTGAGGCTATGTTGTTAGCCTGAAGATTACTAATTATATCTTCCATGTGAATTACCTCTATCATTGTTCTTTATCCATAATTATGCTAGTTATATTAAAATCTTTTTGCATGATATGTTGTCAAATTCAAATTCTTTTTTTTAATTCTCTTTTTAAAAAAGTATTTGCCTGGCAAATCTTTTGTTGCTTAGATTTCAATCTCATTCTATCTTCCAGGTCTCACCTTCTCTTTCATATCTTTATTGCTGAATCTTTCAGAGATATGTTCTTCCAGCTCTAGTTCTTTGGGATAATTAAGAGGGTCTTTTTTTCCTGTCCTTCTCCTTTCCTAGAGGATCAATTCTTCCAAGATCATTTCTGTGTGGGTAGTAAAAAACCTAATCTCTCTAGTCTGCTGTCATATTGCTGCTGTTGTTAGGTGCTGCAGAGTTGGTTCTGGCTCATAGAGACCTAATGCATAACAGAACTAAATATTTGCCATGCTCATATCATTGTTAAACTTGAGCCTATTGCTACTGTTACTGTGACAATCCATCTCATTGGGGGTCTTCCTCTTTTTCACTGACCATCCACTTTACCAAGCATGATGTCCTCCTCCAGGGACTGGTCCCACCTGATAATATGTCTTAAGTAAGAGAGATGAAGTCTGGCCATCCTGGCTTCTAAGGAGCACTCTGACTGTACTTCTTAAAACACAGATTTTTTGTCTTTCTAGAAGTCCATGGTACTTTAAATATTCTTCTCCAACACCATTAACTATAAATGCATCAATTCTTCCACAGTATTCCTTATTAACTGTCCAATTTTCATATTCATATAGAATTACTAAAAATAACCATGGCAGGGGTCAGGTGCACCTTAGACTTCATACTGACATCTTTGCTCTAAAACTTTAAAGATATAATGTGCAGCAGTTATTGTGCAGTATTACCTAATGTAATATGTTATTTGATTTCTAACTGCTGCTTCCATGAATGCTGACAGTGGATCCAAGCAAAATGAAGTCTTTGATAACTTCAATCTTTTCTCCATCAGCACAATTAAGTGTTCCGGAATACTCATTCTCCACAATGTTGTCTTATGATCCACACAGTTGAAAGCCTTTGCATAGTAAATAAAGCACAGTTAAATATCTTTCTGGTCTTCTCTGCTTTCAGCCAAGATCCATTTAACTTCCTTTCAATAATCATTTAAACCCAGCTTGAACCTCTGGCAGTTTCCCGTCAATATACTGTTGTGGCCGTTTTTTAAATGATCTTTAGTAAAATTGTACTTGTTCCAATGGCTGCCTCTTGGTCTATCTATATACAGGTTCCTCATGAGCACAATTAATAGCTCCCCAAGGTCTAACCATATATTAGTCAATGATTTCTGCATTTGTTGGGTCACCTCTCTTTGGAATGGGCACAAATATGGATCTCTTCCAATCAGTTGGCCAGATAGCTGTTCACCAAATTTCTTGGCATAGATGAGTGCATGCCCCAGTGCTGCATCAGTTTGCTGAAAGATTTCAATTTTTATCCTACCAATTCCTATAGCCTTGTTCTTTGCCAATTCCTTCAGTGTACCTTGAACTTCTTCCTTTAGTATTACTGGCACTTGATCATATGCTAGCTCTTGAAATGGATGAACGTCATCCATTTCTTTTTGATACAGTGACTCTGTATATCCCTTTCATCTTCCTTTGATGCATCATTTAATATTCTGCCCACAGAATCTTTCAGTCTTGAATTTTTTTCTTCAGTTCTTTCTGCTTGAAAATGTTGAGTGTTCTCTTCCTTTTAGTCTTCTAGCTCCAGGTCTTTGCACATCTCATTATAATATTTGACTTTGTCTTCTCAAGCTGCCTTGTGAAATTTTCTGATCAGTTCTTTTGCCTCATTTCTTCCATTTGCTTTACCATCTTTACTCTGGAGAGCAACTTTCAGAGTCTATTCTGACATATATTTTGTTTTTTACCTGTTTCTTGTCTTCTTAATGATCTTTTTGGTTTCTTCCTGTTAAGATATTCTTGATGTCATCCCACAACTCTTCTGGTCTTTTGTCATTAGTGTCTCATGCACTGAATCTGTTATTGAAATGACATCTAAAATCAGGTGGGATATGTTCGAGGACATATTTTGGCTCTTGTGGACTAGTTTTAATTTTCTTTAGCTTCAGCTTGAACTTTCATATGAACAATTGATGGTCATTTCAGTCCCTGGCCTTGCTTTGGCTGATGATATGGAGCTTTTCCACTGTTTCTTTCCACAGATGTAGTCAATTTGATTTCTGTGTATCCCGTCTGTTGAGGTGCATGTCTATAATCATCTTTTATGTTGTTTAAAAAAGGCATTTGAAATCATTGGTCTTGCAAAATTCTATCATGCTATCTCTAGCATCATGTCTATCACTAAGGCCATAGTTTCCAATGACTGATCCTTCCTCTTTGGTTCCAACCTTTGCATTCCAATCACCAGTAATGATCACTACATCTTGACTGCATGGTTCATCAATTTCAGACTGAAGAAGGTGGTAGAATTCTTCAATTTCATCATTGCTGGCTTCAGTGGTTGGTGTGTAAATTTGAGTAATAATTTACTCACTGGTCTTCCTTGGAGGCACATGGATATATCCAATCTCAGATAGCACTGTACTTCACACAGATCTTGAAATGCTCTTTTTGATGATTAATGTGATGCCAAACCTCTTCAATTTGTCATTTCCCGCATTGTAAACCATATGGCTAGTACCAGTCTATAGCTCACTACCGTCTAGGATAAAGTTCTGGTGTGGCACTGTGGGCTAAAGCACTGGACTGCAATGTTGGTTTGAACTGCAAGTTCAATGTTTCAGATTCACTAGTTGCTCCTCAAAAATCACTGTGAGTCAGAACCAACTCGACAGTCCTTAACAATAACAACAATGCCAATGAATATTGATCATTAATTATGTGTTCCATTTCATTTTTGACAACTTGCAATTTTTCTAGATTCTTATTTTGTTCATTCTGTTTAGATTATTAATGGATGTTTACAGCTGTTTCTCCTCATTTTGAGTTGCACCCTATCAGCAAATGAAGGTCCTGAAAGCTTTACTGCATTCACATCATCACAGTCAACTCTGAGGAGGCAGCTCTTCCCCAGTTGTAGTCTGAGTGCCTCCCAACCTGAGTGGCACATCTTCTGGCACCGTATCTGAAAAACTTCTGGTGCTATTCATCGTGTTTTAATATTCAGTATTCTGGTTCTGACAGGGTTTCCCTGCTGCGATGCAGAAGGTTGTCAGCGGCTACACATTCAGAAGTAGTCTGCTTCTCCTTCTTCCTAGGCTGTCTTAGTCTGGAAGCTCAGCTGAAACTGCTCCACCATGGGTGTGTATCCTGTTGGTAATTCAAATACCGGTGGCACAGTTTCCAAGCATGCCACCACAGTTCTGACTGGCAGTGGTGGTGCTGTCATATTAGCTCCTGACAAGTGCTTACTCCATCGAGGGATTTTCCTTTAATTCCTTCAAATTTAGTTAGGCTGCTTAACATCTCTGTCATAATTACCCTACAGCAGCTCTGTATGTCTGTGGTGTGAGTATGGGGTAGGGAGGAAGGCAGAGGAAGTACAGGAATTCTGTATGCTGCATTGCTAGATGTCTTCTCTTGACATCACACTGTCTCCATGGAAGTCTTTGGTAACATGCCCTAAAACCACCACGTAAACAAAGACATGCGATTACTACATTTTCCTGCAGATAAAATTCAGATTTTCTGGATTTTGGCCACCTCCAGCAGCTGTCTTTGGAGTTTTTCTCAAAATCACACTAATCCAAATCATGGCTACATTGTGGTACTGTGATTAATGGGGGAAGTAACATGCTTCTTCCTCCTAATTCAGACTGTACTCTGTATCTGCCAAATGGAGAAGTTAGTAGCCAACTGTGGCTACTTAAGTTAAAATGAAATAAAACCTAAAAATACAATTGCATTTTTTTAGTGCTCAAAAGCCACATGTGGCTAGTGGCTTCCATACTGGACAGTACAGAAATCAGGCATTTCCACCATCACAGATAGTTCTACTGGTTGGCATTGCTTTAGCCTTACCAAAGTGGTTTGACAAAGAAATCTCAGTAGCATTAGATCTCATGAATCTTGCAATGTTAACACCAGAATCCAAGGATTATGTATGTAGATTCTTCATTAAAATGTATATGTTGTTGCTGTTAAGTGCTGTCAAGTCGGTTCCGACCCATAGTGACCCTGTATAGGGTTTCTGAGGAACGACCAATCTTACAGTTCATATGGCTTTGCAGTCTAGCGCATTAACTCAGAGCGCCACACGAGGCATACTTTTTAAAAAGTTTTTATTGTAAATTGAGTGACAGTTTACATGGGGTAACGTCAGTTTTACACTCGTTTCATTGCAATGATTATAATCTCCTCCGTGTATCATCATTCAACAGTATTTGCTTCTATTACGTTTTTTTGTTTTTTGGGGGGGAGGGGGCAGGAGACGTACACGAAAACACTCAGGAATATATAATCATTTAAACAACTAAAGGGCACATTCTGTAAGCCTGCCTCCTGGCCACCAGCACCTGGCCACCAGCACACAGCCTTTCACTTTCCATGAGTCTAGAATCCTCAGCTGCTCTATCTCTCCATGCCATCACCTGTGCCTCTGTCTCTGCATCTCTGGATGTCATTATGTGCTGTTGAGTTGGTTCCAACCCATAGCAACCATGCATAAGGTTTCCGAGGAGCAGTGAGGTCCCACATTCTGCTTGTGCTCTTCTCCCTTGATGGTCCTAGTGTCCTCTGTTCTGGACTGTAAGATTAACTACTCCCCTCTTTTGTTACAAAACGTCTACCTTTACAGTTGTGACAGTCACAATTAGTCACGATAACAATTAATCACTATTGAATCCTAAGAATCTTATCCCCATTCTTTTCACCAGATACGTCTAGGCTAGATGAATACTATTCAGTGGGGAGTCTACCTTCCCCCTTGCACATTTGAAACTAAATTCCTTCTTGAAAATGTGTAAGCCAGTCACTTTGTGGCTTTAACCCCCACTCCCACCCCCCATTTTATGTAGCCAATGTATACGTCACTTGTTCCTATCAACCCTGTGTACAAAGAGGATAGGACTGATCCTTGATGTGAAGACTCCTTCGCTCTCAGTTGGTTATTTTGAACTACTACATTCATAAGTATAAGTCAAGTTCATCAAACTGTAGTAATTTACACTTGTTTCTTTTATCCAAAAAAAAAAACCCCAAATTTTTTTTCTTCCTTTTTTTTTTATCTTCTTGTAGTTGAGTTCTGATCATCAAGCCATCCAAACTAGGTTGAATGGGTACTATCTACATGTTTGGGCTTCTTGTGCATCTCCCCTTATTTCATACCAGTTGGACACTTCACTCTCAAAGTCCAGCCCTCCATGGTTATGTCCATGGGCCCAGGAGTCACCAGGTCTCACCATACTTTGGGCCAACCAGCCCTTCCTCTTCTCTCTCTCATCTCCAGGTCAATGGGATTCTATGAAATGTGGTCGAATCAGCCCATATCTTCATTGCTGCCTTTTCCCCTCTTCCACTCACCAGTAGACCAAGGTGGTCATCAGCAAGTGCTCATGTGTTCTCTTTGAGTTTAGGTCTTAGAGGGGGGTTTGTCCTGAAGGGATCTGATTGATTGTCTTGATGGCTCTCCAGCAAACAACTTGCTTGTTCTTGTAGTAACCAATCATATTGCAATTTTTGTTTTTGATTTTTTACCTGCTGGTCTTTCTTCAAGAAGTATCTTCTGTTCCTCTAGCTGTTCCAGAATGTTCCACCTCAGAAGGTTCTAGATGGGACTCAGAATTCCATCGACGGTCCTAAACACTACAAAGGGTCTGCAGAAAGCCTATTTCACTGGGCAAGTTCTAGAACCCCTTTTAGGTATTCTAATCAGGTACAGGCTGAAGGCAAGCTTACTAGCTTTTTCGGTAATCATATTTCCCGATATTCTTTTCTATCCCACTCAAGTGTCTATTTTACAGTAGTAGGCAAGGGAAACCTATATTTATAAGACAGTCAACTATCTTAACATTATTTCCCCTTTTACCCATTCAGACTATGTCTCGATCCTTATTTCACAATGCTCTGTTGTTCCAAGGTTGAGCATATATCACTATTTACTGCTGTCCCATTTAGCCCATGCAAACCTGCTTCAGTGTTGCCCTTGTTCTTCCATCCCCCTCCCCTTTCTTGTGTATTGCCCTCCCCAACACCCGAGCTATGTGTCTATTCTCTACCCTGTTGCTCTATCGTCCCTCCCCCCGCCCCCCCCACAGTAACCAACAAATAATTTTTTCTTTCTTTCTTTTCCTTTTAGTATGGGTACCTTTTAAGCTTTGACAATAATGGTCTTATGCAAGATTTGTCCTTTTGTGACTAATTTCACTCAGCATAATGTCCTTAAGGTTCACCCATGTTATGCAGTGGCTTGCAGTCAAGGTGGCATAATATTCCACTGTGTGTGTATGTACCAAAGTTTGTTTATTCATTCTTCCATTGATAAGCACTTAGGCTGCCTCTATCTTTTTGCTACTGTGGACATTGGTGTGCATGTATCAACTTGTGTTATGGCTCAAATTTCTTGTGTACCAACTAGAGGAATTGCTAGATCAAAGGTATTTCTATTTCCAACTTTCTGAGGAAGCACCATACTGTTTTCCTGAGTGGTTGAACCATTTTGCATTCCCACCAGCAATGTAGGAGGGCCCCAGTCTCTCTACATCCTTGCCAGCATTTATTATCTTCTGCTTTTTTGAACTTCGCTGTTAATTGCTGGTGTGAGATGACATCTCACTGTTGTTTTGATTTCCATCTTTCTAATGGCCAATAATTTGAACATTTCTTCATATGTTTGTTGGCTGCCAGAATCTCTTCCTTGATAAAGTGTCTGTTCACGTTCTGTGCCCATTTTTTAATTGGGTTATTTATCTTTTTCTTGTAGATAGACTTTAGAAAGTAGTCCCGTGTCTGACATGTCATTATAAAAGATTTTTTTTTCCATTCACTTGGCTCTCTTTTTACTGTTTAAGTAAAATCTTTTGAGGCACGTTAGTTTCTAATTTTTAGTCTGTTCCAATCTATTTGGTCTTCTTTTGTGTAATTTTTCGCAATGTTTGTTAGTTTTTATGTGCTCTGTATTAGGGCCCTTAAATTTGTCCCTATTTTATCATTGATGACCTTTATAATTCTTGGAGGCATACTTTTAAGAAGCTCTGGTAGCATAGTGGTTATGAGTTGGGCTGCTAATCACAAAGCCAGCAATTCGAAACTACCAGCTGTTCCATGGGAGAAAGATGAGGCTTTCTGCTCCCATAAAGATTTATGGCCTCAGAAACCCTATACAGGGTTGCTATGAGTCAGAATTGACTTCACAACACATAACCACCACCAACTACCACCAGGCATAGTTTTTACCTAATGTGACTGGCTGGTTGGCAAAGATTGAAGGACTCTCTTTGTAGTGCAGGGCAATTGTTAAAAAGTTAACTTTTCAAAGACTTAGGTAAGAGAAACTGGAACAGCACAGAGCATCTATATCTATCAGTCACTATTCCAGGTGGTCTACATTTAATCTACAGATAACCTCAAGGTAGGTGGTTTTCATATTATCTCTATTATACAGATGAGGAATCAAATCAGAGAAATGATCACTAGCTTAAGGATGCGTATTCAGCAAATGGTAGGGTTGACAGCTAAAGTCAATACATCTTTGTAATTCTTTTATCTGATTGTACTGTTTTGTGTTTTAAAAATTCTGTTAATTCACCTGGCCAGAAAAATGCTTAACAGACATATTAAATGAGAGTTACTATAATTTAACAGGAGTCTTGGTGTGGCGCTGTAAGATAAGAACTGGACTGTTAACCACAAAGTCAGCAGTTGAAATCTACCAGCTGTCTCTCCTTCCTAGTCTGGAAATCCTATACAGGTTGTTATGAGTGGAACCAGCTGGATAGAACGTAACAACAAGAACAACTATTTAACACTTTCATTATCCACTTTAACAGCTGCAGCTGTTTGAAAAGAAGGGCAAGTGCCCAGAACTGTGTCCGAAAGGAAGGACTTATCTTAGTTTTTTTCTAAGCCACTAATAACATTGCTCTTGGCCCCATGTCTTAGATCCTTGGTGGTGGTTGTTGTTAAGTGCTGTTAAGTTGGTTCTGACTCACAGCAACCCTGGTACAGGGTTTCTAAGACTGTAAGTTGTTGCAGGAGCAGAAAGTCTCATCGTTCTCCCATAGCACAGCTGGTGGGCTCGAACTGCCGACCTTGTGGATCGCAGTTCAGTGTTCATTCTACAGACCCACCACGTTCTCCTAGATCCTTGGTTACCACAACTAAAAAAGGGATTTCCAGGGCCATTTCTATACTTGTATTTGCACACCAGAAGGGCAAAAGGAGAGGCACTAGAGATATGTTGTATTATCTACAGTGACCTGGGACTTCTGTGTATATATATAAAACATTAACACCTAGTTTTTTTTCCAGTTTATTTGTTCCTTCACAGAAGAAACACTGGGTGCCTACTATTCACTAGGTCAGACACTGGGATTATAAAATGGAACAAGATATGGGGATTTTCCAGCTCCCAAATTGTGGACAGGAGGATAAATAGTCAACAAGTTCTTTGTGACAACAGGTGCTTTTTTGAAGTTTTTATCACTAGCACATCCATCTCATCAAATTCCCACGAGGCTCTATCTTCAAGAATATGTGTAACAGGAGTGTGGCAATTGAAGGCTACACACAGACTTACTAGAGAACTCACGGGCAATAAGTGAACTACAACAAATCTGGGGCTGCAGGGAGCAGTTCTTTAAGACATGCCAACTTAATCAAAGAGTGACTAAACTCATGTTTCCTGTGAGGACAGATCCAAAAGGAGAAATATTCAGAATACACACCATGCTTGAATACGCCAATTAGAAGGGACTTATCAGCCTCAGCATCCCACCAATCCACTGGGATCTCCACATAGTCGATGTCAGGTAGTGGCACCTCCAGCTCTCTGTGGAAGGATGGGAGTGAATTCAGAATTCCTTCAGTACACATAACAGCTTGAGAGCTAATGGTTCAATCTTAGCATTAAACCACAATCTTAGTTTTATGCTTAGATGCTGAAGTAACAACAAACAGAAGGATTCAAAGGCTTCAGGCTAATGTTTCTTAACCAGAGCTGTGTGCCAAAACCACCTAGGAAGCTATTTCAGCACATGGACTTAATATCTAGGCCACAGCCCACACTGACTGACTCAGAATCTCAAAGCAGCTCTTGGAGAACCCAGCATTCAGTTGGTTTGGGTAGAGTATGCACACGGAAGTTCTAGTGTGCATTTTCAGCTGTGAATCACAATATAGACATACCTCATTTTCTCGAACTTCACTTTATTGCACTTTGCAAACACTGCATTGCTTAAAAATTGAAGATTTATCCTAACCCTGTGTCAATCAAGTCTATGGGCAGCATGTGTCCAACAGCATGTGCTCACTTGGTGTCCCAGTGTCACACTGATGAGTCCTCACAATATTTCAAACCTTTTCGTAATGCAATTGTGCACCTAGTAGATTACAGTAAAGTATAAACATAACTTTTATATGCACTAGGAAACAAAAAATTCCTGTGACTCACTTTACTGTGGTGGTCTGGAACGAAACCCACAATATCAGAGGCATGACTGTACATTAGTCATCTGTTGACAGAACTTTTCCTAAACAGTTAATGTCATATATGATCAAATACTTAAAAATAACAGTGCCAAAATAATCTTGTTCAAAATGTAGAGATCACAAACAGTACTTGAGAACAAGACAATCTGGGCTGGAAATGCAAGGATATGAAAGCCTATCAGGGGATTTGCACAAGTGGCAAACCCTGGCAATGGGCTGCCACTTGTCTGCTGGATAAAATGGATCTAACCTGCACTGTCCCTAGACAATAAGACGACTATAACTTGCTCTAGGGAACAGACATGCAGGGGATTAGTAGGTCTGTTGCTATAGCCCTCCTCAGAGTTTCAGTTCTGTTCTATGAGCCCACATGGTCCCTCAGTTCATTGTCTTCATCTGCCTGAAGAGCATAGTCCTTACACTGTAAAGGTTTTAAGGTTTGGTGGAGAACATCCTCCCAGCTACATGGGATGGTTCCCCTGTGACATTTCATGTGTCTTCTTTCTTCATGACACAGGGCTGTCTACACTTTGCCAGGCCCTCCCTCCCCTTTCCAGGTAGTCCTCCCTATCTGGCTCCACTGCTATGCCTGCATGGTGCCATGCATAGGCTCAGTGACTTTTCTAAATGAACTGGTTTCATTCAGTGTTGCGGCTTTTCACTATGGCATTAATCCTAAAGAGGACCAAAATGAAAGGAAGGAAGAAGGTGGGTAATAAATGCGCTATTTCCATGTCCTACCTAGTTTCCATTCATCAGTTACTACATGTATGAAAAAGCATAGAACAAGAGGAGTAAGGTCAGATAGATTACTTCTGTAAGATAGCGCCTCATATAAAAGATCAGCGTGAATTCCACTGCATTTCTGACTCACAAATAGAACCTTTTACTCATAGCATCTCTCCATCCTCTTCCTACTGGAAATACCAAGTAATAACAGTTATGATGAGAACTGCTCTTGATTCTAAGTTGCTCCCCAGCGCTGTCAAGGACCCTTGACTCTCTTTCTTTTGTGTTCCTACAAATGCTAAAGTCATTAGCAATGCCCGCTGGGAAGAAGAAAACACAGTACCAGGTAACTTCAAAACAAAGGCCAAAACTCAACACTTCAGGGATTTACAGCTTTCCTGTATCAGGTGCCTTCTGGGAAGGACAGTATATAAGGCCAGAGTAGACTGTGGCCCTGAGAAAAGCAAAGGAGGCTGACTGCCTCCCCACTAACAACCCATCATTCTCTGACACCTTTATCAAATGGCAGCTGAGAGCCTGGCAGTCTCATTCCCTAGATTTTCTCGAGACTCCCACAGGATGCTATAGCTTTGAACACCTAATTAACAAAACTAAGGTACGAAGGCATCTAAGAGAACACCAGGTATCATTAAAATGATTAGCAAATAGGGGAGAATCACTCAAATGAATGTTTAAAAAGTAATTTACTACACTACTGGTAAAGAAAAAAACTAAAAAATTCTCAGAAATGGATTTCTCCTTGACTTCCCGTTAGATGGCCTGACTGAACCGTCCGTATTCTATGTGCCATATTCTATTTAGGTAAGTGATCGTGAGTAGGGCAGAGAACACAGGCTTCTTGAAGCATAGGCAGGTTTGGTCAGTCCCATGAAGCGATTCTTTAGGTCAGTTCTTTAACATGGAGAACTAAGGTTGAGTTGCTTTACCTGGACGGAGTTCCTTCAAATGCTTTATCAGCTGCTTCTCCCAGTATTTCAGCTTTTAGGTAGTACAACATTCGGACTCGCAAAAGTACCCTATTAAAGGCAAGCAAAATAAGGCACACAAATTAGAATCCAAGAGCTGTCTCTGAACCACTATCCTCAAGTGGACAGAGGGAAATTCTGGGCATTCCTGTACTGTTAGTGGTGTGAAGTCACATTGAGAAAGTACCAGAAAAATGGAGCATTATCTATGATGACAGTGATACTGCAATTATCCCAGTTTTGCACAAGAGGATGCAAACATTCAGGTTAGGACAACCTGTGAGCCACAGGTGGCAGCAAAATTCCACCGTGCTCCTCCTAATTCCTAAGGGAGTGCTCACCAGTGCACTTCCATAAGGCCACAATGAACTCTCTCAGAGGCAGAATTGGCTTCCGAGAGTCTAAGTCACTGATGACTAGTCTACTGAAGAGTGAGTCATGTCGGATGGTGCTTCAGGTGGCTTCGCATGTACACAATTCAATGAATATTTAAAAGGCAGGCATCTGTTTTTTCATGGGGATACTGCCAGAGAACCATCGTATCTTCTCTCTCCTGGAGTGCTCAATAACCTGTGATTCAGCTAGGACAATACCCAGGCTCCACAGGAATGCAACAACAAGTTGAGACAAACCAATTAAGTGTTTGTTGGATAGCTAATCTATATGCCCTGAACTGTGCTGAGTACTGGGAAGTGTACAACAAAAGTCAACAATCCCATCACTGTTCCGATGGAGCCTAGAGCAGCCTAGCTGGGAAACAAGACCAATGGTGAAACACAGTAAGAGCACAGAAGATGACAGTGGGGGTTCAGAGCACGGAGGGATCAATGTATACAAGAATAGGGACAGTATAGAAAAATGGACTACTTTCAAGGCAATGATGCAAGTTCAAAGTTAAGATGCAAAAAGTTTAGTAAAGTAGTTGTAATGTGATCAAAAGCAGTAAAAAATGAAGGCTAGTCTTCAAAAGAAAAAAGAAACAAGCTCATTTATATATTCTTCTATATACAGTAGGACTGCAAAGTCGGTCTGAAACTCAAGGTTGGCAGTTCAAGCTCACCAGCTGCTCCTTGGAAACCCTATACAGGGTTGCTATGTGCTGGAATCCACTCGACAGCACTAACAACAATATATAGTAGGATTCCTGGTGTGGTGCTGTGGATCAGCACTGGACTGTGAACCACAGGTCAGGAGTTTAAACCCACCAGTTGCTCTTGGGAAACCCTATACAAGGTCACTATGAGTCAGAACCAACTCAACAGTGCTTAGCAACAGCATATACACTAATCTATATATACCTTACTGCAGAGTAGTATGATGATCACAGCTGGCTTCTGAACTCAAAGGGAAATAAACAACAGAAAGTTTCCAATACCCTGGCTTTATCCAAATAAAACAATGCAGTAATATTCTGGGTGGCGGAATCTATTTTCTTTCCTGTAAATTTTATGGAGTTGAAAGTGTCTTTATTATAAGCGTTTCCACAATCTGGACACATTCACCTATCTAGCATCCAGATTGGGAAACAGAACCCCACCCCAACAGCGCCCTGCTGTCCCCTTCCAGTCACTATGCCCTGCCTCAAAGGAAAACCACTAGTTTGTCCTCCAGCAGTTATTTATTAGTTTCGAAGCAATTGCTTTCTCATTTTTACTGCCTTTGGTTCTTTACATGGCAAACTCTGGTCTCTAGTATATTACTACATGTGGCACAGAGATTAGGCATTTAGCTGCTAACTGAAAGGACTGTGGTTGGACCCACAAGCAGCTCCACAGGAGGAAAGACTTGGTAGTCTGCTCCTGTAAAAATAACAGCCTAGAAAACCTATGGGAAGTCCCATTGAATTACGATGACTTGGAATCAACTAGACAACGCACAACTAACAAACACTACCAGCATAAATTAGTTTAGTGAATTATCACAGCAATGCTAAGGCGTTATTGTTGTTGTTAGGTGCCATCGAGTCAGTACTGATTCATAGTGACCTTATGCACAGCAGAACAAAACACTGCCTGATCCTGGGATAATTTCACTATCGTTGCCACACTTGAGCCCATTGATGATGCCACTTTGCTAATCCATCCAGCTGGGGGGTCTTCCTCTTTTTCTCTGACTCTCTACCCTACCAAAAATGATATCCTTCTCCAGCAACCAGCCCCTTATGACAACATGTCCAAAGTATGAGAGACGAAGTTTGGTCATCTTGGCCTCCAAGGAGCACTCTGGCTGCACTTCTTCCAACACAGATCCATTGGTTCTTGTGGCAGCTGATGGCACTTTCAATATTCTCCTCCAACACCGTAACTCAAAAGCATCAATTCTTCTAAGGTCTTCCTTATTCACGTCCAGTTTTCACATGCATATGAGGTTATTGAAAATATCATGACTTGGGTCAGGCACACCTTAGTCTTCAACACTTTAAAAAGGTCTTGTGCAGCAGTTTTGCCTAATGCAATGCATCATTTGATTTCTTGACTGTTGCTTCCGTGAGTGTTGATAGTTGATAGTTGATCCAAGAATGGAATAAAGCCTGTGGGAGTGAAGTCCTCGGGACCTTCATTTGCTGATGGGGCACAATTCAAAATGAAGAGAAACACCTGTAACATGCATTAATAATTGGAACATGAAATGTATGAAGTATGAATCTAGGAAAATTGGAAATTGTCAAAAATGAAATGGAACGCATAAACATCAATATCTTAGGCATTAGTGAGCTGAAATTGGCCATTTAGAATCTGAAAACCACATGGTTTACTATGCCGGAAATGACAAATTGAAGATGAATGGTGTTGCATTCATTGTCAAAAAGAGCATATCCAGATCAATCATGAAGTACAATTCTGTCTGTGGTAGGATAATATACATGTGCCTACAGGGAAGCCCAGTTACTACCACTATTATTCAAATTTACACATCAACCACTAAAACCAGTGAGAATGAAATAGAAGAATTCTACCAACTTCTTCAATCTGAAATTGATCAAACACGAAACCAAGATGTTTAGATCATTACCAGTGACCGGACTGCAAAGGTTGGGAGCGAAGAGGAAGGATCAGTAGTTGGAAAATATGGCCTTGGCAATAGAAATGATGCTGGAGATTGCATGATAGAATTCTACAAAGCCAATGATTTGTTCATTTCAAATACCTTCTTTAGACAGCATAAGAGACAACTATATACACATGGACCTTGCCAGGTGGAATACATAGAAATCAAATTGACTACAACTGCGGAGATGATGAAAAAGTTCCATATCATCAGTCAAAACAAGGCCAGGGACAGACTCTGGAACAGATCATCAATTGCTCATATGCAAATTCAGAATGAAGCTGAAGAATATGAAAACAAGTCCACAAGAGCCAAAATATGACCTTGAATATATCCCACCTGAATTTAGAGATCATCTGAAGAACAGGGTTGATACATTAAACACTAAAGACCAAAGACCAGAAGAGTTGTGGGACGACATCAAGAACATCATACCTGAAGAAAGCAAAAAGTTATTATGAAGACAAGAAAGAAGGAAAAGGTCAAAATGGATGTCAGAAGAGACTCTGAAACTTGCTCTCCAGCGTAGAGATGCTAAAGAGCAAATGGAAGAAATGAGGCAGTACAATAGCTGAACAGAAAATTTCAATGATCAGCTAGAGGAGATAAAGACAAACATTACAACAAAATGTGCAAAGGTCTGGAGTCAGAAAACCAAAAAGGAAGAACACGTTCAGCATTTCTCAAGCTGAGGGAACTGAAGTAAACATTCAAGCCTTGACTTTCGTTACTGAAGGAAGTCTCTGGGCAAATTATTGAATGATGCAGAAAGCATCAAAAGAAGATGGAAGGAATACACAGTTGCTGTACTAAAAGGAACTGCTTGATGTTCAACTGTTTCAAGAGGTAGCATATGATCAAGAGTCAATGCTACTAAAGGAAGAATTCCAAAGTGCACTGAAGGAATTGGCAAAGAACAAGGTACCAGGTATTGAGGGAATAAAAATTGAAATATTTCAAGAAAGTGAAGAGGCACAGGAGGCACTCACTCATCTATGCCAGAGATTAGGAAGATGACTATCTGTCCAATGAATGGAAGAGATCCATATTTATGCCCATTCCAAAGAGAGGTGACCCAATGGAATGCAGAAATCACCGGATGATATCTTTGATATCCCATGCGAGAAAAGTTTTACTAAAAGTAATATAAATGGCTACAAGCATACACTGACAGAGAACTTTCAGAGGTTCAAGCCAGATTCAGAAGAGGACATGGAACGAGGGGTATCATTGCTGATGGCCGATGGAGCTTGTCCGAAAGCAGAGAATATCAGAAAGCTATTACCTGTGTTTTACTGACTATGCAAAGGCTTTCGATTGTGTGGATCATGACAAGCTATGGACAACATTGCAAAGTATAAGTACTCCGGAACACTTAATTGTGCTCATGAGGAATCTGTACATGGAACAAGAGGCAGTTTTTCGAACAGAACATAAGAACACTGAATGGTTTAAAATTAAGAAAGGTGTGCGACAAGGTTGTATTCTTTCACCATACTTATTCAACCTGTATGCTGAGCAAATAATCCGAGAAGCTGGGTTCTATGAAGAAAAACGTGTCATCAGGATTGGAGGAAGACTCATTAACATTCTGCAATATGCAGATGATACAACTTTGCTTGCTGAAAGTGAGGAAGACTTAAAATAATTACTGATGAAGATCGAAGAGCACAGCCTTTGGTATAGATTGCATCTCAATGTCAAGAACACAAAAATCCTTATCACTGGACCAATAAACAACATTGTTATGAACAGAGAAAAAACTGAAGTTGTCAAGGACTTCATTCTGTCAGTTTGTCGTACCGTGGTGGCTTGTGAGTTGCTTTGATTCTGGAAGCTATGCCACCAGTATTTTAAACACCAGTAGGGTCACCTATGGTGGACAGGTTTCAGATGAGCTTCCAGATGAAGACAGACTAGGAAGAAGGAGAGACAAACTACTTCTGAATATTTAGTCACTAAATACCTTAAGAAAGCAGAGAAACACTGTCAGATATAGTGCCAGAAAATTAGCCCCTCAGTTTGGAAGGCACTCAAAATGTGACTGAGGAAGAGCTGCTAAGGAGTAGTAATTATTATTATTCTCAATTTAAAGATGGAAGAAAAAGGGTACACACAGGTTAAGTAATTTACACTAGTTGACACTCCTGGTTAAGTGATGGGGCCGATATAAATCCAGACAATTTTAACATGCTTGCCTTCTTGATAATGCACTGAACTGTAATGTCAGTTTGAACTGCAAGGCTGATGGTTCAAACCCACCAAACACTCCTCAAAAACCCTAGACAGGGTTCACTATGAGTTGGAAATGATTCAATGGTACTTAACAGCAACAAATACTGAAGAAGTAGCAAATTAGTAATTAACGGAGTCCACAATTCCCAGAAATTACATAGTCTTCTCCTTTCTTCCGCCATCCATTTAATAAAAAACATGTAATGAACAAGACCCCTGTAAACCTCCCAGTCCTGTTAATGCTATTCAGATTCTGGTCCGTTCTCTGTAGCACCTCAGGACAGAACTAGGACCCATTACCAAATACTGAAAGTTTCAAGGAGGCAGATCTTAGATTCAATATATACAAAGTTAATCAGAATTAGCTCATTTAAATGAACCTTGCAGAGAATTCATAAACTCACATCATTAGAAGACTCAAGCAGAGGTCAGAAGATTCCCTGCTGGGGCAGTCAGGAAGTTCCACACAGACTGGGAGGAGCCACAGAGCAGCTGTGGACAGGGTGACTGGTTACATGCTGGTCTGACTGCTCTGCAGGTTCTGTAGGTCTAGAGCTGATCCCACTTAAATGCAGGCACTAAAGTGGTGTAGTGGGCTCCCACCTCACACTGGTGTGGTTCCCAACCATGTAGCTTTGAACTCTAGGAGAGCATGGACTGCCCTGAGGGTGGATGAGGGGGATAGCTGGCCATACCTCCAGTTGCCAGAGAAGCAGGGGAAAAAGAATGAATTACACCTTTCCCGTTGCCTGTGTGAATCTGCTCTGACAGGCCTGGCCTCCTGTTGTGAAAGTCAGCTGTTCACTAGTCAGTCTCCCTCAGTCTCCTCTCTCTCACTGTCATTGCTCAGCTTCTGCTCCCAGAAAGCACTCAATCCACTTTTCTTTTTCTCTGAAGTTCAGGTTTGCCGAATTTTCATCTTTGTCTATTCCTGTTGGTTTCTTGTATCTTTGTTGCAGAATAGGGCGGGGGGAACTTTTTCTGTCTAGGGTTATTTGGGTTTTTATAAGATCAATCACGGGTCACACAAAACTATTAACTTTAAAAATCTGCCTTCTTGGACTGACTGTGAGTGCTGGAAATGTAAAGGTAGACGTTTTGTAACGTCTACAAGAGGGGAGTGGCTGATTTTGCAGTCCAGGAGTGGAGGTTCCTGGGACCATCAAGGGAGAAGAGTGGAGTGCGGGACCCTATCCAGAGAAGCAGTGACACCAGAGATGGAGGCAGAGATGATGACGTGGGGAGATGGAGCAGCTGGAGACTCTGGACTCAGGGAGGGAGAGGGGCTGTGTGCTGATGGCCAGGGGGCAGGCTTGCGGGGTGTACCCTTTGGTTGTTTGATGATGCATGGAGGGGACTGTAAAATCACTGCAATGAAATGTTAATTCACAACAAAAACTTAAAAAAAAAAAAAAATCAGCCTGTTTCATTTGGTCAAATGGAGTCCCGGTGTGGCATTGTTGGTTAATACACTGGATTGCAAAGTTCGTTTGAGCCACAGGGCTGGCGGTTCAAGCTCACCAGCTGCTCCTTGGAAACCCTCCACAGGATCGCTATGGGTCAGAACCTGACTCTATGGCACTTTAACAACAACAGCAGCAACAAAAAATTTGGTCAAACATTAACTCACCCCTCATGTGATGGCTGGACTCCTGGTGTCCCACTGTGAGTTAATGCATTGGACTGCAAAGTCGGTTTGAAGTGCAAGGTCGGTGGTTCAAACAGCCCAGCTGCTCCTCAGAAAGCCTATACAGGGTTGTTATGGGTCAGGACCAACTTGATGGCACTTAACAACGTGATGGCTGGAACTGTAGCTGCCTTGGCAAGGCCAGATGAAATGATTTCAGCCCATGGGCCAAACTTTCCCACTCCTGTTGTACAGGGTCTGTGTAGTGGATCTAGCTAGTCTGCCATCTTGTCAGAAGTCTCCAAAGTGTACTTTATTGTACTCTAAACGAAACCTTAATAAACCTGACTTTTAAACAGTTCTTAAACAGTTTCTTGTGTGGCATAATATTCCTTGAGGGCAAGCAAGCCTCTTAGCTGAGCAAGGCTTGATGATCAGGAAAGAGAAATAAACGTAAGTTGTTAAGCGCTGTCGAATCAGTTTCAACTCATAGTAACCCTGTGTAGGTTTTCTTCCAGAGGGTAGTAATAGGGAAGAGGGTTAATTTGACTAAGTGGGCCTGTGATTTGGAACCTGGAAGTCCCAGTCACCAATCCGGAGACTCTATGTGCCACAACCTCTGCATCCCGAGAGCCTTCCTGAGGTCTTTACTCCGGCTCTGAAGGGTCAGGGAAGGAACCACGTAGCTGGCTTGCCCTAGGTTGACTATCACCTAACTTCATCTTATAATTTGTTGCCAAAGTATGCTTTCTCCAAAGTAGAGTTTTGTATGATATTGTCACTTGCTCAAGAAACATGGTTGCTTAATATCTATAATTAAATCCTTATTTAGCCTGGCATATATAGTTTTCTATCCACGAGTCCTTCTTAGTTAGCCAGTCACGTTTTCTTGTTCCCCACATGGTGACTGTGATTCTGAAACACCAAACATGCTATTGGATTCTGGCCCTAAGAGGCATTTGTGCATGCTGGGAAGCCCTGGATTTCCTTCCATCTACAGTCAATGGGAATCATGGCGTGTGCACTGTAGGGTAAGTACTGGACTGCTAACTACAAGGTTGGTGGTTCAAACCCACCAGTTGCTAGTGGGTCACTATGAGTTAGAACCGACTTGGCAGTTGAGATAGTTAAGGTTCTGTGTCAACTTGATTGGGCCAAAAGGAGTCCTGAGTCTGAGCCAGGCGAACCAAGACTGATGAGTAGACCTGGATGGCAAGAGTCCCTCCCAAGTCCAGGCAGAGTAGGAGCAGCAGAAGGGTGATGGGTGAACAAGGCCTGGGCGGATGTGATGCAGGACTGGCGGCACAGAGCACATGAGTCAAGGTGACAGGATGTGCACTAAAGGGTTACCTTAGCAGAGGAGGATTTAAACAATGAAGTGGACAGGATGGCACATTCTGTGTTAACTAATAATGCTCTTTCTCCAGTCACTGTCACTGCCAAATGGGCTCAGGAACAAAGTGGCCATGGTGGCAGAGATGGAGGTTATGTATGGGGGCTCAGGAACCTGAACTTCCACTCACCAAAGCTGACCTGGCCACAGCTACTGCTTAGTGCCCAATCTGTGAGCAGCTGACACCAATATTGAGCCCCAGGAGTCATTTCAGTCTAGGAACGGAGGTCCCTGGGACCATCAAGGGAGAAGAGTGGAGAGAGGGACCCTACCCACATTCCTTGTGGAGATCAGTGAATATCTGGTGGTGATCAGCCAACACCTGGTGGTAGGTTGATGACATCAGACCACTTCCACCAAGGAAAGGGCAGCATTTTGTTCTTACAGGAATAGACGCTTATTCTGGATATGGAATTGCCTTGCATGTATGCAATGCTTCTGTAAAAACTACCATCTGTGGTCTTACAGAATGCCTTATCCACTGATATGGTATCTGGCACAGTATCACCTCAGATCAAGGGACCTATTTCATAGCAAATGAAGTGCGGCAATGGGCCCACGCTGATGAAATTCACTGATCTTAACATGTTCCTCATCATCCTGAAGCAGCTGGCTTGACTGAACAATGGAATGACCTTTTAAAGGCACAATTATGGCACCAGCTAGGTGGCAATACTTTCTAGGGTTGGGGCAATGTTCTCTAGCAGGCTGTGTATGCTCTAGACCAGCATTCAATATATGGTGCTGTTTCTCTAATTGTACCATTATTACTCCTAGTGACCCACTTAAATGTTTGCTTCCTGTCTCTCCAACCCTATGCTCTTTGGGTCTGGACGTTTTAGTTCCGAAGGAAGGATAACTCCTACCTAGAGACATATCACTGATTCCACTGAACTGGAAGTTAAGAATGTCCCCTGGTCATTTTTCCTCATATGTTCCTCATATCTCTGGTTCAAGAGGAAAAGAAGGGAGTTACTGTATTGGATGGTGTGATTGATCCTACCTACCAAAGGGAAGTATTCTTTCACCATACTTATTCAACCTGTAAGCTGAGCAAATAATACGCGAAGCTGGGTTCTATGAAGAAAAATGTGGCATCAGGATTGGAGGACGACTCATTAACAACCTGAGATATGCAAATGATACAACCTTGCTTGCCGAAAGTGAAGAAGACTTAAAATATTTACTGATGAAGATAAAAGAACACAGCCTTCGGTATGGATTGTATCTCAATGTAAAGAAAACAAAAATCCTCATCACTGGACTAATAAATCACATTCTTATCAATGGATAAAAAACTGAAGTTGTCAAGGACTTCTTTCTTCTTGGATCAACTATCAACACTCATGAAAACAACAGTCAAGAAATCAAACGATGTTTGATTGCATTAGGCAAGTCTGCTGCACAAGACCTTTTTAAAGTGTTGAAGAGCAAAGATGTCAGCTTGAGGACTAAGGTGTTCCTGACCCAAGCCATGGTATTTTCAATGACTTCATATGCATGTGAAAACTGCACGTGAATAAGGAAGACCTTAGAAGAATTGATGCTTTTGAGTTATGGTGTTGGAGGAGAATATTGAAAGTGCCATCGGGTGCCAAAAGAACCAACATCAGTGTTGGAAGAAGTGCAGCCAGAGTGCTCCCTCGAGGCCAGTATGACCAAACTTCGTCTCTCATACTTCGGACATGTTGTCTGTCAGAAGGGATCAGTCGCTGGAGAAGGATATCGTTTTTGGTAGGGTGGAGGGTCAGAGAAAAAGAGGAAGACCCCCAGCTAAATGGATTGGCAAAGTGACATCATCAATGGGCTCAAGTGTGGCAACAATAGTGAGGTTGGCCCAGGATCGGGCAGTGTTTCGTTCTGCTGTGCATAAGGTCACTATGAGTCGGTACCGACTCGATGGCACCTAATAACAATAACAACCAAGGGGAAATTGACTTGACATTATATAGTGAAGGTCAAGAATATGTATGACATTCAGGAGATTCCTTAGGACGTCTTCTAGTATTACGATATCCTGTGATTACAGTCAATGGTAAGCTACACTAACCCAATTCCAATATGAAGACTACTACCTTAGACCCTTCAGGAATGAAGGTTTGCATCATACCACCAGGCAAAGAACCATGGCCAGCTGAGATGCTTTTTGAGGGCAAAGGGAATATGGAATGCGTAGTTGAAGAAGGTAGTTCTAAATACCAGCTACTGCCACATGACCAGTTACAGAAATGAGGGCTGTAGTTGTTATGAATATATATACATATTGTTTTGTATATTTGTATCAAATACTTTTACTTTGTTGATTTGTGAAATTTAAGATGTAAATGGAGCCAGTGCGTTTTTGGTTTGTATGTGTTTTAGTTATATCATGTTATGCCTAAGTATGACTTTACAATTTTCTTTATTTAGAGATTATGCATATGGTTTATAGATGTCAAGTTAGCAAAGAGGTAGACTGTGATAGTTAGGTTCTGTGTCAACTTTATTGGGCCAGGATTCCCAGTTGTTTGGCAGTTGATAGTTAACTCTATGATGATAAGCTACGATCAGGCATAGTTAGTTCTATAATGATTGCTTATGAGCAGAAATCAATTGCATAAGCTTGCTGGCAACCACATTAGTCTATATATGAGTGAAAGTGGGGCAAAGTCAGTAATGAGATACGGGTTTAGTTCAACCATGTTCCATAGCCTCCCGTAGACCTTGAGATGAAAGGAGGGGAAGAGCTGGTTGGTCCAAAGTTTGGGTAGACTTTGGAACTCAAGATCCACAGAAGGCTAAGCTGAGAGTGAAGCGTCCAGCAGATATGAAGTAAGGAGAGATGCACAAGAACACTCAAACTTGCAGATAGTACCACCAATTTGACCCAGCTTTGATAACTTGATGATGAGCTCAACTAGAGAAGACAAAGAAATTTGATAAAGGAAGCAAATGTTACTTGCTACACTTTGATGAACTTGAGCTATACTTATCGATGTAGTAGCTCAAAATACCAATCAAGACAGAAGTACTCTTCACATCAAGGATTCAAAAAAAAAAAATCAAGTGAAAGGATGTTTTCTTAGGAGTATGGCCTGCTCCCAACATAATGGACACATTGGAAAGACTCGCTCTCTTTCCCACTAGATCTGAATCTTGCATCTGGTTGTCCTTCAAACTCCAGTTCTTTGAACCTGAGCCAATGGGCTACTCTACTGTGTGTTTGCCAGCTGGGCCTGGCCACCGAGTGCGCCAATAAGTAGTGTAAGGGCCCCTCTGCGGCATGTGTGTCCACCTGCCAGAAAAAGCAGATGCCCACCATAGGGCCCTGCATGCCTGCCCCTGCTGCCCTGGATCATGTAGCTCAGTGTCACCAATTCTGCAGTATGTTCGCTCAGGCTTTGGTCACTGTCACCCTGCTGCTACCCCTGAGCCTGCTCTGTGCCTAGACTGGGGACCCCTGCCTTCTGGGTCTGCCCACCAATCTTCATTTGCCTGGACCTGACTTGGGACTCCTGGTGGTCCCGCCTGCCAATCTTGGCTCAGCTGACTCAGACTTGGGACTCTCCTATCTCTATAATTGTGAGCCATTTTCTTGATATAAACTTCTCTTTATATGTGTACATATATAAGTAGCATTGGTTTTGATTCTCTAGAGAACCCAGCCTAAGAAAACAGCATTTAACAACAACAGCTATCAAAAGGATGTGCCCTCTAAGTCTCAATTTAAGATCTACTGCCTCCAAAGAACTTGCACTTTTGGGTATAGTAGTTTTAATTACAGTATTTGGTATAAGCCAGATCTTTAAATAAAAGGATAGACATAATCTGTACAAAGAAAACCAAAACAGAACAACCCAACAAAACCTACAGAGCCATTAAGATGATGTTACAGGAAGGCAGTAAAAGCATAACAAATAGTTTTCTGAAACACAAACATCTTAACTTATATGGCACTAAACTCTGTATAACCAGAATTGTGTGAGCAGAGGCCTTCTCACTACCTACCAGGAATGCTGGAAAGAGAATTGATGCATGGCCTAGGAAGCTTGAGTAGATGATATCCAATTGTCCTTTTGATTCTAAGGGCCTTTGGATTTTGACACATTGAAATATCCATGTGTGTTTTGTGGCTAATTGTTCTAATGCTCCAAGTGACTAAGAATCCCAAAGAGTTTCTTTTGTTATTGTTGCCCTTTCCTCTCCCTTTAGCTATCAGCCTAGGGAAATCAAGAATATCATCTCCAATACTTATCAAAAGACATGAAGGTCATGAACGGTCACAGCAAACTGGAGAAGGAAGCAAGTGACATGAATTCTGACCCAGCTTAGACCACATGGCCTGTCTTTTCCAGATCTTGCAGCAACGAATACACATGCAATGAGTGTTCTCCCCAAGGATTGTCTCAGAGGCTGGAGAGATTGTGAGGGAGGCTGTCCCAGGGCCTGGGGTAGGAACACACTCACTTGTTACAGTGCTGTTTGAGATGTTTCTTGTAGCCATCATCATGCAAGACAACCTCGGGGTTGCAGGTAGCCAGCCAGTCTGCATTCTTTAATTCTGGGAATAGCAGCTGATTCTTTGTCTTCTTCCCCTTCCTTCCTCTGGGGACTGGAGCAGACAACCCTGAAACAGAAAGACAGAGCATGGTAAGTGGAAGAACCATGGAAGATGAAATACAGGGCTGGAACAAAGCTGGGCTGGGGATGGCAGGCTGTGTATGTGGGCCCCGGACAACCTCAATCTACCAGGGACTGTTGGTGCTAATGGGATGAGCCTGGTTCATGTCACAGACAGGTGCACCATAATGTATGCCCTCTAGGCATTTCTAATCTAGTTCAGGAAAAAAGGGCCCTCAACCTGAAACTTTAAAGTGCGCTTTGGCCAACCACAGCAAAAGAAAAGGCTCAGAGGGAAGTAGCATTGGGCAGAACAGTGAGTGCTAAAGCACAAGGTCCCCAATTCAGAGGAGGAATCCCTGTGGCACTCAAGGTTAGTGGACAGGACTGACATGTGTACTAACTTCAAGAGGGTACACTTGTAGTTAAAGTATCACAGTAACACGGCTAACATTCCGAAAAATCTAAGAAAAATCCCTCCAGGCATGGCCAGGGAGAGGAGATGGGAAAAGTGCCCATGGAATTTGTGTGGCCTAGATGTAGCCCTGGATGGAGTCTCTCACCTGAGTGGTTCTGGAGGGTCTGGGCCTGCCCATCTTTGGTAGGTGTGATCAATTCCCAAATAAAACTCTTGATCTTCTCATCCCCCTTATAGTGCTTGACACAGTACACCAGCAGGGCTCGGCAAATCATCTCCATGTCTTTCTCGTTCAGATGCCATTTGAATCGTCCATGAGTCAGGATGTCCTTCCACCTACCCCAGCTACAGAGTGGAAACAGGGCATTTGAAAAGAGCAGGGTCATTCATGCACCCTCAACACAAAAGGACAAATTAGAACCCAGAGTGCTTCTTGTTCTTGTTAGGTCTATTAACTGTCCTGAGGACCTGAGGGTTTTGCCCTGAAAGGTTACTGAGGATAATATGCCTGCAAGACACTAAGGATCCGAGTATTAGACACTGAGAGCTTCATCTGGCCACTAGACTGTTAGGAAGAGAGGGCCAAAATATTAGAAGCCGGGAATAATCAGTATTAACACAGCATCCAGCTGTAGGATTGGAAAGGAAGCTAAGCTTTCTATTTCTACCAGAGCCTGGGCTCTGCACGAATAATGGTTTAACTGTAACAGCTGTTGCAATGACTCCACACACATCCCTGAGAGGAAGAGGGGGGCAGAAAATCAGTACCACGAAGCAAATTAGTAACAGAGATTTGCTGTGAGAAACATATGAGGAAATCATGGCATGTCTACAATATGGCAGCAGAGTGCAGAATGACCGAGGTGGAATTCTGGGCAGTGGGCACAGTCCTCTCTTGATCCAAGAGATTACCCACCAGTCCCACAACCCCAGAGGGGAGTGGAAACACACTGGACAAATGCCAAGAGGTGAAAACTCAAAAAACAAGACAAGTCAATACCCACCCAAAGATGAGCAAGTTCTTCTCGACTCGGAAACATTCGGCTCGGAGGTACCGTCTGGTTTTGTCATTGAGGCGTCTTGATCTCGTGGGCCTTTCGTCGGAGTCACTGTCCAACTCTGAAAACTCCATGAGCTCATCCTCCTCAAAGGAGTTGTAGTGCTTGGTCTGTTTTCTCACACGAGGCCGGTCGATTACTAAACTTTCCTAAAAACAGAGAGGTCTGTTGGGGAGAAAGCCCCTCTTTTCTGTGCCCCTATCACAACTCACAAATATATTTGGTTGCCATATCTGGGAAAAAAACCACACATTTGTCTCATTTTCTAGCAGTAAAGGTTCTTCCCAACACACCTGCTGCTTTCATGGCAATAGGACAAGCAGAGGGGACTCTCTGAGGCTAGCTCAAGTTGGTGTGTTCCCCTGCTCCCCCTGCTGTCCACCACCACCTGCCGTTCCTGAGGTCACTCTAACATGGCGATGGACAGGCAAGGCCCCCAGTGTCCAGAGTGGCAGGCTGTTCTGGCCAAGACGGCCTTGAGTGGGGAGCCCCAGCTGTTCTGCCCAGCATGCAGAGAGCAGTCTGAGCTACAGAGATGAGAAAAGTCAAATTCCATCTGCTAGCAACTTCCAGAAGACAAACACACATTCCTGTTGTGTAGGTGTCTGCTTTTCACTGTCACTAACTACTTACCTTGTCTTTCACTGAATACACAAACCCTAGCTCAGGGACCCCATTCATTCCAGCAACTCCCTTGGCCACATCCATTGCGTCTTTTCTGGTCTCCATCAATTCCTGCTCCCCCACCTCACCCCCTACTGTTACTCGTTCCCAAAGCTGGGCTAAACACCTGCCTAAGCCTCCAAACTGCCCAGAATTCCTAGCATCATTCTGCTTCAATCAGCTTATTTCCCACCTTAAAGTGCTACACCTGCTTCTTACTGCCTGCTGGGCAAGAGCTTTTTCTTTCCCATTTTCCATTCAAAGAGCAAGATCTTTAACTATAACATTGTAAACAATGTCACTAACAGAGACTGCAGGATCTTCTTTAAAGAGGAAAAGCACATTCCTATTTGGAGAAAAGAGCTGTAGGAAGTGATCTCTGGCAGTCCTATGGAAGAGCAGGGATGGCAAGGGCTGGCTCCACTGTTTCCGAGCTTATGAGTCCAGGAGAGGACTAGACTCACCCATAAAAGACAGGTAGAAAGGGCTGTGCATGGGTTCTAAAGTAAGGTGATGCAGTCAGAGATGGAAGGAAAGGAAACAAACATTCAGGGAGGCTTCACAATGGCTAGGCACTGTGCCAGCTATATTCACAGAAGCGACTGTGCAACCCTTCGAAACAGGCATGGTCACCTGCTACTCTTACATGAAGAAACTGACTTAATGAGGTCAAGTAACTTGCCCAAAGGTGTACGGTTAGTCTGCAACAAAGTCACTACTCAAACTCTGGTTTTATTACAAAACCTATTCTCTGTCTCTTATTCAGAAATAGGAAAGCCGGAGACACTGAAAGAACAAAGGTGAAGTCAACAGACATTTTCTAGGATGTTCTTTTCTTCATCTTCAATTAGTTGTCAGTGGTGAGATTTCCACCAGAGCAAGTATTCCAGCAGAGGTAAAGCAGGACATGCCACAAATGGAATGCTGACTTGGGACAGAGGGTTAAACTTGATGCTATCATTGGCCAGTTCCAGTTCTAATTGCCTTTGTCTAATTTCCAGTGTGTCTATCACACTGGAAGTCTCACTAGGTCATTTTTAAACAGTTACCATTTATCAAGCTCTGTCTACATGCCAGGCATGTTTTACATGTATTGTCCTATTTATGAATCATGGCTCAAAGCTAAATAATGACTTGAGCTGTTTGTGTTTATGGTCATATTAAGACACTAGGGACATATTCAGTGGAACAAAATATTCTTAACACTGTACCTTTTCATTCTTTGCTTCAGTATCCAATTCAGCTATTTTAGCCCATTTCTGCCAAAAGTTAGGGTCATCTAAGGAAATATCTGTTCTATTTCCTGACGCCACAAAGCTAGCCTGTGGAAAAGACAAGAGTCAGTAAATTCTGCTTGAACACAGCACAAACTAATAAATCACCTGTATTATTTCAAATGGCCCAAAACTCAAGTATCTCATCCACCTTCATTCAAAACCAAAAATCCCAACAGAAACTCCAAAATGCAAGTGAAAGTTCACAGTACTCTTTCTCTTTTTTAAGAGTGAGCGAGGACATTATAATTATCACCAACATGACCAGTTTTTTAGCAAGAAGGCAATCCTGGAAAACAATGGTAATGTGTTACTGGGTACTGAGTTCATTCTTAAGACTTCTCTAGATTTAATTTCTCTTTCAGTTCAATAGTCACCATGAGTGTGCTACAGAAAAGGCACTGTGCTGGGCAGGGCAGGGCAGGGCAGGATGAGGAGTACAGAGAGAAGCAACATATTACCTGTATTCACCCTAATTAAGGCACAAATGAATGCTACTAAACATACCCCATCCCTAGGTTAGGGAACTAGACAGAAAATTGAAGTAAAGATGTCAAAAGTCTACACACAAATTGACAAAGGAAATCTAAAAGTGATCTGACAAGTGGTCTGTTTCATCTCTTTCCACATCCAGTGACCTGGAGTAGAAGAAGCTTGGACTCTTGAGTAAAATCTTTTTTCCTATGAATGTACAAAATACTCAGCTTGAGGAAATAGTGTTCAATGGACTTTGAATGCTCCACTACTGATCAAAGAATATTCTACAAGGGAATCAAGATGACCACTCATGGGTTTCAGAGTAGTCCTTGAGAACAGCAATAGTAGAAACTACAAACCAAAGTGTCTATACTGTCCGCTAAAGATCAGCTTTCAAAGGTCAGGACTGGGGATTTCTTTACCCAGGATTCCTCTAAGGACCTGCATCTTCAGAGTGTCACACAGATTAGATGTGGAGCCAGATAATTTCAAGGGCACAGATTCAGAGAAACAGAAGCTGGCTAACAAAAGTAAAAAAAGATATACTTTTCTATGCCCACTCTTCACTCTGCCCACAATAAGGCCTCTGGAAAGAAAGTTCTAGACCTTGGCAAAAGTGGATCCTTTCCCTTCAGACTGAATGGTGATGGTGTGGGTTCTCCTCTGCAGAATCTGGTCTATGTCTTCTTCACAGAACTTGGAGCCTTCGTCTTCCTCATCCATTAAAGCTCCATAGGCACCTTTCCGGAGCAAGTCCTCCACCTCCATTTTTGAGAGCTGCTGCACCTGGACAGGTCACCAAAGGTTACTCACAAAGTGGAAAATGCACAGGAGAAAAACAGCCTCAAATCTCACCTTTCTGACTCAGTACACAGTTCCATCACTAACTGGATGTGTCCGGAGAATAAAGGACATGGACAACAAACTTTAGAATATGAAGATGCAGGTCAAGATATTCAAGAACTAATAAGCAGACAATCCTCTATAGGGAGCTATGGAACAAAGCCCAGCACATGACCCAATGGCCTTAACATTCTACAGTACACTGGTTATTAACAAACGCCACAAGTCATTAAAACAATGCACCACTGGAGAGGACATATTTGACTTTCCCCCCCATGTTTTAGTTTGCGTTTGTATCTTTAAAAACCTCCAGATGTACTAAACTAACTGAAGAGTAATGATAATTAAATAAATACATTAGTATTGGAGATGATGTAATTTCTTTAAAAAAACAAACCAAACAACACAAAAAAAACCACACACACACAAACAAAACATCCTGTGCCAAGTGTGATCTCCTCAACTGCTTGTTGAAAACAGGAAATGGGGATCAAAACACCCTTTTCTGGTTCTAATTAAGAATCTGGTTTTCTTTAGAGCAATCACAAGAGGGAACCATGACTCCCAGCACTGGAACTCGAAGAATTATTTTCAGCAACATAGCCAGAGCTAACAGAATATATAACATCTGGACAAAAAACAATTCATTTAGAAGATTTTAACTCAGTATCTTTGATACCCTGATCCCAGAGATTAAAGAGATATTCTGCTTTGTTTGCCTTCACTTCAAGACAAAATCTTTGCTGTAATTTTTATCACCACTGCTCCCTCATAACTACCCCCAGCCCTGGGAAAATATTTTAACTGCCATATTTTAAGCTGCCAACTTATTTATTCACTGAAAACCGTTAATATGCCAAATGCTATCTGGGGTCGTGAGAAATGCAGAGATAAAAAAGATCCCACTGTATCCCTGAAGTGTATGTGTCTTGAGCATGAGAGATAAGGTATGGTAACACATACATATTTACAGAGTTGCGGGTAAATATTAGAGCCACTGGCTTCTAATGGGTATCATTAAAAACGTTTACCGAAAGGATCTTGTATTCTGGACAACCTACATACAACTGCTTTTAGATGTCACTAACCCATTCATAAAATACCTGACTTCAAACTATACTCTTTTGTAGGGACCACCCAACAAACATGTGAGACCTAACTCAGTACAGTGCAAGTGAATCATGGAAACAGCTGTTAAGAAGGAAAAGCCCAGAGAGGTTCATGTAGTGTGGCACATGCTCCTGGGGGCTACAGAGCAGGTACCATCATACTCACGCCGTTGGTGCTGCCCTTCCGGTTGATGTCCTGAAGAACAGCCTTATCCAGACCCAGCTTTAGGCTGGCCTTATCAAACATTTCCCGCTCATAGGAGTTTCGAGTAATGAGGCGATACACTTTCACAGCTTTGCTCTGGCCTATGCGGTGACATCGGGCCTGAGCCTGAGAAGGAAGGAGTATCACAACATGTCACTATCTGTAGTGGCAGCAGTCTTGGGGAAGGGAACAGCTATGAGATCATGGGGCTGATTTTAGGACAGAACACACTAAAATACAAGCTGTTCCTTTAGTTAGGATCACTCATTATTTTTCACCAGTTATCCACTAAGTGACTGTTGCGTGCCCTGAGATATCTAAGGTGCTAGGAGAAAGCAATGAGAAAACCTTGCTTCCTGCCCTCCCCAGGCAGTGATCTGAGCAGGCACGCACCTTGTGAGGCAGCCTCATTCCAAGGATCTGTCCTACTTTCTGGGGAAATACCTCAGCCTCATTCCAAGGATCTGTCCTACTTTCTGGGGAAATACCTCAGAGCTGGCAGTGTGCTTTTTATTTCTATTGTAAAAATTTCAAAGAAAGACAAAAGTAGAGAGAAGTATAATGACTCCTGACAATCTTCTTTTATCTGTAACACCTCCTGTGACAGTATGCAGTTTCTACCTTATGTATTTCAGTACGTATTTCTAAAGGTAAGGACTGCTGCAAAATTTAATCACATTACACTGCATGGTAGCGTAGTGGTTATGAGTCGGGTTGCCAACCTCAAGGTCAGCAGTTCCGTGGGAGAAAGATGAGGCATTCTGCTCCTGTAAAGATTGACAGCCTCAGAAACCCTGTGCTGGGTCACTATGAGTTGGAACATGACTCCACGGTACTTATCAACAACAACCATTGCATCAACTACTGAATAGGTACTCAAATTTCCCTGTGTAACCTACATTTATTTTTAAAAATAATCTGTTTGAATGGAGATCCAAACAAAGCTGATTAATTACAATTGCTTGATACATCTCAAGTCTCTTTTAATCTATAGATACTTCCAGCCTTTTTTTTCTTTTAAAATTTTTATTGTGAATTGGGTTAAGATTTACAGAGCCAGATCAGTTTTCCACTCAACAATTTATATGGATTTTGTTTCATCTCACTGATTGCAATCTCCACAATGTAACATCACTTATCCTACTTCCTCCCGGTGCTTTCTGATTCCATTTCTCCTTCTTTCCATTTAAACTTTCGTCTTTGGGCAAATGTTGCCCTCTTGTTCTCAAATGTTTGATTGTACTAAGGAGTGTGTACCTACGTAGTGTTACCCTTATGAACCTACTGTTTGGCTGAAAATTGAGTCACGGTGGTGTGTTCATTTCCAGATCTAAAGAGTGATTCAAGATCACAGTCTTGGGGACTCCACCAATCTCGATGTGACCAGTAAGCCTTGTCTTACTATGACTGAGTTTTGTTAAACTTTTTTTCCTGTTTTTAAAGTAGTTGATTTGATGAAAAAGCCAAGCATCTGTCCTAGTTTCCCAGTTTACATTTCCCTGGCTGCATTCCTGCTGCCAGTGAACAGGTTCCCTGTTTCCTGTATTTCCCAGAAACTCCCAGTTACATCCTTAACCTGGATCAGATTCAGTTTCAAATTTGGCAAGAACGTTTCATATGTAGTGAGTGTTTCAATTTCCATCAGGAGGCGCATGATGTCTGGGTGTCTTCTGAAATGATCACTGCCTACACTCATTATTTCCTTAGGGGTTATAATTCCTTTCATCAATTTTTCTGTTACCCTAACAGAGAGCTGGATCCAACTCGATGGCACTTAACATAAAGGCAAACCAAGGTAAATGTTTGACTTTTTTTTTTTTAAGGTTTTTATTGTGGATTGAGTGAAAGTTTACAGGGCACATCATCAGTTTCATTCAACCATTCATATGACTTGTTTCATTACATTGACTATAATCCCCTCCATACACCATCAGTTAACAGTGTTTCTCTCTATCCTTTTTAGCTTTTTTTTTTTTTTCTTTGGAGGGGGTGGGGGCAAAAACTTTGCCTTTTTGGAATTTACAGTCTCGGCTTTTAGGGAAGGATTTTACATTTACCTATGGATATCCAGGGCTCATGTATGCGATTACTAACAAGCCTAACTGAATAATTAGATGAGGGACAGTTTGCTATGTCTGCTAGGTGGCTAAAGTCTGATCCTCAGAGCCTAAGGTTTGGATGGTCTGCAACGCTTGGGCCCACAGGGACTTGAACTCCTGACCAGGTCTGCACGGTCTGCATCAGATTCCCCCTTATTTATTATTTGTTTAAGGGACGCTGCCTGTCTTAGGCGGTCAGTGCGAATTCCTCAGTCTTAACCCGTCATCGAAACTCATTGCAGCATGGCAATGGCTCTGTCTTAGGTTGCCGAGGTTCCACGTGATCCTTACCCATCTCTGGCCACACGTCCAGCATAAGCAGCTGCCATCCGAAGAAGGCAGGGAGGGAGGAGACCGGCTAGGGACCCCATACGCAAGACGTTGCCAGACCACCACCTGCTCTAAGGTGACCAAGCAGGATCACTATGCTGAGGTTCAATCAAGTTCCTGTTGTTGTTGTTGTTAAGTGCCGTCGAGTCGGTTCCGACCCATAGCGACCCTGAATAGGGTTTCCGAGGCTGTAAATCTTTACGGGAGCAGATCGCCTCATCTTTCTCCCGCGGAGCAGCTGGTAGTTTCGAACTGCTGACCGTCCAGTTCACAGTCCAATTAGGGGATCTTAATCTCTAGCAGGGGTAGCAAATTAGTAGCCGCTCAGCGCTCAACTTGAGAATTACTTATATGAGCATGTAGCTGATGAATATCCACAGACAAAGTGTATATTATTCCACAACCTCCTAAAATGCTGTTGAATTAAGTTCCAATCAAGTTCTGGATTACTGAAAAATAACACAAATCTACTTATATCGTGAACAACCTTAGCTGGGAGTGTAAACTGGATATATTGAATCTTATTTCCCTTGAGCGATCTTTCTTTCTCTAAAGCATTTAGTCTGTTTTGTAAGCCTTTATCTATTTACTCTTGGATTGTATGAGCGAGACTAATATCTCCAGACAGTTGATTTACATTGACTCTTTTTAACCAGTTTTGAAACAGAAATCCTTTAAAATGTGTAAAGATTTTATTATTTTTAAAGAGCAAAAATATGGAAAGACTAAATTTTATGGTATTAAATGGATTTGAAGATATCAATATGAAGTCATAGTTGGGGTGTGTGCAAACTATAGGGTAAGTTAAAAAGTACTGATACACACATACACAGGTTTATTCCAGGTTCAACATGGTTCTCTGATTAGTGGATGTCTTCAGACAAGTTCCTCATTTACACGCTTGTTTAAATCTTGTCAGGGTGCCTTCAGAAAAAAGGTCCAATCAAAACAATGGATTCCAAAGGGATCTGCTGGGCCAGTTAAATTCAAGGCAGAGAGGTCAGAGGTCAGTTCCGAAGGTTATGGAGACTAGTTTTTTTGGATTTTAAAAGGATTGTATCTTGATAGATTTTCTTGAAGGATACAGATGATCCTGGGGCTTATTATGAAGAAGTTTTAAGGAAATTAAGAACTTGACTGGTGAGAAACTGACAAAAAATGTTGCGCCAGGGGATTTTTCCCATCATGTCAATGCACACGCTTATTTTCCTGAGGTAGCAAGGATTGTCCTATGAGAAGTTTGTGGGGAAACCTTATCCCATCCACCGTACAAGCCCTATTCTTGTCCCTTCATACTTCTAGTTCCCCAAATTCTAAGAACATTAAAAAGGAACACAATTTAAGTCCCTCAAGGATGCCAAAACTTCCATTTTGACGTGGTATAAATCAAGGAGTGCAGAATTCTTTGGGGAAGAGTTAAGATAGATGGAGGCACTGTCTTCAGAAGTATATGGAGAATACATTCAGAGGCAATACTGTCATATTTTGACAGTTTTCTTTAATAAAGGTTTTTTTTGAGTTGGTAGCAATACTTTTGGACTTACCCTCATATACATATGCATATAGTAATCCAACATACAACATCAATTAAAGAAAAGTCTGACCATATATATATCTGTGGTCCCATAGCTTCTCTTTCTAAAAGGAAAAGTAGCACTCTTTTTGTTGTGATGCTATAGGATAAAGCACTGGACCGCACGGTTGGTCGGTTTGAACTGCAAGGTTGGTGGTTTAAACTCACCATCTGTTCCTTGGAAATCCTATACAGGGTCGCTATGGGTCGGAACGGACTCAACAGCACTTAACAGCAGCAGCAAAGGTTTTAAAGCCCAACCCCCCCCCCCCAAGCATAAGCAGTGGGGTTCCAGAGTGCATCCCAACTCTCTCAACATCTCCTTCTCTGCTGCCTCCTTCTCCTCCCAGCAGCCATACAGCCTTTCACTCTTGGCACAAGGCAGTGCCTGACATGTCTCCTCAGCTCCTCCCCTGGGCCCTGGCAGAATACTCACTGGCTTCCAGCATTCAGAGGTGGCAGTAGCCAGCGCTACTGCCATCGGCTAAGTTCTTGACACCCGCACACCCATTCCCAGCCATGATCCAGGATCCCTCTATGAGCACACATCCCTTTCTCTCCTACCATTGCCCACACATGAACATTCTCTCGGGCTTTGTTCATGGAGCTTCTCTGAGGTTTAATAAAAGACTTTACAGGGGATGGGGTTTGCAGGGAATAGTTATATATAATATGGTGTTTGCACAAAGTCCACATCATATAAAGTTCTATTTCACTGAGCATATTGTGAATGTAAACATAAGACTTGTTGCACAGTGCTTACACACTTGGCTGCTAACTGAAACACTGGCAGTTGAAACCTACTAGCCATTCCTTAGGAGAAAGATGTAGCAGTTGGCGTCTGTCCAGATTATCACCTTGGAAACCCTATGGGGTAGTTCTCTTCTGTCTTATAAGGTTGCTATGAGTTGGAATTGACTCAATGGCAACAGGCTTTATACATACGTACCCATACACATTGTTGTTGTTGTTAAGTGCCGTCGAGTCGGTTCTGACCCACAGCGACCCTGTATAGGGTTTCCAAGGAGTGGCTGGTAAACTTGAACCGCCGACCATGCAGTTCAAACAGCTCTGCAGTCCAGTACATTAGTCCCAACATTTTTGTGTGTGTATGTGTGTGGTTTAACATACAAACATATACATACAAATACAAAAATATAAATGTTTGTATGTTTATGTATCATATGTGTGCACACACACATGCATGAATGTGTCCGTTCATATCATGTTTGCATGTGTATGCATTCTAACTTTTTCACTAACAGTGTGTTGTTGTTGTTGTTAAGTACCATTGAGTCCATTCCAACCCATAGAGACCTTGTATAGGATTTCCAAGGAGCAGCTGGTAAGCTTGAACCACCGACCTTGCAGTTCAAACAACTTTGCAGTCTGACACATTAGCCCACAGAGCCACACCAGGACTCCAGGGTGTAGAAGTCATGATATCCAAATTGCAATGAACATACCTAACTCTGAGATCTTGGTTTCTAGTACCTCAGCCCATAAAATGGAACCAGGGCTTGTCAGAGAATGGTTCATTCCAGGGCTGGAGTAGAGAAGTACAGGATGAACTTCAAATATATTACTGTGTCAAAATATTAGGATGTATAAAGGATGATGGAAGCCTATAAAAAGAGCACTTGAAGAGTCTCCCACTGGCTACAACTAGGACTGAGCACCGAGATATATGAAGACAGCAACAGATGGCCCACTGAACAGAAAGGAATCCATGAGTTTATACTGACACATACATTCAAGGGAGGGGAAACATTTTCTTACAGAATCCCAACCACAAATGTAAAAGAGTAACAGACTTAGAAAACCACCACTATGCAATTATTTTTACCTGAATCAACTACTAATAATTGATTCCGGTAAAAATAACCAATAGAAACTTAAATTAGTAGGTAAAACTTGGAAGAGGAATAGGATATTTATACAGTCTCCAAGTCACCTCTTCAAAATGATTTCTTAATATCTAAGGGAAAACATACCCTACATTGTAGTGGAGAAATCTGGCAGGTATCACTTAAGTAATGAAAGTCAACATATCTAAAAAATGTACACCAAATTCCTCTCCTGAAATGGTATACTGAGATGGACATACCACTTCTATGGTTTCCCTAATCCTGAATCCAATCCTCAGGACACATAGACAAACTCAAACTGTGGAACATATGCAAAACAACCGGCCTGTACTCTTTACAAACATCAAGGTCAAGAAAGAAAGAAGAACTGATCCAGATTGTTGCTGTGTGCCATCCAGTTGGTTCTGACTCATAGTGACCCTGTATAGGGTTTGTGAGGAGAGCCTGGTAAGTTTGAATGCTGACCTTTCAGTTACCGGTCCAGTGCTTATCTTAAGTGTCACATCAGGACTCCAGATTAAGAAAGACTAAAAACGAAGGAAAAAACCTCAAAGCTCCAAACAACTGTCATTGCATTTAATTCCAACTTAGAGACTGTATATATGGTTTGTGAGATTATAAATCTTTCGGAAACAGACAGCCTCATCTTTCTCCCATGAAGTGGCTGGTGGGTTTAAACTGTGACCTTGTGTCCAGTGCTGATTCTACAGTGCCACTGGGGTCCCTTAAAGGAGACTGAAAAGACATGAAAACGAAATGCAATGTGTGGTACTGGATTGGACCCCGGACTTGGGGAAAATAGCTATATAGGACAGAAGACAGAAAATCCATTTAAGTAAGGATCATGGACTGGAGAACAGGATTCTGATGTCTTGATTTGGAGACCAGAACTGTGGTTATATAAGAGAGTGTGTTTGTTCATAGGAAATATACAGTAAGATACTAGGAGGTGTTGCAACTCCAACTCACAGTGACCCTGTATAGCGTTTCCGAGGAGCAGCTGATGGGTTTGAATTGCTGACCTTGTGGTTCACAGACCCAGTGCTGATTCTACAGTGCCACACCAAGAGTTGAGCACAATGTCTTCAATTTCCTCTCAATTGGTTTAGACAAGGAGGTCAATGTGTGTGTATTGTGAGAGAATGCACCAGGAGACAGAGAAGGCACAAATGTAAAGTAAGTGGGCAAAATGTAAACAGCTGGTGAATCTGGATAAACGGTATATGGGAGTTGTAAATTTTTCTATAACTCTAAAACTGAATCAAAATGAAAATGCACAAAAATATTGAAAATAGTCTCTTGAAAGAATTCCTCTTTTGACGTTATGTGGTTCCTTTGGTACATACATACAACAAATTCACTACCACAGAGTCAATTCCAACTCATAGCAACTTTATAGGACAGAACAGAAAGACCCCACAGGGCTTCCAAAATTATAAATCTTTATGGAAGACTGCTAATCTGTCTTCCATGAAACAGCTGGTGTGCTCAGATAGCTGACCTTTTGATTAGCAGCCCAGTGCTTTAACCAATGCACTACAAAAGCACTCCTATTTGTTGCACAACTAGATTCAATTGTTCCTTTTTGCTAATGAATTTTAAGGATAGTTTTTCCCCCATCATTAATTTATCTGCACTGGGGCGGGGGGGGGGTGTTGTTAAGGCAAAAATAACCTAGTAACTCTATCTACTGACTCTAAAGCTAAAAATAAAAAGAACTACAGCCCAATAGGTCAGCAGTTCTGAAACTATTTCCTGAGTGTGTGGATATGCAAAAGAATAAATAATTTGTGGATAATTGGATCTAAGCCTCTTACTGTCAGAGAAGGCCAAAATAAGGAAAAGAGGAAAGGTAAAATTAACCTTTGAGGGAGGGGGGGGCTCGATGACAGCTAGGGTGGAGGTGCAGTGACGTTCACCATCAGCAATTCCACAGAATAACAGGCAAAGCTGTTCAGGACAGAGCTCCAAAACACAACCACAGATATAGGAATATTTAAAAGGTCTGAAGGCTTATAGCTAGTGGAACTTGTAGCAAAAGTAAGAAATCACGTCCTTTTGAATCTGCCGGGCTTGGCGGCCTGGAGCCGACAATGAGACCAAATGGCAAGACCAAGCGGGGGAGCAGAAACACCACGGAAAAACACCGCGGGAATCTCGGAACAAAGGTGGACAATACACTTGGTAAGTTTACTTTGCTCTGATTTTCTTTTTTTTGGTTTCTGTTCATTGGCCCATCACTGTTTGCACACCTCCATTCTAGTGACTAGAGAGGGTGCCTGAGCTAGCGGAAACCCCTCACAACCTCACCATTGATGGTTTATCATGCCACGCATGCGCACAGATACTCAGCCCAAGAGCAGGCCCTGAACTGTTGCTGTTGTTGTTTTTAATACGGAAAAGCCAGAACAAGGGAAGTGGAGAGGGAAAGAGACTTTAAAAACAAAACAGGCCGAAAAGTAAATTAAATTCTGAGGTATAGCCTAACAACCAACAGTGGCATCTTGAAATCTCTGAGGCAGTTTTGAAGGCAAGAAGCTGAAAGAGAACATTTAAGTCACACTCATACTAGACTACAGGTTTTTTTTTTCTCTTTCTTCTCTCCTCTCTTTTCTGTGATTATAAACTATAGTATCCAATCCAGTTTTTTTTTTTTTTTTTTTTTGCTGGTGCTGTTTTTATGCTCTCCCTTCGACCTATGCGGGACTCTTTCTCTCCCTATATTACCTAATAAGAGACACAAACTGCTACCATATATACAAGCTGCAATCACATTCTATGAAACACGAAAATCCAGGCAAGAACCAACACCAACTGCCATACATCAGGGAGACAGACAATACCGGTAAAAGTTACTCTGAGTTAAGCAATAAGAAGAGTAAAAAGGAAGCCCACATCCTGATCCAACTACCTGGAAGCAATCAGAAAGCATAAAAAATACAAAAACACATACTCAATTAAGTATTAAGGCCACAGATGAACACAAAACATGTCCAAGAAGCAAAAGCAGATGACCATATCAGCACATGTCCTGAAACAAGATAAAATGTCAGACAAATGACCTAGTGGTAGACCTGGACTCCATTCTGGAAGGAGGGCAGGCCTTGGAAATGCCTGAGAAGGAACTCAGACAAATGATTATAAAATATTTCAAAACACTTTACAATGAAGTTGACAAAAATAAGGAAGAAGTCAGGAAAGTGCTACAGGAACAGTCAAATAAAATAGATAGATACAGCATTGGAAACAACTCAAAACCTACACAAAGAGGTCCAAACAATCAATAACAGAATATCAGAAATAGACAATACACTGAAAGGGCAAAGGAGTAGAAGAGATGGAAAGCAGAACCAGTGATCTGGAAGACAAATCTCTCAATACCACTAAGATAGAAGAACAAACAGAATAAAGGATTAAAAAATCTGAAGAAGGTCTAAGATTCATGTTGGACAACATGAAGAAGAATAACTTAAGAATTACCAGCATTCCAGAACAAGAAGAATCACACAAGTCCACAGAGGAAGTAGTTGAAGAACTGCTGGAAGAAAATTTCTCTAACATCCTGAAAAGTGAAAAGAA
>NW_006408541.1:24058339-24093291 GCF_000296735.1 Chrysochloris asiatica | reverse complement strand
GTGGCAGCACCTCCCAGAACTAAGTCAACAGAAAGAAGAATCGAGGACAGAGAAAAACTCTAAGAACAAACTCAGAGAATCTGGGAGGTCAGTCGACGAACAAAACAATTACAATGTAAAGAACGTAAACACGTAGGAACAGAGATCCAGATGCTGAGAAGGTCAGGTAGATTACAAGATAAAATAGACTGCACTAAATGGAGGGAAAACTTAATGGACTAAAAGGTAACCTCAAAGAAATTTAACACTTCACAACATACCAAGAAAATGAAAATCCAACAAGATCATGGAAACATTAAAGTGATGAGGAAACTCACAAGAAAGAACACAAAACGCATGAACTCAGCAAAGGAAGACACACAGAATAAAATTACACTAAATGTAAACGGAGTAAATGCACCAGTTAAGACACAGAGGATGGCAGAATTGATAAGAAAAATAGATCCTTCAATATACTGTCTGCAAGAGACACATCTCACACACAGAGACAAAAACAGATCAAAAGTCAAAGGATGGAAAAAAATATACCAAACTAATTGCAATAAAAAACTAACAGGAGTCGCAGTACTAATCTCTGATAAAATAAACTTCAGTGGTTATGAATAGGGCTGCTAATCTCAAGGTTGGCAGTTCGAAACTACCAGTAGTTCCACGGGAGAACTACTCCCGTAAAGATTTACAGCCTCGGAAACCCTGTGCAGGGTCACTATGAGTCGGAACCGACTCAATGGTACTTAACAACAACAAGGCAAAAACCAGCATAAAAAAGCGGATAGGAGAACAATTAGGCAGGTTTGCAAGGGCTAAGTGGGACAGAGGTTAAAAATGATGTATGCACAGCCTTGGAACAACAGGACTCTGGGATACAGGGATTGAGACATGGTTGGAATGGGGAAAATAATGTTAAGATGCTTGGCTGTCTTTTCAATCTTGGTTTCCCTTGCATACCATTATAAAATAGACATTGGAGGGGGAGAGAAAGGAATAGCCAGCAATATCACCATAGAAAGCTTGTAAGCCTGTCTTCTGCCTATAACTGATTGGAATACCTAAAATGGGGCTACAATGTGCCCAGTGAAGGAGGCTTCCTGCGGAGCCTCTGCATTACATAAGACTATAGGTGGAATCCTGAACCGAATCCAAAATCTTCAGAGGTAGGAAATTTCCACTTGAAAGGACAAGCAGACCAGCCTGGAGTGGCTAGAAGATCTGAAGATACTTCTTGAAAGAAAGACCTACAGGAAAATACAAAACAAAATAGGCCATCTGACTGATTACTACAAGAACAAGCAAATTGTTCGCCCAGGAGACATCAAGGCAAGGGGTCGGGTGCCCTCAGAGTAAACCCCCTTCCTAGACTAAGACTCAATGGGAATACACGCTCTGATTGGTGACCACATTCGTCACAAATAAGGGGAAGTGAGGGAAAAACAGCAATGAAGCTGCGAGCTAAGCCCGACAACATTCGATAGACTCCTGTGAACCTGGCTGGAGACCTGGTTGGCCAGCAGCGTGGCAAGACCTGGGGTCTCCTCAGCCCAGAGTCAGTGGTATAGCCACAGAGGTCTAGAGTGGAGAGTGAAGCATCTAGTTGATAAGAAGAGAGGGCATATGCACAAGAACACCCATACTTGCAGATAATACCCATTTGACCTGGCTTCAATGACTGGACGATCAGAGCTCAACTAGAAGAAAGAAGAGGGAAAAAAAATAAGAGTAATCTGATACAATTTGATGAACTTGACTTATACCTATGGATGCAGTAGCTCAAAAAGAGGGAAGAAGTCTTTATACCAAAGATCATTCCCACCTCTTCCATACTCAGAATAGACAGGGATGGGCAACTTGGACATTGGGTACCCAAAGCTGGGGGGGGAGGGGGGGGCAGGCTACAAAGGTAGGAAGTGACTGGTTTACAAGCTTTCAAGAGGAAACCTAAATCCAGAGGGTGTGGAGGAAGGTAGGATCTCCACTGAGTAGTATCCAATCTGTCTAGGTAGGGCTGATGAAATGAAATGTAGATAGGTCTCTTGTGATACAATAGTGAATAACTGTTATCAGGACTGTCTGTGAGGGTTGGAAATGTAAAGTTAGATGTTTTGTAGCAAAAGGAGGGGAGTGACTTGACTTCGCAGTCTAGGAGCGGAGGTCCCTGGGATCATCAAGGGAGAAGAGTGGAGAGCGGATCCCTACCCAGAGATGCAGTGACGCCACAGATGGAGACAGAGACAATGATGTGGAGAGATAGAGCGGCTGGGGACTTTAGACACAGAGAGGGAGAGGGGCTGTGTGCTGACAACCGTGGGGCAGGCTTGCAGGGTATAACCTTTGGTTAGTTGACGATGCATGGAGGGGATTGTAACTATGGCAATGAATCAATATATGATAGGATGAATGTAAAACTAATGTTCTCCCATGTAATCTATCACATAATTCACAATAAAACATTAAAAGAAATGAACCTTCTGATGTTGGAACTGGAATAGGAAATATCACTATGTAGGGACTTTTAAAATCTCAAAAAATGATTGGAGGATGTCAAAGGAGCCAACCTGAAGGGTGTTCCCACAATGGTCGAATTTGGAACAACTTGAGCAACAAAATAAGTGGGAATAATGGAGTATAAACTTATAAAATAAAAATACATGATTCCAAACTGGTATCAATAAAGAAACAAATACGTGGGGAAGAAAAATAACACTTTCTTATAGTACAATTCTAAGTAATAAATATAGAAAGAATGATGGAAATAGGAAATTATCATTAGTCAAACTCTATAGTTAACAGTTACTTAAGGCAAGAACCAATGGTGGATGCTACAATTAATGAGCAAACCTATGGTGAGAGACAGGGTATTTCTAGATTCTCCACAGGATCTCCTCACAAGACACTTTTAAAATGAAAAACCACTTTTACAGTGAAGCAACCTGCTGGCAAACACCACCATAACCAACCCATCAACTTAGAATCGTAAATAACATGGCACATTGGCATTACATACGTCAGAAATGACAGACGGGAAAGAAGTCACTTCTACTTCTATGTCCTACATACACAATCTCAAATCTAAGCATGAGCGATGCATTGGTTATATTAAGATGGTAACATAACAACAAGATCAGTAAAATGTGTTGTGGTTGTTAAGTGCCATCGAGTCCACTCTGATTCGTAGCAACTCTGTATAGTTTCCAAAAGGCGGCTGGTAAGTTTGAAACACTGACCTTATGGTTAGCAGTCCAGTGCTAATCCTATAGCATCACAACCATTTAAAGAAAAAAGAGTAAGATGTCAACATTAAGGGAAGCTGGGTGAAAGGAATACCAAATTATGTGCTGCATTTGCAACTTTTTGAGCTTAAATGCTTGAAATGATTCCAAAGTCATGTACAACAACAACAACAACAAAGGCCTATCAGGAAAACTTCCTTCTAGCTCTGTACTGATTTGGACTTAGGTACTAGTTTGGACAGAATACACAGAAACTCAAAGCCTTTTAAGGTCACCACTATGCATACTTTTCCATCTTGTTTTTAACCCCTTCCATGCCATCATACATCTGGAAATTAATTCCATAGCAGTATATAGAGATTTTCCTTATTTTTTGAAAGCTGAACATACCATTGTTTATTCGATCAGTCCCCTACTGCTAGTGAACTGGGTTGTGGAAGATTTGATGGATAACTCTGGCAAATTAAGGGAAGCGATCAAGGTAAACAGGGCTCATTGAACCTATAAATCAATCTGCAGTAAATCAAAGTACAGGCACTGATTTTCTTCTGTTCATCCAGTGTGGAAGAGTAATTTGAAAGAGGAGTTGAAGAAATGGTCTGCCAGAGCAGCACAGACAGTGCGCTGCTAACTGCCTTTCTGGGGTCTCCACTTCATGTCTTCTTAACTACCAGAACCCTGAATCATACACAGGGCAGCAGCATGTCCATCTGGAAACTCCCTGCTGATGGCTAGGCAACAGTCTTTTGAACAAGGAAATGGAAGCAGCAATTTACAGAGAATTTCTGGAAAAGTTCTTATTTTTCCTGCTGAGTGGGTAGGAGTGTGAAGTATCAATCTGGAGACGAGAGAATGCGAACCACACACACCCAGGATTGTTGTAAAGTGCATCAAGTTGGTTCTAACTCATAGCGACCCTGGATAGGGTTTCCGAGGAGCAGGTGGTAGGTTTGAAGAGCCGCCGACCTTGTGGTTTGCAGTCCAGTGCTGATCCTCCAGCTCCACCCCAGGAGTCCACCTCTCAGGATGGTGAAGCAGAAAAACAGAGGAAACTGGGAGGTTTTCTGATGATGCCACAATGCCACTGCACTAGTCCCGAACCACCCACCTCTGTACTTCTTACGTGACACAAACAAATCCCTGCTTAGGTAAGCCACTGCCACACGCCACTAAATGAAACCAGATCCATAACTGTTCTCCCAAAATGACTGACCTGAAAGACAACAGTCCTGTCACATTTTATCCTGTTAATCATACATTCCTTAGTTTTCTAAATCAGAATTCACCAACAAAAAAAATGAGAGAAAAACATTCAGAACTAAAATAGCAACTGAGGTGAAGTCCACACAAGATGTTTCAGTATAAAGGTAAATATGGCAACCTTTGGAGCAGGCCATGATTAGAGGTGGCAAGAAGACTATAGAACGCATGCTCTGTAGGCCATTAGTTTGTCCCTTACTTTTCAAAACAGCTGGGACAAAGAACCAAGAACAGCATCAATGCCTCTCTTGACCCTTATAATATTTTTCCAAATCACTAGCTCTTCTGGTGTGGCGCTGTGGGCTAATATGTCAGACTGCAAAGTTGTGTGAACTGCAAGGTCAGTGGTTCAAGCTCGCCAGCTGCTCCTTGGAAACCCTATACAGGGTTGCTATGGGTCAGAATTGACTCAATGGCACTTAACAATAAAAACAACTACATTTAAAATATATACTTCAATACTTTAAAATACTCTTTGTTCCTCAAGGAAAATCTGCGTAACCAGAAAGGCTAAAACAGTTACCTAGGAGTCCTGGTTGTCATGGTAACACTAGACTGCTAAGCACAAGGTCAGCTGTTCAAACCCACCAGCTGCTCCTCAAAAACCCTATACAGGGTCACTATGAGTGGAAACAGACGTGGTAGCACTTAAAAACATCTCATCCAAACCCAAACATTTAGCATGCTGCATACCCACTCCTCATTTATGAACAAGGTTAGGTTCCAAAGACCAGGCTGTTAGGCGGAATCAGTGTTCTGCAACTTAGCCCACAGTACATCTAGAGATGTGTGTGGCACAGTGGGCTCTCCTTCCCCAGTATCCCACTACCACACAGTCTATAGGAACTGGGTGTAGTAGTGGTGGTGGTGCTGGTTGCATGTTGCCTGTCACTTACTGCCTCTCACACGGGGTGAGGACCCTGCTCATCCTCTACCTGCCACCTCCCACTTGAGCCCCACACAACTCTTTTTCCTCTCTCTCCCTTCCTATTACCCCCTACAAAACTCCCCAGCACCTTTAAGCCCTGACCCTGACTCCTCTTGCAGACCTGTGACCTCGAGTCATCTCACCATTGTCTCAGCCCTCCATGGCAGGACTAAGACATTACAGACAAGTGGGAGAAGGCATCCCTCGGCCAACTGGCCACTGCCCCTTGTGTGGCCTGGTTGTAGCTGGGGTCTCTGGTGTATCATTTGGGGTGGCCTGTGGAGGGTGCCCCAGGCCTGAGCAAGGTCCTGTGTAGGACTGGACCATCAGAAGCACTGCCTGAGAGATTATTCACAGTTGTCACTACTGTGAACTGCAGGATACCGAGATAGTTGATAAATGAAGAATAAGGAATAGGTATATAATTTTCCATATTTCCCATACACATACATTTTATTTTAAGCACAGGCACTTTACGTTTCTCCCGGCACTCTAAATCTGTATTAGCAGGAGGCTTACTTGTGCAGAACAAGAGTCAGGGCCTAGGGCCTATGTGTGCAGGATGAAGTGAGGAGCCCTGGGAAGCTGCGCCATCTACCTGTGCCGTCTCAACAAACTCCTTTGCAACACTTGTTGTATCTGTAATCTTCAGCCTGAATTTATTCTTTGGGTGAAGTAGCATCCTTTCTTACAATGAAAATGCCTTTTGGAAAGGGCATATTCTGTGGTACTCTATTTGTAGGTTGTGACTTCATTTACCAGATCATATCAAAATCGAGCACTGATGTTTCCCCAGGGTCTAGCATGGTGCCTGGGGCTAACTGAATGCATCTAAAAATTACTCTAGAGTTGGCTGAGAAGAGGAAGGAAAGGTGAATTCACAGCATGGAGAAAAGGCAGCAGAAAGAAGGGGCAGGGAGGGAAAACCAGAGGAGGACATTGAAAGCGGAGGTAGGAGAGCAGCTAGGAGACTCACTGCACCTAAGTGCCTGTCCCACCTAGGCTCATGCCCACTCTCAGCAACCTCAAGTTTCGTTTCCTCTGTTTGGAACATCCCGCCTTCTGCTTTCCTCAGTCAAGGTTCTCTCATCCTTTAGATATCTGCCCATATGCCACCTTCCTAAAGAAGACTTTCTAGAGCACTCTCTCTGAATCATTCTGATCCCCCTCTCCTGTTTTATTTTCTTTGTAATACAAAAAATCCATGAAGATGAGAACCAGTGTATGGTGGAAACATGCCAGAGAAGGAAAACTCAGATGAGCAGGAGAAAAATGGCAAAATTATCCCTGTCAAAGACGGCAAACTCAGGAGACCTGGGAAAAGCTAAGCAGTCCCATCCATCCGTCACAGTGCCAGCTCTCACGATTTTCATTATACGTATTTCTATCTGCAAGCGTCTTATTGACTGCATGTGTTTACTGTCTGTGTACCTCTAACATGAAGCTCCAGTAAAGCAGAAATGATGTCTGTCTGCTGTGTGTCCAGCACTCTGCACAGCATCGGCGCATTAACAACTGGACTTCCTGAAGCAAACAAACACGTCAGCAGGGTATAATCTTCTAAGCTCATGAAGAAAGAGGTGCTGCTCCCACCACGGTGGCAGGAGAGGCAATGGCAAAGTGAATCACCTCCTCTCTTTCATCAAAGTGGTGAGTCTGGGCCCTGGAGTCCGGTTTCTGGGAAGTGGTGCTGACTCTTCAGGCTGGATTCCCAATTCCCTTCTAAATCCTTTGCTATGCTGCAGCTGCATTACAGGGCAGCCTTACTGCTGCCAGTACACCCCTTCCAGGGAGCTCAGCAACAGGAAGGACAAAGACTGCTGTAGTCCCATCACTAGCACCACGAACCCTGTACAACCCAAAGGAACCCTTGTTTCATAGGGCAAAAAGCCTCCCCGGGATAAAAAGAATCAGGGGTGTCATGAAGCAACTTCGGTCTCTATGACGGACGCTTAAGGAGAAGGACACCAGTTTCTTACCGCACTTTCCTCTCTTGGGCAATTGTCACCAGCCTCAGTCCTTCTTCATCTCTGACGCAGGGGCTAAAGAAAACCTGCACACAAAGCCGCTGCTGTAGCAGTGCTGGCGACACTTGGTGACAGAGCTCGATAAGGCTGCACACACACTGATGCTAACAGAGACAGTGGCATTTATTTGGAATTCCTATGGAGTCCTGGTGAGGCACTGTGGAATTAAAGCACTGGTTCGAACCGCAAGGTCAGAAGTTCAAACTAACCAACTGCTCTCCTTGGAAACCCTATACAGGGTCACTATGAGTCGGAACCAACTCCAACACACCCAACAACAACATTATTAGGTACTGGGACCTAAAATTGATTTGTCTCTGACAGTCCAGATCAAGTGATAATCTTCCTGAGATCCTTCAGTACTCGTTTTTACATCCTTAGTTTTTCTCAGAGTACTCAGTTCCTATCCTGTATCCTACTGAAGGGAGGATGGTGGTGGAATGCCGACTTGGCATGTTAGGCTGACTCCTCAGATTTCCAAAAGGGAATACCTGCTCCCCGGTGTCTGTTTCTCTAACCTCCTTTCTCTCTCGACCCCAAAGGAGTGGCTGACCTGACCAATGACAGACAGGACAGACAAGACTCCTGTGACTTTGTCACTGGCAGGCTTACTGTATTTTTATACAAACAGTATGTCCATTATACATTGTTTTCTAATAAACCATACAACCCTCTTAGCTGCCTATGTTGTTAAGTACCATGGAGTCAGTTCCGACTCATAGTAACCCTGCACAGGGTTTACAAGACTGTAAATCTTTACGGGAGCCTCATCTTTCTCCTGTGGAACCACTGGTAGTTTCAAACTGTTTACCTTGAGGTTGGCAGCCTGATTCATAACACTACCAGAGCTCCTTTTAGGTGCCTATAGAATTAAGCTTCCATAAACTGCTGTACATCATTCTCCATTAGGCAGACACATTTTCCCCTCACATGTAAATAACATGCACATGTATAGCACTGACCCTACCATGGACTGCATCAGATCTTTCCAGGCTGTCTGAGACCATAGTAAACACTCACATTTTCTGTCTTATGGGCCTCTGGAACTGTGTGAAAACTCTCTAAGGTAGTGGGAGAATCCTGGTTCATGATGGAATTCTCTTTTCCATGTCCTGAGATTTAAATTAATCAACATGTGCCACTCAATCCACCTCTAGATAAATGTACTATGATTAAGGCCATCTTCCAAAGGAAACCTTGTATCAGACTAGGAATTGGGATTCATCAGTAAAGTTCTAATGATCACTGAAATACTTCGTTCATTATGAAAACTAGTAGAATATAACACATCTACTTGAGAATAACACTGGCAAATGGTCTGGTTTTCTATTAAGAGTCAGGCTCTCGTCTCACTGATTTTCAGATGATTTAGCTGTTGTCCTGTGAACCACAGTATGGTCTCAGGGTTCCTAGCTACAGACTGTCTCTTCCATTCCATATACACAGCACCTGGGACAAGTGAAATGGCAGGAAGGGCATGTGTGCCTTTGAGTTTGGGTATCTATGTGAATGTGCCTCATTCTAGCCCCTGGAGAAGCCCCCTTGATCTACCTCAGAGGGAGCAAGCCCAGAACCAGGCTCCATCTGTGTGGGAGAAAAAGAACTTGGATTCCCTTTTTCTAGCATATCTAGTTTATTGTCTACCAATCTCACTCTACAATAGCCAGTGATCGGGTTCCTGCTCTAAAATTACTCTACTCTTCCCAATTTTAAAAATTTATACCAGGCATTTCAAAAATAAATTACAACAGGTTCTGAGTTATAAAACTTTAAATAAGAATAGCAGAAAGCAGTGACTCAAGAGCAGAGAACCCACAGCCAATCTGGATGACCAGAAGTTGAAGCCCTCTGACTCTGGGCCTTCCATTACAATGACTCGCTCAAGAATGAGCATCTACTTTTCTCATATAGGTTCCCACGCTGGACTACTCATAGTGTTGGTCCTCTGCATTCCTTCCTTCAAACTGACTATTAGCAGTACAGAAACGGACTTAGCACATTTAAAAAACCCACACCATACAGTTTCAGTTTGGACTAAACCACCATTCCATCATTCATTTCTTGCCAATTTCCCAGTTGTTGCTGTTGGTTCCAACTTACAACAAACTTATGTACAACAAAACAAAACACACCCTGGCCCTGTGCCATCCTCACAATCAATGCACTGCTTGAGCCCACTGTCGCTGCCACTGTGCCAATCCATCTCATTGGGGATCTTCCTCTTTTTTGCTGACCCTTTACTTCATGACGAAGGGACTGGTCTCTTCTGATAATATGTATGAAGTATGAGCAACAAGGTCTAGCCATCTTGGCTTCTAAGGAGCATTCTGGCTATACTTCTTCCAACACAGATTGGTTTGATTTTCTGGGAGTTCATGGTACTTTTAATATTCTTCTCCAACACAATAACTCAAATGTATCAATTCTTCAATGATCTTCTTTAGTCACTGTCCAACTTTCACATGCATATAAGGCTATTTAAAATACTATGGTTTGGGTCAAGTGCATGGTAGTCCTCAAGCTGACATCTTAGCTATTCAACACTTGAAAGAGGCCCTGTGCACCAGATTTGCCTTAAAAAAAAAACATGTCTTGACTGCTGCTCCCATTGTTTCTTGTGGATCCAAACAAAATCAACTCTTCAGACAACTTCAATCTTTTTTCCATTTATTATGATGTTATTCACTGGTCCACTGGTGAGGATTTTTGTTTTCTTTACATTGAAGAGTAACTCATGGAAGACTATGGCCTTTGATCTTCATCAGTAAGTATTTTAAGTTCTCTTCACTTTCAGGAAGTAAGGCTGTATTATCTGCATATTGCAGGTTGTTAATTACTCTTTCTCCAATCCTGATGCCATGCAAGGACTTCTGCATATAATCTAGTATTTCAAATTATTTGTTCAGCACATAGACTGAATAAGTATGGTGAAAAAAAATTACAACCCTGGCACAAATCGTTCCTAATTTTAAACCACTCAGTGCCCCTTTGTTTTGTTAAAAAATCTGCCTCTTAGTCCATGCACAGGTTTCTCATGAAGACAATGAAGTGTTCTGGAATACCCATTCTCTGCAATGCTGTCCATAGCTTGTGAAGATCCACACAGTCAAAAGCTTTTGTATAGTCAATAAAGCACAGGTAAACATCTTTCTGGTGTTCTCTGCTTTCAGACATCAGAATGATGTCCCTCGTTCCATTTCCTCATGTAAAGCTGACTTGAACCTCTGGCAGTTCTTTGTCAATGTACTGTTGCAGCTGTATTTGAATTATCTATAGAAAAATTTAACTTGCATGTGATATTAATGATATTGTCCAATGATTTCTACATTCCACTGGGTCACCTCTCTATGGAGCTCTTCTAACTGATTTGCAAGGTAGCTGTCTTCCAAATTTCTTGGCATAAATGAGTACCTCCAGTGCTGCATCAGTTTGCTAGAAAGATTTCAATTTTTATTCCATCAATTCCTGTAGCTTTGTTCTTTGCCAATGCCTTCAGTGCACCTTGAACTTCTTCCTTCAGACTCTTGATCATATGCTATGTCTTGAAATGGCTGAACATCATCCATTTCTTTTTGGTACAGTGACTACGTATTTCTTCCATCTTCTTTTTATGATTTCTGCAGCATTCTATATTTTGTCCAACAAATCTATTAATACTGAAAATAGAGCCTTGAATTTTTTTTTTCAGTTCTTTCAGCTTGCTTTGCACATTTCATTATAATACTTGATTTTCTCTTCTCAAGCTGTCCTTTGAAATTTTCTGTACAGCTCTTTTACTTGCTCATTTGCTTTAACATCTCTATGCTGGAGAGCAAGTTTCAGAGTTTCTTCTGAAATCCATTTTGGTCTTTTAACAAACGTTTTCTTTCTTCCTGTATGATGTTCTTGATGTCATCCCTCAACTTTTCTGGTCTTCAGTCATTAGTGTCTAATGCATCAAATCTGTTCTTCAGATGATCTCTAAATCCAGGTGGTTCAAGGTTCACGGCCGTATTTTGTCTCTCGTGGACTTGTTTAACTTTCTTCAGCTTCCAGCCTGAACTTGCGCATGAGCAACTAATAGTGTGTTCCAGACTGCCCCTGACCTAGTTTGGCTGATGATACAAAGCTTTTCCTCTGTCCTTTTCCACAGATGCAGACAATTTGGTTTCTGTTGATTCCATCAGGTGAGGTCCATAGGTTAAGCTGTCTTTTATTTTGTTTAAAGAAGGAATTTTCAATGAATGCCACTGGTCTTGTAAAATTCTATCGTGCAGACTCCAGTATAGTTTCTATCACCATATTTTCCAACTATTGATCCTTCTTCTATGTTTCCAACCTTTGCATTCCAATCACCAGCAATTATCAATACATTTCGGTTGCATCTTTGATCAAGTTTAGATCTAAAAAATTGGTAGAATTCTTCAATTTCATCAACAATGACTTTAGTAGTTAGTGTGTAAATTTGAGTAACAGTTGTATTAACTGGTCTTCCTTGCAGGTGTATGGATACTATCCTATCACAGACAACATTATACTTCAAGATAGGTCTTAAAATTTCTTTTAAATGAACGCAACACCATTCTTCAATTTGTCATTTCCAGCATAGTAAACCCTATGATTGTCATATACAGAATGGCCAGTAACCGTCCATTTCAACTCACTAATGCCTAGGATATCAATCTTTATGTGTCCCATTTCTTTTTTTGTTGTGGGATGGGAAGGGGGTGTTTTTTGTTTTTTTTTTAATTATTATTTGGGCTTCTCACATTGGTTAGAGCCACTGTCTTCAGAAACAATCACAGCACAAGAAATGCATCACTGAGACTGCTAAGAAAAGTCTGACCAGCTGAATCTTATTGCTTAAAATATACATAGTCACAATAACTGACAAATGGTGATGTGCCTCACACAGGAATATGTTAGTATTTGCAAATCTTCGACTATAGCACCAAACCCTCGACCAACTCCTTCCTTGTCATCCACCTGGAAAACCAGCCATCATCAAATCTCCCTGGCTCCAGACTATTCCATCAACTCCCTAGTTCATCTCTCTCCAAGCAGGGTAGTAGCCTCCAGGGCAGGCCCAGACTGTGACTGTTGGAACGAGTCCAGCTCCACCAGTTGCATTTTCGTCTTCTCATGCCTTTAGGGTAGGACGCTGCAGTGAACCCAACAGTTAGCACTCAGGCCAGTTCCCCGCCAATCTGGGGAAGGAAGTTTCGAGAGGGCCAGAATTCATTCATTTGATCAGTTAACTGAAGGAAGATTCATTTTGGTAAAACTTGTGCTCCTTTTGAGACATTTCAGTGAATTGTTTGGGATTTAAAAAACAACAACAACAACAAGTGGCATCTGAAAGGCATCTGTGGGCTGCTGACGCACTCTGGCCACACAGCATGTCAGAGAGGAAGGTAAGCCCTGTGGCACTGTGGCACCTGCCAAACTCTCCTGGTAATTCTGGGCAGGGCCTGCATCTGGGTAGCAGCTAGTCCATGCATGTCACTGAAGATCCAATCAGGTATGTCTGAAATTCCACCTTCATCTTCTGCCCCATGTGATTGTGGTCAACATTAGAGGGCTGGTATAGTGGGCTAGGAGCAGTCGAGGGAGGCAGACATGTTCAGAGCACGATTCCACTTATAGAGGAGAGAACACAGGCCTCTGAGCATCCACGAGTAATGTGCAAATTGCAGTGATGGGTAGAGCAGAACTTCTACTGAGAGCAGAGTATCTCTGGCAAACACAGGGGACTGCCGTTGACGATGCTGCTGAATACACAGCCAGACATTTGCTCAGTAAACAGTAAATGCGTAAAATAAATTCCCTTGAGAGGGTCCATTTCTGCTCCACACGTGTGACTAACATGAGCAGAATGGCTGCTTCAAAGTATCTTCACAGGACAACAGGGACAGACACACATAGGCTATCCAAAGTCACTATATTTGGACTTCACTTTGTTCAACAGGATTTTGGTTTTGTGGAATCCAAATGCAGACATTTGTACGCCTCACAGCCTTGGATTAGTGTGTGTGTGTGTGTGTTTTTTTTTCTTCCTTTCTTACCAAAACATCAATGCCTTGTCAGAATATCATCGTTCAAGAGTGGGTGGGAGAAGAACCCACCTCTTCTATCAACAGCACACTGGACAGGGAATGTTAAGTTTTGGCTGTTTCCACTCTCCATTCAGATTATTCCTCTCAAAGCTCAACTGGTTACCTAAGGCCAAACTATAGTAATTAGGATCCTACAGGCCTTTAGGATGGTTGCCTTCGCCCTTCTCCTTGGGCTACTTAAGACTCTTTACAAAGGCAGCAGCAAAATGAGTCACCCCATTCACAAAAAGGGGGGGCAGGGGGCATAAAAAACACAGATAACCAAGGAATTCTTCCAAGTGGTCAGTTTTTTAAAAAAAAAGAAAAAAAAAAAAAAAAAAAAAAATTCAAACATTCAAAATCAAAGAGAAACAAAAACTATTATATGAGAGCCAGAGTATGGGGCTACCCTCTACCCCTCAGTCCATTTGCTCACAAAGAACGGTGAGGCATGAAGGCCTTGGCTGTGTGCTTGACGTGGGGAAGGTGCTGGTCACCTGTGGGCACGGCGAAAGGGCAGACAAGTAGAAGTCACACCTCCATCCAGCACCATGGCTTGGGGCCTCCTGCTCAAAGTTCCAAAGATTGCCCCCACCCCGGCCTTCACACAAAACAACTCCTGGCTCAACTGCAACCAGGTTCTTTGAAGGCAACTTGGGAAAGAGTTCCAACTTCCCTTCTCCAGAAGAGAATTCTTGTCTGTTCACTGGTAAGGTATTTGTTTTCAGCTCGCTTTTGTTGTCTGCTTTAAAACAAAACATAGAGAAGGCAGCCTAACCCTCCACATCTGAACCAGCCCATGTGGTGGTGCATCGGCTGGGTCAGCTGGCATTTGAGAGATCAGTGAGCCCCCTGCAAACCTACCACACAAGTGCCCATCAGTTCTCAACCTCTCCGAGGTGTAATCTGCTTCCAGCCCTGCAGACTCTGGCAGCCGTGGGAGAGCATCCCTAGGCCTCTGTGGGCAGCTGAGATACAGCAAGTTTCTCTTAGACTAAAACGGGAGAATAAATCCACTCCACCACCAAGAATCATCTCAGGGCACAGTCCCAGACAGACCCCTTCCTCCGGGGCTCTTAAAACACGTTTCTCTGACCCAAACAGTTTGGTGAGATAGGATCTGAAAGGGAGGAAAAATGAGTAGTGGTGGGATGTGAAGATTGAGTCACAAAACCAACTCTCAGCTCTCCACAACACTGTGCTTTTGCTGGGAAGAGGTGTCCCCACCCCAAACTGTATCTGGAGTTGTAGGAAAATGCAGGAGGGAAAAAAAGAAAAAAGTGGCTGCCCCCCTTCTTCTGAGTCACTGAATGCTTCTCTTGTGGTTCTCCCTTACCCTGGTTTCGATGCCGAGTTCTCGGGTGCAGGCAGGGCCTGCTCTAGCTGGGGGTGCTGCTGCTCTGGCAGTTTGGGGAGTCCTGCTTATTGATGGTACTCAGCAGCAGACAGGTAGGTGACGGTACCCAGGCTCTTGGGCCTGCTCCTCAGAGGTTTGGTACAGCCCTTCCTCCTCGTCACCAGCCGGCCGCATGTGGCAGCTTTCGCAGAGGTCCAGGGGCCCATCCAGAGCGTCGTCAATGAGTGTGTTGAATTCTTTGAGGTCATCATCATGGCCCCAGTTGCACACACACACTTCAATGTCCGAGTCACCGGTGAAGTGGTGGTGTCTACCGGGCATCTTGTCCTTATTGTCAGGGAGGGCGCCATCATGCTCCGAGCTGTGCTCTCTCAGCAGCTCCTCCTTACATTCTGAATCCTTGTCCAGGAAGGAGCCTGAGTCCAGCTCCCCCAGGCCGGCCATGGAGTTGCTGGGCTCCATTCCAGAGACATTGGTGACTGCTCGCTCTTCGGGTCCGTCAGAGGGCTCAGGGTCAGCAATGCTCAGGGATCTTGTGCTGCTTCTGCTGGGCCCAGACAAGGGGCTGCTCTGCGCCCCCTCGGGGTGTCAGGTGAGATCAGCGGTGCCCAGGGACCTACCGCCTGCAAGGCACTACTGTGGAGGCAGCTGCTTATGCTGCTGAAGCTGAAAGGCACCGTATGGTGGAGGAGGTACTTCCTCATAAGGAGGTAGTAAACAGTTTGGCAAAAACCTGAAATAAAATGGCAGCGCTGAGTACTTGTGGGTTTCCTGGTAGGCGATCAGGTTGATTTCATGTTGCCATTGCTGGGCCTGAAGGTGGTGCTTAGCTCGGTGGTGGTGGCAGCCGCAACAGCAGTTCAGGATGATGATGATGGTACACACCAGCCAGAACCACCAGAGTTTATAGTAGTAGTTGCAGCACTGAGACAGTCCACAGCAGAGTCCTGTGTCACAGGTGTAGCTTTGATTGTTAGTACCCAATCAAACATGGCATCAGGATTGGAGGAAGACTCATTAACAACCTGCGATATGCAGATGATACAACCTTGCTTGCTGAAAGTGAAGAGGACTTGAAACATTTACTTATGAAGATCAAAGAGCACAGCCTTCGATATGGATTACATCTCAAGGTCAACAAAACAAAAATCCTCACCACTGGACCAATAAACAACATTCTTATCAATGGAGAAAAGATTGAAGTTGTCAAGGACTTCATTCTTCTTGGATCAACTATCAACACTCACGGAAGCAGCAGTCAAAAGATCAGACGACGTATTGCATTGGGCAAATCTGCTGCACAGGAACTTTTTAAAGTATTGAAGAGCAGAGATGTCAACTTGAGGACTAAGGTGCGTCTGACCCAGGCCATGGTGTTTTCAATAGCCACATATGGATGCGAAAGCTGGACAGTGAATAAGGAAGACGGTAGAAGAATTGATGCCTTTGAGTTGTGGTGTTGGAGGAGAATACTGAAAGTGCCATGGACTGCCAAAAGAACCAATAGATCTGTTTTGGAAGAAGTGCAGCCAGAGTGCTCCTTGGAGGCCAGGATGACAAAGCTTCATCTCTCATACTTTGGACATATTGTCCAGAGGAAACAGTCGCTGGAGAAGGATGTCATGCTGGGTATGGTGGAGGGTCAGAGAAAAAGAGGAAGACCCCCAACGAGATGGATTGGCCAGGAGGCATCATTGATGGACTCAAGTGTGGCAGTGGTAGTGAGGTTGGCCCAGGATCAGACATTGTTTCGTTCTGCTGTGCATGGGGTCGCTATGAGTCGTTTCCGACTCAATGGCATCTGACAACAACAACAACCCACACAGGTTTCCTTATCCTGTGGGGGTTCAGCCCTGGCTGACAGGGGACTGGGCAGCGCCTGGAGGAGCAGGAGCGCCATGCCACCCAGGAGCCTTCGCCTCTTCATCCCCCCTCCTGCTCCTGCTCTTCCACCACGGCGCCGCTACTACCCTCCTCCCTCTCTCCACTTCATTTTTGACAACTTTCAATTTTCCTGGATTCAAACTTTACACATTCCATGTTTTGATTATTAATGAATATTTAAAGTTGTTTCTTCTCATGGTTTGAGTTGTGCCTTCAAAATTTCCCAGTTGTTGTTGTTAGGTGCCATCGAGTCGGTACCGACCAATAGCGACCTTATGCACAGCAGAATGAAACACTGCCCTATCCTGGGCCAACCTCACCACTGTTGCCACACTTGAGTGCATCGATGCTGCCACTTAGCCAATCCATCTCATTGGGGGTCTTCCTTTTTTTCTCTGACCCTCCATGTTTCCAAACACGATATCCTTCTCCAGTGACTGGTCCCTCCTGACAATATGTCCGAAGTATGAGAGAAGAAGTTTTGCCATCTTGGCCTCCAAGGAGCATTCTGGCTGCACTTTTTCCAACACAGATCTGTTGGTTCTTTTGGCAGCCCGTGGCACTTTCAACATTCTCCTCCAACATTATAAAATAGTTATTCCAAAGCCTCTTCATTCTTCTCCAGATCCTAATTTTGGACAGCTCCACCCACATCCCCTCTGGGATTACACATAGAAATCAGTCACCTCACGTGGCTTTACTTTCTCCATCAGGGCTTAACACTCACAAGCTTGTTATTTCCATTCTTATAAATACTTACACTTCACCTTGGCAAAGCAGGTAATTCCAACTGTGAGCCTCATCCTCCAATCTGCCTATTTGATATTCCTTCATGTATGTCCAGCTAACATAGCCTCAAAATGACCACCCCACTTCTGTTTCTCATGCAATCATTCTTCCAGGCTGCAAACCTCACAGTCAAATGAATATCATAAAAGGGCACAGAACTTCACAGTTGTTGAGGGCTTAGGAAATCATCTGAGGTCAGCTACTGGAAAAATGGCACCAATGAATGGACTTGCTAAAGGCAGGCTTGTTATACCTTTCAATTTGTTAAAAAAAACAAAGCAAAAAACCAACAATGCAGTATCTGTGATATACAATTAAGTGAAGTGAGATATACCTGTATATAACAAGGTGTGGCTGTATTTCAATAAAGCTATTTACACAACTTGTCTATGAGCAGTTTTGGTACCTTGAATTTACTTCATACAGCTTTTCTATCCAATGTCTTAATTCCCACCAAGTGACTGGGTTTGCTGCTCTTGTTGTTAACTGCCACTGAGTCAGCTCCCACTTATTGTGACCCTGTAGACCCTATACAGGATTTCCAAGGAGTAGCTGTAGGTTTGAACTGCTAACCTTGTGGTTAGCAGTCTAGTGCTTACCCTACAGTGCCACACCAGTTATTGGATGAGGCCATGCAAATAAGGTATACAAAACCCTTAAGGCTGGAATTGGTTAGTTTTGCCCTCCAGCAAGGTTTAAAAGGAGTCGTCTCAGAAGCAGGGACGGATGATTCCTGGACCATCAAGAAAGAAGCGCATGAGATCCCCACCTAGAAAAGCGGCCACAGCAGAGGTGGTGGCAGAGGAGACATGGAAAGACTCAGACATAGAGCTGAAGGCTCCAGGTCCATGGACTGAGTAAAGCTGAATGCCTATGGGAAGGAGTCCGGTTTGCAAAATGTGCCCTTTGGGCATTCATGGATTGACTAAAAGAGCTTAGTTACATTTGCCCAAGTAGAGCAGAAGTCAAGGAGCCACATGGCTGAGAAGCCGAAGGTAAGACTGGAGAACTGCTGCATCCTAAGTTGTTCTTAGTCCTGAACTGTACCCTGTTCACTTCCCTAATAAATCCCATAATCGTGAGTATATTTATGAGTTCTGTGTGGCCATTGCAATGTATTATCAAACCCAGATGTGAAGCAGAGAGTGCTGTGAGGAGGGAGGGTTGGTATCAGAATAAATAAGGTTGTAGGGTAGAAGCATGTCTGACCTTCCCTTCATAGGAAATCGGCCTTGGGTTGGTTTTGAGTAGATTCTCCTTCCCCCTTGTGAAGCCAGAGGAAGTCAGACATGGCCCCCACAGGGTTCTTGTAGTAATCATTTTACAACCTTTGATCTATATCATGATCCCTTATGAGGTTCTTGCTGACACCATCAAATATCAACTTTCACTAATAATTGTTTTCAGTATTGTGTCAATGTTCTGCCTGTAAAAACTGGTTATGCATTATATCTAGCAATTCATCCTTGATTCAAACATTCCTTCATTATTAGAAAGACCAGCTAATGATCTACTCATACCTACTTTTTTCTTTTATGTTAGATAATAGAACATGTTGTTGTTAGGTGCCACTGAGTCCAATCTGACTAACACTGCCCAGTCCTGTGATATTCTCACAATTGTTGCTAAGTCTGAGCCCATAGTTGCAGATACAGAATGCAGTGTCACATAGTTTGCTACTCAAGAACTTACCATCACTTTTTTTCTTGAATTTTAGGCAACTGGTACCAAATTCAATCACTTAAAGCACTGGTTTTCAATTAGACTGCTTTCTTTAAGCTAAGATTTATTTGGAAACTCATTAGATATCAGACAAAGCAAAATGACTCTGTGTGAAGGTGGCAGGGAAGAAACCCAGAGTCCCATCAGTTTAGCTTCCCCTCCTTCCCTGCCTCCCTTCTTTTGTAGTAGCCCTTAGTTTTATGCAATCTCTTCTATTATGAAAAAGATTTTGGGCACCTCCTCCCAACACATAATCACATTCTTAGTATTAGCAAACATCCCCAAATATGAAATATGCTTAGAATGAAATTCAACCTTAATCATAATTTAGCTACATTCCACAGAGTCTTCTTGACAATGCAGAATATCTTTTGGCTGACTGACTATATGATCTGGTTAGACTGCCATTGTTTTTACTTTGAAACAGGGTTGATGAAAAACTGTAAACCAGGCAAAGTACCAGCTCTGCCATTTTCTTAACGTTTGTTTCAGCTTGCTTTTTCATGGTATTACAGGTAGTCCCCAACTTATGACATGTTTGAGTTAATACAAACTGCACTTATGACCATCTTTTATTATTTGCAATACGTACTAAGTTGCAGTGTATAATTATGCTGATTTCATTATCAGATGTTCAGTGTTACGATTTACTATTAAAAATACTGCTGTCAAACAGGAAAAAAAGAAAGATGTACTCGACTTACGTGAGAAGTGACTTATTATCATAGAGGTGTCAGAATGGAACTTTGTGGTAAGTTGTGGACTACTTGTATTTCCCATCTTTGCAACAATCGTCACCTACCATTTAGTTTGAATAAAACCAGAAACTACGATGTACATGTCCACTTAAGTGGGCACATATAACCATGTAATATGCTTCATGAAGTGGACAGCAGATAGACTACTGAGGGCGCCTCCTTTAACCCTGCCACACTCTGAACTTTCCTAGTCCCTTTGGGCTATTTGATTCACTAAACATGGTATATGAGGGTGCTTCAAAAAGTTCATGGAAAAAAGAATAAAAAGAGAATGGAATTTTCCCACAAACTTTTTGAAGCCCCTTTGCACAAGCACCTGACAATCTAAGTGAAAGTGCTGGTCAAAATTTATATATCAAGAATTAGAGAATTAATCAAGCACACTGTCTTTCTTTTCTATGTTTTATAATAATAAATAATAGTTCTATTTTACATTTAGAGGTTACTACTATGAAAACACCACCTGACTTACAACAAAACAACCACTCTCTGATTAGTGGGAAAGATGGTCATTTATTTTTCATTCTGTTTCACCCTCTGTTTCATTCTGAGACCCCTAAGCATGCTACAGCATGGACGGTGGCTGATGGACATTGTGGCTAAGTCAGGCCTTTATCTTGGTGCTCTTGGGTTCAAGGTAGCTAAAGTAAACGCTTAGCAATCATCCTAATGGTTACCTGCAGGTCATTTTGTGGGTTCCAGTCTGAATCAAATATGATGCAGGTATCAGCAGCTGTGAGATTGATCCCCAGGCCTCCTGCTCTGGTGCACAGAAGAAAGACAAAGCGGTCTGAGTCTGGCTTACAGAAGCGGTCGATGGCTGCCTGGCGCAGGTTTCCCCGTACTCGCCCATCAATTCGCTCATAGGTGTATCTGAGGGGACCCAAATGAACGAAAGCCCAGGTGTTAATTGTTAATTGAGAATAGCAGAACAACGCAGGAAGCTGATGATTAGATACCTTAAATCCCTCACTTCTAAATCCGGGCCAAGTGACAGCAGTCTAGAGGAAACCACCTCCCCCAGTGCACATATGCAGCAGGGTAAACACCTACAATTACACCATGAAATGGCCCTCTCTTAAAATTAACAAACACAACAACAAAGTAACAAAAAATAAACACACACACACACACAGCATGCTAAGTTAGACTAGAAAAACTGTAAATGTAAAATATCAATCCCCACTGCCCAAACAACTTGTTACCAATTCCCTAGTTTCTCTTGCACTGAATCTAATCACAAGATCCAGAAACTCAGGTAAAAGTCTCATTTACCTACTTTCAGTGTTACTCATAACAAAGCATCTGAGGCCAAATCCGTCTCTAGGTGCTTTTAGGGTAACCTGCAAATGATAAGACGATTCTTCTACCAGGAGGTCCTTTTCTGTCTTGGTTGGTCATTTCTAATCTAATAGTTCCTCAACACTTCACAGTTTAGGAAAGGTGTACTGCTAACGCTCCAACTTTATAGCCAAGGTCTTCTGAGCACATAGTATTTTGCTGAGCAAAAAGAGAGAAATCACAGGAGATGTCTTTGAGATCTGGGTTCGAGGGGACTGGGAAAATTTTAGAGATAGCTGAGGTGAGGAAGTCAGGCTGAGTATCATTAAGAAGGTACACATCTATGCAAAAAGCTGCTCTCGGCTTTTGGAAAGCATGCTACAGAGTCCAATGAAGGTGAAAGAAAAGAGAACGAAAAGCTATTCTCAGCTTTTGGAAAGCATGCTGGAGGACCCAATGAAGGTGAAAGAAAAGAGAATGAAAAATGAAGCTAGGGTAGCATTTGACAGTCCCATCAAGGCAGAACACACAGAAGGCCCTTTATGATATAGATCATTCCGTTAACATAGAAATAAGATACCGTAACAATATGGACAGCTGCAGGGAGTCTTTTATTCTCATAAGAATTAACCAGGGGGATTTGACGTTGGACCCAATTTTAATCTACAAGCAACAACTGGGAGGTCAACTAGAAGTGACCGGCACCTTGTGAGAAGGGACTCAGTCACCTAGAACTGGCAACAGCCAAGAGCAAGAACTCTGACAAAAAGCAGATTAGTAACTCAGAATCAGGAAAAGCCAAACTCTATGCTTTCAGAAAAACAACTGGTATGAAAATCAAGACAGACAGACATCCCAGGGGTAGATGACTGCGTGGGGATGGCGCCAGAAAAATAAATTTCACAGTATAATTCTGATATGCTTGAGGAAAAGGAAAATTGAGGTACAAAGGAAAAACAAAACAGCACATGTAAAGAAACCTTACCAATCCAGATGAACAGAGGACACATACAAAGCAGAGAAACAAATAGGAAGTAATGCCTTTCTTTTACAAAGCTACAACACAGTCACATCTGGATTTCTGGGCATAGTCTTTTCCTTTCTTTTTTGTAAACATAGAAACTAAAGAATATATGGGGACTAGTAAGTAAAACAGGGGTGCCGGTGGTGACAAAGTTCTATGCCTCCTCCATGTAAAAGCACTACAAAACTCAGATAAAATTATTAACTGCTATTAATAACAACTGCAACAATATCAGTAGCAGGCTCTTCAGAAGTGCCAGCTCCATACTAGGAACTGATACATGCAGCACCACAATGACCCTGAGCTAACTCACGGCCATGAAGCCACTGCCGTCTGAGAGACCCAACAGAACAGAGGAGAACTGCCCCAAAGGGTTTCCAAGACTGTAAATCTTTATGGAAGCAGCTGCTTCATCTTTTGTCCCTGGAGAGGCTGGTGGGTTCAAACCACCAACCTATGATTGGTAGCTGAGCATTTTAACTATGTGCCATTGTAGTTGTTGTTGTTAAGCATGGACTCACAGTGACCCTGTATAGGGTTTCTGAGGCTGTAAATCTTTGAGGGAGTAAAAAGCCTCATCTTTTTCCCACAGAGCAGCCGGAACTGCCAGCCCTGTAGTTCATTTCCAGTGTTTACCCTGTTGTTGTTAAAGTGCAATCGAGTGGGTTCCGACCGATAGCAACCCTGTATAGGGTTTCCGAGAAGTGGCTGGTGAGTTTGAACCACTGACCTTACAGTTCAAACTGACCTTGCAGACCAGTGCTTATCCTACAGTGCCATACCAGGACTCCTACAAACTCCTTAATCCTGAGGTACTTCCTGTTATTCTCCCCATTTTACACTTGAGAAAATATAAAAAAAGAACAAAAAAAGGTAAAACACCTTGCTCAGTCACCAAGCTGGTGAGTGAGTTGAACCAGTTTAATCTGAATCAGAATCCACACTCTTGACTAGTCTGCTGTATGGCCTTCACAAGCTGCTGTTATTGCTGTCAGGTGCCACTGAGTCGGTTCCGACTCATGGTGATGCTGTATACGGTAGGTCTGAACCACCGACTTTGTGGTCAGCAGTCCAATGTCGATCACACCACGATTCCATGGCCTTGACACAGTGCCCTACATTTTCTACAGCAGGACACCACTGCCAGCCACATGACTGCTGCAGGCCTGGAGACTCCAAGCTCTAGTCAAGAGAGAACTCTGAGTTTGATGCTTGCGGATCTAAGTGAGGTTGGGAATTGGCACAGCGTCAAGGAGGAGGAAATGCCACTGAGCAATGATGAGATAGCTCAGCTGTCTTCCAGGGGCAAACATGCTCAGGAAATTAGATAATAGGATTTTTTCAGCTATGATATAGCAACCGTTTTAGTAATTATACAGCCTGGTTGGAACAATAACTGTCCTTTCTATCATGTATTAACTTTGAGAGAGTACTACTCTCAAAGAACATAAAGCTAAAACAAAAGACCAATTATTTAAGTCCTCTGGAATTACGCCTTACCGCTCCCCCTTCCTTGTAAGCCAGCTCCTTCGGTTCTGCCCCACTTCCTGCATTGAGTTTGGCATGAAATTGAACAGGAAGAAACCAAGCTGACAGCTGGAGAGGTAAAGAGGCTCAAGAACAAAGAAACCCTTGAGGGCTAGTAAGACTGAACAAAGAAATCAGACATCATAACATTTTCCAAACCAAACTTCAGTGCAGCAATTAACCGTCTGCAATAACTATACTTTGAAGGAAATCCCTAAGAATTGATGTAGCTCATCACACAGTAATCCTAGCTCTCTGTCAGATATCGATGAGCTGCAGGTGGCACCCTGGGAAACCTCTGTGTGCTTGGGGAAGTGGAGATGGGGTGGGGACATGTTTTTGGCACAACAGAAAATGTTGACCTCAGAAGGCTTTCACCAGTAACCAGCTGGAGAACAGGGCAAATTAAAAAGACCCCATTCACAACACTCCCAACATCTAAAAAAACTTAGAATCAAACTCAGTAAGAAATTTCCAGGGCTTTGCAACATGACACTGGGTTCATGCTCATTTTGTTCACTACTATATTTTCATCACTTACATGGTGTAGCACATGGTAGGCATTTTAGAAAAGTGGACTAAATGGATGGTGTATTTTATATAACTGAATAAGTATAGTAAATAACAAGCTCCTCAATTATGCAAAGATCTCATTTCTACCTAGTTAATGTGTAAAAGCTAATCAAAACCCTAAAAAATTGATATAATACACACACACACACACACACACACACAAATAAAAAGAGGTAAGTAAAATTGTGTGCTCATATGTATGTACTTTCTTCTTTGGAGTCAGGGGCTACATTGGTCAGAAATAGGTTAAAAAAGAATTCTGGAGTTCATCTGAAATAATCTTTGCTGTTAGATGCCAACAAGTAGGTTCTGATTCATAGTGAACCTACGGATAACAGAACAAAATACTGTCCGCAGTACTTTAATTAGATGTTTTGTATAGAGAAGTTTTTTGGTATAAGGAAGTTGTTCTATTTCTTCTTGGCTACAAAACTTTTTTATGCTTCTTGTTTAATCAATCATGAGAAACAATTGTGTTGTCAGTTACCATAGCAAATAATGTCTAGGTACATGTTGTGATTAATGAATCTACAGAAAATAATAGGTGAGGGTAGAAATAGGAGTTGAGATTTGGAGTTGTGTTTTTAAGGTTAACGTGACATTTTTAGAGCAATGAGGTTTGCTTACAGAAATCAGATATTGTCTAACTATGTAAAGGGGTACAATGAAGATTTTGATATTCTTAATGTTCTATATTGAAATGATTAATATGTATGATTTAGACCACTACTTTGAAAAGAATGATTAATAGATTGATGGTATAGAGTAGTATAAAAGCTGCTTGAGAATCTGAAATAAAAAAAAAGAGGAGAAATAAAATGTAAAGGGTGAGAGGAATAATAAAGTGTGAGAGGAGAAGATTCACCATCTAAAAAGATCCATCGATTCTGTGAGCTTCATTCTTCTTCTAGCAACCCCCAAATAAGAGTGTCGGAGCTGGCTTCCGACACTGTCCGCTCATGGGATAGCCTCACAATTGTTGCCATGCTAGAGTACACAGTGGTAGCCAGGATAGCAATCCATTTCGTAGAGTCTTCCTCTTTTCCACAACTCTCTACTTATCTAAGCATGATGTCCTCCTAATTATATGTACAAAGTACATGATATAAAGTTTTGCTATCCTCACTTCCAAAGAGCATTCTATCAGGACTTCTTCCAAGACAGATGTGCTCCTTCTTTTGAGAGTCCATGGTATGTAGAATATTTCTTCTCCAACACCATAATTCAAAGGCATCACACTTCTTCCTTGGTCACCTTATTGTCTGTTCTGCTTTCGTATGCATATGAGACGACTGAAATACCATGATTTACCTGGTTGTTGTTGTTAAGTGCTGTTGAGTCGGTTCCGACCCATAGCGACCCTGTATAGTGTTTGCAAGGAGCAACTGGTGAGTTTGGACTGCCAACCTTGCAGTTCAAACAGCCTTTGCAGTCTGGTGCATTAACCCACAGCGCCACACCAGGACTCCATGATAGGCCCACTTTAATCCTCAGAGTGGACATCTTTGCTTTGTAACAATTTAATACATCTTTTGATGTAGATTTGGCCAATATAATTATTTTCCTGACTACTGCTTCCATGGTGTGGACTGTGGATCCAAGTAAAATGAAATACATCACAATTTCGATCTTTTCCCTACATTATGATGTTGCTTATTGGTCCAGTTGTGAGGATTTCTGTTTTGTTTACATTGAGGTATTAACTCATACTGAAAGCTATAATCTTTGATTTTCTTCAGTAAGTGCTTCAAGTCTTCTTTGCTTTCAGCAAACAAGGTTAAGTTGTCTGTTTATCACAAGTTGTTCCATTCAGTATTTCTTTGTTCTGTTGGAACAACTTCTTCTTGGTCTATTTACAAATTTCTCATGAGCACAATAAAGTGTTATGGAATTCTCATTCTTTGCAAAGTTATCCCTAGTTTGTTATGAGTCTGAAGTCTTAGCATAGTCAATAAAACACAGATAAATATCTTTCTATTATTCTCTGCTTTCAGTCAATAACCATCTGACATCAGTAGTGATACCCCTCATTTCACATCCCCTTTTGAATCTGGCTTGAATTTATGGTGGCCATGTCAATGTAAAGCTGCAACTGGTTTTTAATTCTCTTTAGCAAAATTTTACTTGCATGTGACATGAATGACACTGTTCAGTAAGTTACACATTCTGTTGGGTCACCTGTTTTTGGTGGTGGTTATGTGCCTTGGAGTCAGTTCCAACTAACTCAGAGCCACCCTGTATAGGGTTTCCAAATTGTAAATCATTATGGGAGTAGAAAGCCTCTTCTTTCTCCCACGGAATGTCTAGTAGATTCGAACTGCTGGCCTTTTTGGTTAGCAGCTCAGCTCATAAGCCACTATGATGGCAGAAACTCCTTGCTGGCCAGACAGCCATCTTTCAGATTTATTGGCATAGTCTAGTCAGTGCTTCCAGTGCAGCATCCATATGTTACAGCATTTCCGTTGACATCCGTCAATTCCTAAAGCCTTGATTTCACAAATGTATTGAGTGCTGGTTAGACGTCTTCCTTCAGTACCATTCTTGATCATATGCTACCTGGCATATCTTCCAGCATCAGAGCAACACGAACTCTGGCTCTCGCAGGCTTGTTTTAGTTTTCTTCAGCTTTTACTTGAACTTACATAAAAGTCACTGATGGTCTGTTCCACAGTCAGTTTCTGGTCTTGTTTTAACTGATGACATTGGGCTTCTCCATTATCTCTTCCCATAGATGTAGTCAGTATTATTTCTGTGTATTCCATCTGGTAAAGTTCACATATATTATCACCATTTATGTTGTTGAAAAAAAGCACTTTCAATGACTAGGTTGCTGGTCTTGCAAATTCTATCAAGTAACTTCTAGTGTTGTTTCTATTGTAAATATTTCTAAACTACTGATCCTTCTCTGCGTTTTCAACTTTTGCATCCCAATCACCAGTGATTGTGCCTTGATTCCATTTGTGATCGATTTCAGATTGTAGAAGTTTGTAAAAACCTTCAATTTCCTTATCTTTGGCATCAACGACTGGTAGATAAATTTTAATAACTGTTGTAATAACTGGTATTCCTTGTGGGACTAAGTATTTTATACCAACACTGACAGTTATAATTCAGGACAGATTTTGCAATGTTTTCTTTGATGACAAATGCAGTATCATTCCTCTTCAATTTGTCATTTCCAGTGTATGACCATCTGACTCAAAATAACCAATACCAGTTTATTTCAGTGCACTAATGCCTGAATATTAATCTTTATGAGTTCTCTTTCAGTTTTGACAATTCTCAGATTCATTATTTCTTATATTCCACATTCTGATTATTAATAGATATTTGCAGATGTGAGTTCTCATTTTGAGTTATGTCACATCAGTAAATGAAAGTCCCAAAATCTTTATTCAGTCTGCATCATTAAGGTTGACTCTACTTTGAGGAGATAGCACTTCGCCATTTGTATTTGGAACGCCTTCCAATATGAGGAGTTCATCTTATGGCACCATATCTGACAGTGTTCCTCTGAGAGTTGTAATGTTTTCACTGGTCCTTCCTTTTTTAGTCTGTCTTAGTCTAGAAGCTCCCGTGAAGCCTGTCCACCATGGGTGGCCCTGTTAGTATGTGAAATGCTGTTAGCACATCTTCCAGCATCAGAGTAACACATACACCACCACAGTACAACAAACGGACAAATGAATAGCATAAGAGGGAAAGGATTTTAAGTGTTGATCAAAAGAAAAGAAAGGCTTAATACACTAAGCATGTAAAAAATTTCAGAGTATTTTGTGGATAGTATTTTATACAAATTGAAGTAAAATGAGGTATTGAATAAAGAGTTACAAATTAAACATGCTGTTGCTGTGTACCATCGAGCTGTTTCAGACTCACAATGACCCTGTGAAGGGTTTCCAAGGACGCAAATCTTTATGGGAGCAGAAAGCATCATCTTTTTCTTGTGGTACAGCTGGTAGATTCAAACTGCTGATATTGTGGTTGTTGTTGTTATGTGCCGTGGAGCCGGTTCCACCTCATAGCGACCCTGTACAGGGTTTCCTTACGGGAGCAGAAAGCCTCATCTTTCTCCCACGGAACAACTGGTAGTTTCAAACAGCTGACCTTGCAGTTCACAGCCCGATTCGTAACCACTACGCTACCAGAGCTCCTTGATATTGTGGTTAGTAACCCTAAGCTACCAGGGCGCCAAGAAATAGAGACATAAGTGAAAATAAAATAAAATTGTTGTTGTTGAGTGCCGCAGAGTCGATTCCGACCCAAAGCAACCCTGTATAGGGTTTCCAAGGAGCAGCTGGTGAGCTTGAACTGCCGACCTTGCAGTTCAAACGGCTTTGCAGTCTGGTGCATTAACCCACAGCACCACTCATCATATGCCATTTGGAGTCCTGGTGTGGAGCTGTGGGCTAATGCACTAGACTGCAAAGTCGGTTTGAACCACAAGGTCAGTAGTTCAAGCTCACCAGCTGCTCCTTGGAAACCCTATACAGGGTCTCTATGGGTTAGAACAGACTCGATGGCACTTAACAACAACAACAACAATATGCCATTTATCAAAATTACAGAAGAACTAAAGACTGAGATCGAAAATATTTTTTAAAGAAACCTAGCCAAAGATCATGTAACTCGTACATTCAATTCTTGGACCTCTCCTAATCTGTGGAAAAGGATATTTTAAAAAAACCATAATAGAGCAAGAGAAGAGGTGATGACATTTTAGAAATTAGAAAAACAGGCCAAGTGGCAAATTATTTGAGGATGAAGAATCCCAGACAAAAATCAACCTAATTTAACACTGCAGAATAGCTAAAGGATAGTTTAAAATCCACAACGAGAAAACTAAAGGAAACAGGCAGAGGGGGAACCAGGTACCCCTAAAAGCAGGGATGCAGAGCCTAAGAACTGAGGGACTGGTTGCATATTTGTTGAATTATCAACTGGCTTCCTAGGTCACCCACCCTAGCCGTAGAGAGTAAAGATAGGAGCCCTCTGCACTCTTGACCATTTGTTGTTGTTGTTGTTATGTGTCATCAAATCAGTTCTGACTCATATCGAGCCTGCAAAAGATTTCTGAGGAGCAGCTGGTAGGTTTGAGCTGTTGATCTTGTGATTCACAGTCCAGTGCTGATGCTACAGTGCCACACCAGGAATCCACAGGACACACTGATCACTAATAAAGGGAAGAGAGATGAAGATACTGACACTTAACTACTCCTCAACAATCTTTGCCCCTTATCAGCTTCTATTACAACTTTCAGGCCAGAGATAAGAAAACATTCCAAAATATTGATATTGGGGGTTTCTCAATGAAATAATCCAGCCAAATGGGTAGTGTTTACTTATGGAAAGTGAAGCCCAAAGTCAACATGCCTAATTCATATACCCAGAGTTTCTAATGACCTTGATAAGTGTCCCACAATCTGACTGCTTAAGACACCAGATATCCAAGGAAAGCCTCTGATCTGAAATAGAGGTTCTACTTCTACCAGAAACCAACTCTCAAGTAAGTAACCACCACAATGGAGAGATAGAGAAAATAAGTAAATGGATAAATAAAATAAAAAATGAATAACAAAGACAAAAACATACACTAGGATACTACTTTATGGAAGTAGACTGCCTAATCTTTCTCGCTCAGAGCAACTGGTGGGTTTGAACCACTGACCTGTCAGTTAACAGTCAAGTACATAACAACTGTGCCATCAGGGTTCCTTATGCTAGTGTGTCAGTGAGAAAGAGGATGCCCCTTAATGAAATGGCTTGACACAGTGGCTGCAACAGTGGGCTCAAACACAGGGATGATTGTGAGGAGGATGCCACAGGACTGAGAAGCATTTAGGTCTTTTATACATAGGGTCCTTATGAGTTGGAAGTGACTTGAGGGCACCTAACAATAACAGAGTTAACAAAAATAGGCAGATTTTGGAGAGGAATCCAAACTTGTGATTTTGGTCTAAAAAAAGACTTGTTGTTGTTATGTGCCGTGGAGTTGGTTCTGACTCATAGCGACCCTGTACAGGGTTTCCGAGGCTGTAAATCTTTATGGGAGCAGAAGCCTCATCTTTCTTCCGCAGAACAGCTGGTAGTTTCGAACTGCTGACCATGAGATTTGCAGCCCAATTCGTAACTACAGTCACAAAATGAAGCTGCATGGTTGTTGTAACTCTGATAAAAAGCTGCTGTCTTTCTGCCAAAGGCACCAGGAGAAGGAACCTGGGGCAATCAAAAATATCAAAGAATTAGACAGAAACCCTAGAAGAGTCAATTCTACCTCACTCCCTTGGCTGACTTCTGATTCACACATCGACAGGCCAAACTGAAAGTAACTTGAACTAACAATTGGCTTAACACTGTATTTAGTACTTCTGGTTCTATTTTCAAGTTCATTACTTAGTTTCTCAAGTCTTAAACGATTGCAAACTGTCAACTAAGATATGACAATTGATCTCTCTTTGCCTTGAACAACAAAAGAAGAGGTAGGAATAGAAAAAGGAAATGGAATGTGTGCCTAATTGCCTCTATGAACAACTGTCTCCTTTGTCATGAGACCAAAAAACTGGATGGTGTGCTACCACCATTACTGAACAGTTTGATAAAGGATTCTATAGAAGAATTTGGATCAAAAGGGGTAAACTGGAGAAGAGAATTTAAAATTCAGACTATCTAGAGCCATGGACTCCTAGTGTGGTGCTGTCACAAGGTCAGCAACTAAAGCCCACCAGCTACTCCTCTGAAACCCTATGCAGGGTTTCTATGAATTAGAACTGACTCTGTAACATTTAACAACAGAGCCATGCAAGATGGATGAACCTCAAAACTATTGCTGAGATCATCTTTAAACTGTAAACCAAAAATATCCCCTCAAGTCCTCTTTAAAGCAAACAAGTGTTGTTAAGTGCATGGAGTCAGTTCTGACTCAGAGCAACTCTGCATAGGGTTCCTAAGGAGCAGTGGGTGGGTTTGAACTGCCAACCTTTTGGTAAGCGGTCCAGTTCTTATTCTGCAGTGCCACACCAGGACTCCAAATATAGTTTACCTGAATTAGTAAAAAAAAATTAAAAAATTAAGAACTGCTTTGAGATCTGTGGTCTTTTAATAACTATAAGGGATCAAACTGACAATAGCAACTGGCAAGATTAGACAGGAAACTTAGGGGGCAATGGGTTTATGTTAAAAGAGGAGCAACAATTTAGAAAAAGGGAATGAGAATGGTTGCAGAATCAGAAGCATGCCATCAACCTCACTGAATTGTACATGTAGAAACTGTTCAACTGGTGGTATCTTCTGCTGTGTATTTCTCAACAACGAAAACAAAAGATAAATTTTTTAAAAAGGAAGTGCTCTGAAATGAGATCAAAGCTACATCTCACATTGGCAGAGTTTCCATTTTGAGTCTAATCTAGTTAACTGTCTTCAATTAAAAAAATAGTATGAAAGAATTCTGAATCTATGCATTGTAATACTCAAAATGTTCAAGGTAAAAAACTCAACAAAATTATGTTACATATAAGAAACAGGAAAATGTGATCCTTTTTCAAGAAAAACAAAAAACCAATTAACAAACCCCAGCCTTGAGATATTGTAATGATCAGACAAGCACTTTAAAACAAATATTAAAGAATTGAATGGATATTGTAGAATGCAAAACACAATACCTAAAATAAAGAACTGTATGGACTTTATATGTATGATGACATGACAAAGAAACAGTGACCCTGAAGACAGATAAAGTCAAACAAAAGAAGAAAAAGAAATGAAACTCAAAGAATTGTGGCAGTATCAAACGGTCAAACATACAAGTAATTGGAGTCTCACAAAAACAAAAGTGAATGGTACAAAATAGAATTGAATTTGAAGAAATAATGATAAACGCTTACTAAATTTAATGATAGATTTACATTTATATTTTAAGAAGCACAGTGAATGCAACTAGGATGAATTCCACACATCACAAACTGCTGAAAACTAAAAATTAAAAGAAAATCTTGAAAGCAGCCAGAGTAAAACAACACATTACATACAAGGGGAAAAGTAACTTGAATAACTTCAGCACTTCTCATCAGAAATAATGGGGGCCCAGAACACATGAAGTAACACTTTAAAGTGTTCCAAGGAAAAGAAAAAGTAAACGCAGAATTCTAATAGAAAAGACAGAAAATCAAGAAAAATATGACTTGAAGAAAACAGATATAGCAGGAAGATGCAAGGGATCCAGCAGCCGCTGCAGAGACCTAGCTACAGAGAAGTCCAAGTCCACAAGCGAAAACACCTGAGGCTATGCAGACAAAGCAGCACTCATGCTGAAACAGCACCATCTGCACCGTGTAAAGAGAGAGGTTCAAGGTCAAGGAGGCTCTGGGACCCCATGGCAGAAAGAATAAAGTAACTATATCAGAAAGTACAGAAGATGATAGTGAGACAGAATATCGAGAAAATTAGTTGGTAAGTCCTGAAGGTCTGACATACAAATATAGAAATTCCACAAAGAGAAAAACAAAACAAAAAAATAATTAAAGGTAAAATTCAAAGAAATTCCCTGCAAATGAAGGAATTTAGATTTCATATTGTAAAGACTCAATTCATATGCGGTACTATGGAGCCCCCACAAAAAGCAATGTGAAATTCTCATAGCATTGCAGACAAAGAGAAAAATTTCAAAATTTCTTCTAAAAACACGCAAACAACAAAGCTTTTCACAAACACAGACCAGGAATCAGGAGGGGTTTCAACTTCTCAACAGCAACCCTGTAAGCTAGAAGACAGTAGACTTAACAACTTACAAATTCTGAAGGGAAATGATTCCTAACCTGGAATCTCAAACATGGCCAAATTATTACTCAAGAATGAGGATAGACTGAAAACATTTTCAGATGGTCTCAAAACTGACCTATCATTTACCCTGCCCTCAGAAGCCTCTAGAAGAGGTGCTCCAATAAAGGATCTACCGTCAACCTTGCAGCCCAGTGCATTAACCTGCAGTGCCATACCAACTGCACTAGATGGAAAGAGGTTACAAAGAGGGAAGGCCAAAAGGCCCCAGAAGGATAGTTTCACAAACACAAAACTGGTATGTCTGAACATAACAGAGAAGATTTAGACAGCTGGGGTAGAGCTAAATACACAGAAAAATGAATAAAATAAAACCTGATAATTTTAGGTTTCAGGTAGAACTGTGCAAGAAATAGAATGTAAATAGCAATCTAGCACACTTCCATAAGTTACAATGTTGTTGTTGTTAAGTGCCGTCAAGTAGGTTCTGACCCATAGCGACCCTGAACAGGGTTTTTGAGGCTGTAAATCTTTACGGGAGCAGAAAGCCTCATCTTTCTCCCGTGGAGCAGTTGGTAGTTTTAGACTGCTGACCTTGCAGTTTGCAGCCCAATTCGTAACCACTATGCTACCAGAGCTCCTTATAAGTTGCAATGTTGTTGTTGTTAAGTGCTGTGGAGTCGGTCCCGACGCATAGCGACCCTGTATAGGGTTTCCGGGGAGTGACGGGTGAGCTTGAACCGCTGACCTTGCAGTTCAAATGGCTTTGCAGTCTGGCACATTAACCCACAGCGCCACACCAGGACTCCATAAGTCACAATGTTGTTGTTGTTGTTGTTATGTGCCGTAGAGTCAGTTCCGACTCATGCGACCCTGTACGGGGTTTCGAGGCTATAAATCTTTACGGGAGCAGAAAGCATCCTCTTTCTCACGTGGAACAGCTGGTAGTTTCAAACTGCGGACCCTGAGGTTAGCAGCCTGATTTGTAACACTAGAGTACCAGAGTTCCTTATAAGTCACAATGGACACTGGTCATTACTAGAACCCAAAGTACTATGTGACACACTGGGACAATGGAAGGACAAGAAAGTGCGTAAGTGGTGGTCTGAGGGGCAGCGATAGAAGACTAAATATTCAAGAACAATCAAATAAGAGATAGAGCATTGGAAACAATTCAAAACCTACAGAAAGAGATCCAAATGATTAATAATAGAATATCATAAACGGACAATACACTGAAAGGGCAAAGGAATAGAATTGAAGCGACAGAAGCCAGAACTAGTGAGCTGGAAGATAAATCTCTCAACACTACTAAGATAGAAGAACAAATACAAAAAAGGATAAAAAAATCTGAAGAAGGCCTAAGATTCATATTGGATAACATGAAGAGGAGTAACATAAGAATTATTGGCATTCTAGAACAGGAACAATCACACAAGCCCACAGAGGAGATCGTTGAAGAGCTTCTGGAAGAAAATTTTCCTAACATCATGAAAAGTGGAAAGATAAGCATTCAAGAAGCTCAACAAACCCCAGGATGGATAGACCGTAAAAGACAATCACCAAGACATACAATAATCAAGCTCTCCAATATCAAAGATAAAGACAGCATCTTGAAAGCAGCTAGGGAAAACAGAAATATAACATACAAAGGCAAGCAAATCAGATTAAGCTTGAGTTTCTCAACAGAAACCATGCAGGCAAGAAAGCAATGGGGAGAGATATATAAAACCCTGAAAGAAAAAAACT
>NW_006408541.1:24012988-24056463 GCF_000296735.1 Chrysochloris asiatica | reverse complement strand
GCTAAAGTGAAATACTTTTAACTGATGGTATATGGAGGGGATTATAATCAATGCAATGAAACAAGTTATATGAATTGTTGAATGTGAAACTGATGATGTGCCCTGTAAACTTTCACTCAATCCACAATAAAAACCTTAAATTAAATAAGTAAATAAATAAAATTTTAAAAAAGGCACAGGACAACAGAAAACTAAGAAAAAACATGAATGTGTAATTCACAATAAAGAGAATACTAACAGCTAATAAATTTAAAAACAATCACTCCCATTAGTAATCAGAAAAACAAATTAATACAAGACACTATAATTTAGCTTTTCAAATAAGCAAAGACTAAGAGGAACTAGCAGTATGGATTAGTGTATGGAAAAGACTCGTTTTCATATATTGCTCAAAGGTATATAAATACAAGACTCTTTCTAGAGGCTATCAAATGCTTTTAAAAATATCCATTGTAATTTATCTTAAAGATAAAGCTAAAAACCTATCTAAAGAATTGAAAGGGATATTCATAAAGTTATTTAAAATGCTGGAAAATTAGGAAGCAACCAATAAGAACACCATTGTTGTTGTTGCCGTCGAGTTGGTTCCAACCCATAGTAACCCTGTATAGGGTTTCTGAGGAGCAGCTGGTGAGCTTGAACTGCCAACCTCTTGGTACAAAGTGACTTTGCAGTCTAGTGCCTTAACCCACAGTGCCACACCAGGACTCCATAAGAATACCATGTTGTTGTTGTTTTTATGTGCCGTGGAGTCGGTTCCGACCCATTGCGACCCTGTACAGGGTTTCTGAGGCTGCAAATCATTACCGGAGCAGAAAGCCTCATCTTTCTCCTACAGAACAGCTGGTAGTTTCGAACTGCTGTCCCTGAGGTTCGCAGCCTGATTCGTAACCACTATGCTACCAGAGCTCCTAAGAATACCACACTGGTCAACAAATTATGCTGTAGAAGAATAAAGAATAAAAACACCTTCATAATCAAATAAAAAATGTGAGTTACGAAGTACAAAGCAGAACATATTCTCAATTCAGTCAAACAAGCAACAAAATTAAGCATAACATATGCATAAAGTAAGAAGAGTGAAAACATAATCCCCAAAGTTGCAGGGGTGTGGGTAGTGGTGATAAATGGTGATAAATGTCAAGTGAAACTGTAAATACTTACATCATTTGAAAACAAAACCAGCAGTAAATGATAAGGGAAAAGTAGCAGAAGGAGCTAAATAGAAACTTTTGTCAACCAGCAAAGATTATTCATTGTATTACTACACATTTCTTGTGTGTTTTTCAAAAATTGGCAAAACAGTTTTATATACTAAGAAGAGTAAGAGCATATATAAGAAACAAGTGTTCCAGCAATGAGTTCCTAATCTATGTTGCTGTTAAGTGCCATCGAGTTAATTCTGACCCATAGCGACTTGTACAGGGTTTCTGAGGAGCAGCTGGTGAACTTGAACCATCAACGTTGCAGTTCAAAGGGCTTTGCAGTCTGATGCATTAACCCACAGCACCACACCAGGAGTCCTCCTAATCTATAGCAAATTTATAAACTAGAAACTGCTTTAACCACTTAAGACTTACTCATTGTAGCTTCCTCAAATGGGTAAAAAAGAAATACGTATCAAGAATTCTTGGTATAGAAACCTCTACTATAGGGCTCTAAGAAATTTTCTTTTTGTCTAATCAGATTTCAGAGATTAATACAGCATTAAACGTCAGCACATCCCATAGTTAGAGCTGTCATTTACTTTAATGCTTTCTATAAATTACATGTTAAAAAAGTGAACAAAATCTTTTAAGCTATAAATATTTGCTAAGACAACTGAGATTTGCTATGGTTTTACTATATTAAAACACAGATTTCCTTGAAAACTTACCAATGCCTAGGCTAATCATTTCTATATTCTTGAACAGTCTTTTTAACAGTACATTTAAAAAGATCCACTTATCTTCAGATCACTGATGTATCACAATGACTGGAAATCTAAGGAACAGTATATGATGAAACAAATGCAGTGCACTCAGAATCCAAATAGTCCAAGAAACATATGACATTTCACGTGCATGGGTAATGGAATTACAGGAGCATGAACAAGAAAGTAACCCGAGGCACTATAAAATGGTTTGCTCAGAAAGGACATTAAATATTCACAAATTATGTTTACTATCAGTTGGTAAGTTAAGCTCTTTTAGAAATTTGATATTGTGATGCTTTTTAGGATGTTTTTTATCTCACCATTAAGCAAGTAAGAAAGAGGGGGAGCAAACACATTATTTTTAACTTTTTCTATTGCTATCTGGTAAGGAACTCTGGTAGCGCAGTGGTTACAAATTGGGCTGCAAACCTCAGGGTCAGCAGTTCGAAACTAGCAGCTGTTCCACAGGAGAAACATTAGGCGTTCTGCTCCTGTAAAGATTTACAGCCTCGGAAACCCTGTACAGGGTTGCTATGAGTCGGAACTGACTCCACGGCACATAACAACAACAACAACGCTATCTGGTAGTGTAGTGGTTACAAATCGGACTGCTAATCTCAAGGTGGAAACTACCAGCAGTTCTGCGGGAGAAAGATGCTTTCTGCTCCTGTAAAGATTTACAGCCTCAGAAACCCTGCACAGGATTGCTATGAGTCGGAACCAACTCCACAGCACATAACTACCACTACCAATGCTATCTGAATGATATTTCTTACAACTAAAGTAAATATAAACAAACATGTAGACTTTTCAAAAAAATTAAGAAAAGCAAATGAAGGGCTCCATGTTGTGTGCTCTGATATGCACTTCAGAAGGGTAAACCTGGAAACTGCTGGGCACAGGAGTTAACTCTGAATTGCACCAGACCTTCAGAAGGAGATTCCTTTTCTCCAGTTTTGAATGGAGAAGACAGACATAAAAGAAAAAGAACTGCTTGCAGCTTTGACAAAATTCTCACCTTCTCTGGATGAGATAATCTTCCAGAATATCAAGGCAGCGCACCATCTGGGAGAAGATGAGTACTTTGTGGCCACCAGCAATCAACTTAGGGAGCAGTTTGTCAATCAGCACCAGCTTCCCTGCTGCCTGAATCATGGCCTGCAGCTGAAAGTCAGAAGCATCAGGGCTGTGGGTTTTTCGGAAATCTTCTAAAATTTTCTCTTCTGCCCCTGAAAAGGAACAGAACAAAACTATTCTTTGAACAAAATGTTACGGTGTAAACTGCTCTCTGTTTCAGAAATCCTAGGAAAAATGAAGAGGTCTATTAGAAGTGAATTCTCAAATCCTGAAGCATCAGTCCGGTGAGATGCTATGCATCCCTGGCACTCTGCTCTCTCCTAGGATGTCTCACCAAGCAGGATTGAAGATGACCAACCCAAGTGAAAAAAACCTTCACATAAAGTGAAGTTGACAGATATCACAAAAACTAGCTTTATGAGAACACAAGCCATTATTTGGATTAAAAAATTTTGTACAGGATTCTGACATCTTCCTCCACTCCATCCTACCCGAACCAAGAGTGTTTTGGGGGCTATTCTAGGTCCCTTGCATTTCCATATAAATTTTATTATTAAAATTTGTTTTTAACAATTTGATTACTGCTGTGTACCTCAAGTTTATTTCAACTCATAGTGATCCTATAAGGCAAAATAAAACTGCTTTATAAGATTTACAGGCTGCAATCTTTACAAGGAAGTCCTGGTATGGTGCTGGAGGACATGCACTGGACTGCTAAACAAAAGGCTGGCAATTCAAATTCACCAGTCACTCCTCAGAAAACCTAACATAGGGTTGCTATGAGCTGACAACGACTCAACAATATTTAACAACAACAAATCTTTATGAGTGGAGCCCTCGTGTGGTGCTGTGGAATAAGCACTGGACTGCTAGCCACAAGTTTAGCAGTTCAAATCCATAAGCCACTTCAGAAACCCTTAACAATGTTGCTAAGTCAGAACCAACTTGATAGCACTTACCAACAATCTTTATGGGTGGAGTACAGTGGTTAAGTGCTTGACAGCTAACCAAAGGTGGGCAGTTAGGGCGTCCCCAGCCGCTCTGCAAGAGACTTATGTGGCAGTCCTAACCACTGTGTCACCCACCAGGTAAAGATGGTGATTGTGCACCACTGAGTCGGTTCCAACTCATACTGACCCTGTGTAGAGGGTTTCTGAGAGGCAATTGGTGGCTTTGAGCACCAACCTGCAGTAAGCAGTCCAATGCTTATCCTATAGCGCTGCACCTGGACTCTGATCTATAAAGTTCTAATATGTCCTTCAGCATAGCTATGAGTTGGAATTGATACGATAGCAACAGGATCTTTGGTATCTTTATGGGAGCAAATTGTTAGGCCTTTTATTCTGTGGAGTGACTGGTGGGTTTGAATCGCCAACCTTTTGGTTAGTATTCAAGCACTTGACTACTCTGTCAACAGGGTCTTTTAGGATTCCAACATCTTAAACTAGCACAGTGAACTGTGACTCTACCTACAGAGAGTTAGCGCAGTACTATCATATATTCAACTAAGTAATATATTTCCCTAACACAATGTAGACAGTACAGGTTGGATGGCAAGTAAATGAAGGACAGACAGCAGAATGGTGAGTGAGAGTCACCTTCGGGCAGGACGATCTAGAGCACAGAGCAGTGTTAATAGAGAAGGTTCAACTCTTGGCTCTGTGCACTTACTAGGCTAGATTACTTAGGCAAATCCATTCGTCTTGTTCAGCCTTAGTTTCAATCTCTGTAAAAAGGTGAGAACACAAACGTCCTAGTATAGACTGTGAAGTGGTGCTAATAGTTAACATGCTCTCTGCTAACCATAGGTTGGAGGGGTGAGATCACTCAGACGTGCTTTGAAAGAATGGATTCTGAAAACCTAGCCATGACAACCCTATGGAGGACAGCTGTACTGACACATATAAGATGGTGATTGTGTGCTGTGGAGTTGGTTGCAACTCACAGAGATTCTGTTTCTGAGGCTGTACATCTTTATGGAAGCACAAAGCCTCATCTTTCTTCCAAGTAAAAGCTGGTAGTTTTAAACTGCTGACCTTGCAGTTAGCAGCCTGACTCGTAACCACTACGTTACCAGAGCTCCTTACATATTGTATAGGATAGCCCTGGTTTTTTATTTAGTATATAAAGGGAGCTCAATACATGAAGGGGCATGGCTGGCCTGAATGACTCCCTGATCCCCTACTCACCATTGATCAGGTAAGGGTGATTGCAGCACTTTCTCAACTCCATCATGGTGTTGATGAGATTGGGCATGTTGTGTTGATTTGCACCCTTGGCCAGGAAGGAAAAGTTCTTCTCCAAGATGGCACGGTAATACTTTTTCTGGATATTCGTCAGCTCCACTTCAATGATTGTCTCTTGTTTGGGAGCAAGGTTCTTTTCCACATCATCTTTCAGCCGCCGAAGCATCATTGGTTTTAGGATAGACTGCAGTTTCTTCACCTGTCCAGGGAAATGAGACCTGTTCACCTGGCCCAACCCAAATGTAATGATGGCTGGGGTGTTTCACTCTTTCACTATAGTCCCAAGCATCTAATCATAGCACTGTGCCAATAGATTTAAAGAAAGATCACAACTGCTCATTGCACATGGGGAGCTTACAATAGTCTACAAGGAAAAAAGGGACCCAAATCAAAATTAGTAAGTAAATATTGAGAATTTAAGTAGCAATCTTGCAAAGAGTGAGGGGGCGTCAAAAAGTTCATGGAAGAATTTCATTTTCTTTTAATTCCAATTTTTAACAAACATTTTGAAGCCCCCTTGTTTGTAGGATAAAAAAGGGAAAGAAAAAAAAAGACACTAGCTATTTTCTAAGATGGAGAAAACAATTTCTCTCTCTGACATGCACACACTCAGTAATTACCTGAGGAACATTTTAGCCATGTTAGGATGTATAAGTGATATACTGCAGAAGGAAGACTTAAGATGCTGAAAGAACAGAGAATGAGGCAGAGGCAATTTGGAAAAAGATTCTCCCTACACTTTCTAAAACGCAACAAGAGCATGTCTGGAGGTAGCAGTATTATGTAAAGAGTTAACAATTTGAAGTGGCATTTCCCATCCCATCCTGGAAACTATCTCACTAGGAGCACTTTAGATTAGGAGGCACTTATTCTATGTTACAACTTGTCTGTTGTTCTCTCCTAAAGTCTGGGGCTGCACAGCAAATCTCTAGCAGTGTGACTGCATCCCACAAGGAGATCTACTGCTTCTTCTGAAAAGACAACAGCAGAGTAAGGACTACAAGTCAGGGATCCTGGGTTAATCCTGAGCTAAAACAAGGTACCAGTATGAGTAACGCTGTTATGGGGAAATTCAAGTGCAAAAGAAATGAACTTTCAAGTCACAAAGGACTACTTAAAAACTCAAAATGGGCAGAGTCTACAAAGCTACACTGTGTGGGAGAGATGCTGTGGCAATGCTTCCTGAGAAGCAGAGAGTGATTTAGAAGGGCTACTTGCTAGAGCATGTTTCAAATAATGATGTATTTACTGAGACACTGCTAACTAATGTTAAAAGACAGACAACTTCCAATCTGCTACATGCTGGGTTCAGCTTTTGCCCTTCACTTAGTTCATACCTTTAATGATTTAGAGTACACTATATGCCAGACACTGTGCTGGTCAATACAACAAACACAACTTTGGAGAAGATGTGGGTCATGTCCTCAAGGAGGTCATTGTCTAGAAGAAGAAAAAATGCATACCAAAAATTAAGAGCAAATGAAAAAGAGGATGCATTTCTAAAGGGCCAAAAATGGAGAGAACCTTAAAGCAGCCATTTGAAAGATCAATAGAGAATAGCAAATGTAGAGAAGAGGACTTAAGTTTAATTATTCACTGCTCTCAGAGTTTGACTTGCCTCAAAAGTAGAAAAAAACAGATTAGGACCACAGAGGGTTACTCTTGACAATTGCTAGAGAAATTTCCAAACCTTCTCAGTTCCCAAATTTTCAGCCCCAGCCCACTTTCACACCACTGCTAGATGAAGTTAACAGAATTGATGGCATTCCTGCCTGCAATCAAAGGCTTTGTGGCTTTTCTATTACCTGCCAAATTCTTCCACTTGTCTTTCAAGATAGTCCCTCTAGTCTTATATTCACTCTACAATTCAAACACCTTTTTTTCCAGGTCAAGCAGACAGCTATTACTAAAATATATGCCACAGGTTCAATTATGTTGGGTTTTCTGTGCAAAGCAGTTACTCATTGGCTCTTCTCTCTCCATAAAGTCCACTTTCAAACTGTACTCTCTCCATCAAGTTTTTCCTTATTATGTATATGTGATCTGATCTTTCACTACTGAAATGTTCAAAACCCTATTATCTGTTCCTCTTATGACATTTAAATTTATCTGGCTGATTTCTATAATCCCTAGAAGAAATTTCAATACAGTATACAGATAAAGTTCATGGAACATTTCCACTATCTTTCAACTCCATTTTTCCATGAACTTTCTAAGTCCCCTTACATTTAGCAATGTCAATTGCTTTGAATCAACTTGGACTATGAGCTGGACTAAGGGGACTGGACCTTTGAAAAGTAAGAAAATTTACTCTATTGGGCAGAATGGATTTATCAATTACTCTATGTACGTGACTGCCTGTTTCACCTACTTGTGTATTTTGTTGTACTCACGAGGATTTTGTTGTAAACATGTTTCAGATAATGTAGGAGGAAGGGTAAAAGATGAAGGAAGCAGAAGAAAGCCCATTCTCCTGAGGACAGGCAGAGCTACCAGCAAAACCATCCAACTTTCACATGAAATCACTGAAGGCAGATCTAATATTTCTGATTTTGACTCACCTACCCTTTGGAGCAATGTTGTTGTTGTTAAGTGCCGTCAAGTCAGTTCCGACTCATAGCGACTTGTATAGGGTTTCCAAGGGGCGGATGGTGAGTTTGAACTGTTGACCTTGCAGTGCAAACCCACCATGTGGCTCATCCTATAGTGCCACACCAGGTCTCCTTGGAGCAATCATCAATCAGTATACTCTCTCCAACATAAACAAACAAATAAAATGAAGGAGGTAATGCTTGCTAACTTGTGTCTCCACAATGATCTGTTCCCTCCTGGACAGTGAAGGGAACCATCACATGATCTTCTCAATCCTGCAAATCTCATTTACCTGCTCCTCTGTTTTCAGGTCTCCAAACTCCTCCAAGAAAGCAGTCTCTGAAGGAAACTGTGACGGCTCCAGAAAATTGAGCAGACTGAAGAGTTCCTCAACAGAGTTCTGCAAGGGTGTTCCGGTGAGTAGCACTTTATGTTCCTGCACAAATGGGAAATATGTGATGAACAGTAGCTGGACCAAAAGAGTTAAGTGGGAAAATTAAGCTAAGGTATCCTGTGCTCAACCTGGCATACCAACAGTTTATAAGGGTACCGTCAGTAAGTAGATCAACTTTCCTGACATGTCCCTGATGTCAGTTACAATTTCATGTTAAGAAAGCCACTATTCATTCATTCACTTAATCTATGTACTCACCACATACTGGGTACCATGTCAAGCTAGGACAGTTAAAAGACCAAGATTCCTTGGTACCAGATTATTCAGCAACCTGGAAACCAGCCAAAACACCTCACTATTCCAGGTCACAAAATTTCAAGGTATTTAAGACTCCCGAGTCCCTAATAAATTGATGACAAAGTTGATTTGCTGACCCTGTTCTCAACAAAAACCATCTGAATCCTAGACTATCACAGAACAAAAGCCAAGAACAGAAGGAATATGTTCAAGTCAAGTAAGTTACATGCAGAATATCTAAGAATGCCTCCTCCACAGTGAAGAGAAAGCTGGGTTTAGTAGAGCGCTTGCTAACTCTCACCAGGGCCATGAGCTTCAGACCCTCCAGAAGTTTGCAGTTCCTGTTCTTCAGTCTGTGGGCTTCATCAATGATCACACAGCTCCAGTGAATCTTCTTCAGTTCTGGGCAGTCTGCCAGGATCATCTCAAATGTTGTGATGACGACATGGAACTTGAAGACTCCTGAAAGGGGATTTCCCTGGGAAAGACAAAATTAAATGCAGACTTTACAACCGTGGCTCTAGAATTCTGCTTTTGAGGCCTTGCTGAAGTAGAGCAAAAACAGTATAAATGCTAGGGCCTAAGTGAAAAGCCAGAAAGTATGGCTATTTTTCATGTAAGAAAAGAGAGAAGGCAGAAATGAACCAACTAGTTAGGCAAGGGGGAGCTCTCACTGTGTCAATGAAACACAAGCAAGAGATCATGTACCCTCACAAAGGTGAGACAGATGAGCAGGACAAATGGCACAACAGAGGAGCTTTAGATTTATTAATTGTTCTGATTCTCACATTCTGACTCAGGAGCTGGTCCATAGCATGCATATGTTCAAGGAAACCCCCTTTACTACTTTTCAGACATACCAGGGTTAAGTTGTACCACTGTTACAAAATCAGAAAACTTCACTAAACAAAAATATCAAAATGTGAACTACTACGGTTTCTTGACATAACCTCCATCTGAGTCTATACACTTCCGAAGGTTGTGTTTTCATCTCTCCAACCCTTCCCTGAAGGATTCTGGGCTCTTCAATTTATACCACGTGCAAACAGCAGTTTGGGCATCCTTGAAGGACTCAAATTGTGTTCCCTATCAATGCTCTTTGAAGTTCTGGAAACAAAAAGAAGTCTAGAGCAGCAAGATCAGGACTAAAGGGTAGATGAGGTAAGATTTCCCAACAAAATTCTCATAGGATGACCAACAGCCTTGTAGAATGTATCATGGTGGGAAAAAATGATTCGGCGAACATTTCTGTCCTTTTTCTCACCAACAGAATTTTCAATTTTCTTAAAAGTTCTCTCTAATAAGCCCCTATGATTGTCCTGTGTTCTGTTGAGAAAGGTAATACACAAGAAGGGAACAAGGCAGACAGGGGAACACTGATGCAGGTTTGCATGGGCTAAATGGGACTGAGGATGTAGTGCTCAACCTTGAAACAACAGGGCTTTGTGATACAGGGATGGAGGCATAGTCTGAATGGGTAAAAGAGAGGAAATAATGTTAAGATGCTTGACTACCCTATGAATATTGGATTCCCTTGCCTATTATTATTGTAAAATATACACTTGGGTAGGATAGAAAGGAATATCGGGAAACATGATTACAGAAACCTTATAAGCCCGTCTTCAGCCTGTAACTATCTGGAATACCTAAAAGGGGTTCTAGAAGTTGCCCAGTGAAACATGCTTCTTGTGCAGCCCTTGTAGTGTATAGGACCTTAGGTAGATCTTGAGCCCCATCCAGAACCTTCTTTGGTGGGACATTCCCACTTGAAAGGACATGCAAACCAGCCGAGAGCAGCTAGAGGAACAGAAGATACTTCCTAAAAGAAAGACCAGCAGAGAAAATCAAAATAAAAAACAAAAACAGCAGTCTGTTTGGCTATTACAAGCACAAGCAAGCTGTTCGATAGGGAACCATCAAAGCAAGCAATAAAGTCTCTTTAGGACAAACGCCCCTCCAAGAGTGAAACTCAAACGAAACACACAGGCTAGTTGGCAACTGCACTGGTCTACTTGTAAGTGGAAGTGGAGGAAAGTCAGTAATGAAGATATGGGCTGAGTTTGACCATGTTCCACAGACTCCTGTCGACCTTGAGATGAGAGAGCGAAGAGGAAGGACTAGTTGGGTCAAAGTTAGGAGAGGCCTGGAACTCCTGAGCCCATGGACATTGACTTAGCCATGGAGGGCTAGAGCTGAGAGTGAAGCGACTAGCTGATAGGAAGTGGGAGGAGACAAGACACGTAGAATGCCCAAACTTGCCAAAACGCTCCTCCCTGTGTTTCTAGCCACCTTCATCCTGATGACCAGAGCCCAACTAGAGGAAAATAAATTTCACAAAGGAACCAAATGTAAATTGTTACAATTAGATGAACTTGATCTATATTTATGTAGTAGCTCAAAATACCAACCAAAAGGGAAGGAGTCTTCACATCAAGGATCAAGCTTATCCTCTTAGTACACAGAGTTGATAGGGATGGGCAATTTAGACATTGGCAACCTAAAATGGGGGAGGAGTTATATAGGTACGAAGTGGTTGGCTTACAAGCTTTCAAGAGGAAGCTTAGTTTCAGAGTGTGCGGAGGAAGGTAGAATCTCCACTAAATAGATTTCATTTTGTCTAGACAGGTCTGGTCAAAGGATATGGGGATAAGATTCTTATGATTCAACAGTGAATAATAGTTATCATGACTAAATGTGACTGTCATAACTGTAAAGGTAGAAGTTTTGCAACATATAGGGGGAAGTAGTTAATCTTATAGTCCAGGAACAGAGGACCCTAGGACCATCAAGGGAGAAGAGCATGAGCGGAATGTGGGACCCTATCTAGAGAAGCAGCAACACCAGAGATAGAGGCAGAGATGAGAACATGGAGCGTTAAAGCAGCTGAGGACTCTAGAGTCATGGAAAGAGAAAGACTGTGTGCTACTGGCCAGGAGGCAGGCTTGCAGAATGTGCCCTTTGTGTTTTTGATTTTTAATGCTTATACATCCCTGAGTGTTTTTGTGTACATCAAAATAAAATTTTTTTTTAAAAAACTCAAGAGGAAATAGAAACAAATACTATTGAATGATGTGCATGGAGGGGATAGTAATCACTGCAATGAAATGAAATATGGATGAGTGCAAAACAAATGTTCTCCCATGTGACCTATCACTCAGTTCACAATAAAAGCTTAAAAACAAAACAAAACAAAAATGACCCCTTGGGAGTTCCCCCCAAAAAGTCGACATAGCCTTCTGAGCTGACTTCTCTCTTTGAATTTAACTGGCACAGCAGATTCCCTTGGAAGCCATTATTCTGCTTGACCTATGTTTGGAATATGCACTAAAGAGACAAAGACAAGTGTACTACTGAAAGAACTTGTCTGCAGTCATCACTGATTGCAGTTGTTGTTGTTGTTGTTAAGTGCTGTCGAGTCGGTTCCGACCCATAGCGACCCTGTACAGGGTTTCCGAGGGTGTAAATCTTTACGGGAGTAGAAAGCCTCATCTTTCTCCCGCGGAGCATCTGGCAGTTTCGAACTGCTGACCTTAAGCAGTAGGTATGTTTAAACATGTTTTCTTTACAATAAACCTATGCATGTATGAAGTGGACTTATCCTCGTATATTTCATCTTGAACTTTGGGTTCCAGTTCAGAGTCAAGTTAATGATCCGGATTCCCCTGGGTCAAATGCTATCCAGCAGGACAGATTCTTACCTTTCAGCCTATCCTGGTACTTCTGTCCCATTTAAAGAGCAGAGCTGCACCATGTTAGAGCACTTCTTCCAAGTATCCTCTCTGCTGTCTACTCAACTCTCCTGGGACAAGTATTTCACTTGGACTGGGCTAATTCTCACCTAGCCTAGTACAGTGTGCTCTCAAGCAAAGTGATAATATGAAGGGGCTATTTTCTTTCTTTTTTTTTTTTTAGTTTTTCATTGTGAACTGAGTGAAGGTTTACAGAGCAGATCAGTTTTACATTCAACAGATAATACACCTGGCTTCCTTACGATGATTGCACTCCCCTCCATATACCATCAGTTAACAGTATTTACCTCTATTCACTTTAACTCTGGCACTCCTCCATGTCTCTGGCCACCTTCATATTTCCTCTGTCTTGTTGTACACTGCCTGCCCCATCACTCATGTTAACATGTGTTTACCTTATAGTCCATGAATAATTTGCCCCTCGCCTCACCAAATTACCATCACAGAATGTTTCTTTTATGAAGAAAATCTTGTCTTTTTACAACTGTGGTCTCATACACTATTTGTCCTTTTCTGACTGGCTAATATCACTCAGCATAATGTCTTCCAGGTTCATCCATGTTGTGAGGTGCTTTGCAGATTCATCATTACTCTTTAATGTTACGTAGTATTTTAGTGTATGTACCAAAGTTTAACTATTCTTCTGTTTATGGGCATTTAGCCTGTCTCCATCTTTTTGCTATTGTAAACAGTGTGCAATGAATATGTCATTGTTGTTGTTAAGTGACAGTGAGTCGGTTCCAACCCATAGCGACACTGTATAGAGTTTTTGAGGAGTGGCTGATGAACCTGAACTGCCGACGTAGTGGTTCAAACCAACTTTGCAGTCCAGCACATTAACCTACAGCACCACACCATATATCTAATAGTAACACAGCTCTTATTTCTTGAGGATATATACCAAGTAAAGGGATTGCTGGGTTATAGGCCATTTCTATTTCCAACTTCTTGAGAAAGTGCCATACAGTTTTCCAAAGTGGGTAAACCATTTTAGAGTCCTATCAGCCGGAGAGTACCAGTTTCTCCACATCCTCACCAGTTTTTGTTGTTTTCTGTTTTTTGTTTTTTTTTGTTTTTTTCCCAAGCTTTGCCATTAATGTTGGAGTAAGATGATATCTCATCACTGTTTTGATTTGCATCTCTCTAATGGCTAATGGTTAATGCCCTGGACTGCAAGGTAGGTTTGAACTACAAGGCCAGTGGTTCAAGCTCATCATGTGCTCCTTAGAAACCCTGTACAGGGTCATTATGGGTCAAGCACTGGCTCAATGGCATTTAACAACACCACCACAATGGCTAAGGACAGTGAGCATTTCTTCATATGTTTACTGGCTGTCTGAATGTCTTCTTTGGTGAAGCGTCCCGTCCATTCATGTCCTCCGCCCATTTTTAAGTTGGATTATTTGTCTTCTTCTCATTGAGGTGTTGAAGTGTCTTATAAATTATGGAGAGTAGTACTTTTTCAGATATGTAGCTGCTAAACTCCATTATCTTTTCATTCCAATTTCCCAGGAACCTTTTTTTTTTTAATTGTGAACTGAGTGATAGTTTACATGGGAGAACATCAGCTTTACATCATCGTTTCACTGCAATGATTACAATCTCCTCCGCACATCATCATTCAACAGGATTTGCTTCCATTCCTTCTGTTTTTTGTTTTTCCCTGATGAAGCTTTTGAAGCCCTCCTCATACTTAACAAATGCTAAAAACTACAAAAATTTTGTTGTGCTTTTATATAATTGGAAATCTAATTTCTCTGGGCTCCCTCCCTGTCAAATCTGTTAGCCTTCTCTCCAAATTCTCTGGCTGGGAATCTTTCTCCTGTACTCTAATTCTAGTGTTCAGTTTCTTCCAGATAAAATTTGCAAGAACCAAGTTTTTAGTGTCCTGATAAAGGCCTCTAGCATATGGTTGAGTAGAAGCCAAACCCTGCATTCCTGTGTTTTATTGTAAGTTAAAATAAACTTGGAAACCCTATGCAGGGTCGCTATGAGTCGGAACTGACTCCACTGCACACCACCACTACCACCACCATCAGGGAAAGGGAGGTACCACTTTGTCTCAACAAACAAATGTTTCATTAATGTGAGTCAACAGTGAGTTCTGAAGACAAGTAACAGGAAAGCTGTCCAGTGGCTCACATCAAGCTCACCTGTGCATCTCGGTACACCATTTCATACTGCTGGATCATCTGCCTGCTGATCTGGCTGCCGTGATACACAATGGCATTCATCTCAGTCCACGTCCGGAACTCCCGCTCCCAGTTAGTGATGGTGGAGAGAGGGGCGATGATGAGGAAAGGGCCGTGTATTCCCCGTAGGAATATTTCTGAAAGGAATGTGATGGACTGGATGGTTTTCCCTAGGCCCATTTCATCAGCTAAAATACAGTTCTTTCTGCGGAGAGTAAGAAATACAGGCAACTCATTATCAATAATGGAAAGATGTAGAAGTCGGTTGTACCTAAAGATGCTTCAGAAGTATGCCTGGACCTCTAAAATCAGCAGTGAATGTCCTATCATAGTTTTATGGCTACAAAACTAAGACCAAGAGAAATAAAAAGTTACAGGATTCACATTTCACATTCGTTTCATCAAGGGACAGACATTTAACTCATATGATAAAATTCCTTATCAGAGTAAAAATGTTGGTCTCTTCTGGTTATCCAAAATCCCACAAGTGCAGGAAGCTGTAAGCCTGGAAGGAGTGTGGCAAGCACTCTGGCTAGTGCCCTCACTGTACAAGATGAGCAATCTGAGACTGAAGGTGAGGAGAGTTTTGCTGACTCACACAGTGGCAAAGTGTCAGAGACTACATGAGAACACACGTCTCCAAAGTCCTGTTTCGGTGTGTGTTCCTTTACAAAATGCTATCTTTTAAACTCACTACTACGGTAGATTCTAGACTCTTAAGAAAATGACGACTCTTTTTTTTCTCAAATTTCACCTGTTTTAGTTAAATTCTGATAGAAATCCGAGCACAGAGTTCAAAACAAGCATTACAGCATAAGTCCAGAGTACCTGTGGTTCATACAAGCACGTAGAACAGTAATAAAAGTTTGGAATAATTTTCTGCTGGAAACTTAAGGCAGTAAACGCCTTAAAGGCTTCTTTGCATTTTCTTTCACTTAGTTTGGCAAGAAGAAAAGCATAATTCAATGGTGTCTAAACCTCATTCCTTTTGAATGGAGAGACACCAGAGATAAAGATTATCACCCCAATGCTGTGGCTATGTTGTTCTCAGTATTCTACTTAACTACGGCTGCCCGCAGCGTTCTAGGATATGTAATAATATAGTCTCAGGTAGAGTCATCTGCTAGAAAAATGGTCCATGATGATAGCATTTACTCCGGCTCCTCACCTGTTATACCAGTTAAAAAGGAGCCAGTTCATTCCCTCCAGCTGGTACTCCCGGAGTTGGTTGCTGTTCTTATATTCACGAGACTTCTCAAGTTTCTGCCAAGCGTCTGAAGCAGGCCGCTCCTAGAGCACCATGTATGGAGACAGAATGATTTTTTTAGGACTTCAGATGGATAAGGATACAAGATAATAACGAGGATGAGAGTGTATTTCAAAAACTGTCTTAAGGCTGGTTTCAAACTACAGGTAACTGTTTTCAGATTCTAAAATATATGTTAGCAGGCTCTGTATGACCTAGATCTCACCAGATAGAACTAGAACACCTCTACAAGATGTGCAAGTAGTCAATTTAGAAGAGAAACAGACCCATTTAAACACCTGATAATTGCTATATATATTATTATATGCATTCACAGATATACTTCTAATTTATACTGATTTTCCCAGCAAGCCAATATTAATTATGTTTCTGATTTCTACAGATAAGATTTTCGTATTACTTCTTTATGCTTGGGATATATCAGCTCAAGAAAGCACAGAGGGATATTTTGGTGGTTAAAGTCTAAAGCCAACATATAATGCAAAAATCTTGAAAAGTTAAATGATTCTTACAAGTTCCTTAAGTTCGCTCCTAAATAGAAGTCTTATTAATTTTAGTTTTGCATATGAAACACACACAAAATTGTTTCTCTGGTGGAACAGTGGGTTGAGCACTAGATCTCTAAACAGTTTATGATTCACACCCACCAGCTGCTCCTTGGACTCAAGATGACGCAGTCTGCTTCCATAAAGATGGACAGCCTTGGAAACCCTATGGGACAGTTCTACTCTATCCTGTAGCACTGCTGAATAGCAACTGGCTCAACAGGAGCGGTTTTTAAAAATCTGGTAGGCAATTTTTGTTTTCAATGTTGCAGATATTCTATTTATTTATTCTTCTATAGAACTTTAAGGAGCTCTGGTTATGAGTCAGGCTGCTAACCTCAAGGTCAAAACTACCAGCTGTTCCATGGGAGAAAGACGAGGCTTTCTGCTCCTATAAAGACTTACAGTCTCGGAAACCCTGTACAGGGTTGCTATTAGTAGGAACCGACTCCATGGTACACCACAACCACCATATAACTTTAGAATCAATCTATCAACATTTCTAAGTTACACTGTACATACTGATTAATTTGGAGAATTAAATAAATTCTGTTTAAGTTTTATGTTGTTTGGATGTAATATTGGTTATTTTGCTTACAGACAAATTAAGCCCCTAAATTGATACTCTCAGGTCTTCCAACATAAAAATTCCTAACTTTGCCTGTAGTTAAAAATGAGAATATGGAGGCTACAGGTTTTCTAAACAGCAATAAACAGTTATTGTGTTCCATCTTGAGCTATTATAATAAAATTTATACCTGAAATATGTTTTTAACAAAACTACACTATTTATATAAGAAATTTAAGAATCTCTCCTTAATTATATTGGCGATATGTAGGGATAAATATAAGCTGCCCATTTTCTCTTTCAGGAAAATGCATATAATAACTGCTTATACCTTTTTTTTAAAAATAAAGCTCTTAAGGAAAGGTATTTCTATATAAACTCTCCTGTTTTGTTCCCTAAAGAAACTGCCTTTCTTCTAGTCTCCAGGAACCATTCAGCCTAGACTCCTGAAGCCCATGGAAACTTTCTGGAAGCCCTTATGACTCAAGCAGCTCACTCTCAGATTTGGAGACACTGTAGGATAGGATTTCACTGTAGATTTCTAATTCACTGCCTTTGAAGCATTCTCAATGTAGAGGCAACACTTTCTGAAAGTCACTCTTTGGGGCTTTCCTATTTCACCACTGTTAAAGGTTTTTGTTTCATATCGCTTGCTAGCTAGAAATTTCAGTCATCTAAGCTCAAGTCCTAACATCAGTTGCAGTTTCTGACACCTAGTCTGTGTGGCTGCTAAGTGGTATAAATGACAGGAAGGAAGTTACCCCAGGGCTTCAACTTCTGTGGCTCCTCAATTAAATCCCACAGAGGAATTTGACTCTGGAGTCTCCAAGGTTGGCCCTGCCCTTTAACAAACTATTTCTCTCCCTTTGCACAATCATTACCCACACCTTTGGTCTTTTGCTTTCTTGAAATTCTATGTTTTACCATACAAGTTACCAATTTTTACCAAAAAGCTCTTAGCTACACAATATCCTAATTCATCAAGACCAGCAGAGCCACTTTCAAGCTTCAAAGTACAGAATACTGTTGTTGTTGTTGCTAGGTACCGTGGAGTCGGTTCCAACTCATAGTGACCCTGCACAGGGTTTCCGAGGCTGTAAATCTTTAGGGAAGCAGAAAGCCTCCTCTTTCTTCCGTGGAATGACTGGTAGTTTCAAACTGCCGACCTTGAGGTTAGCAGCTCAATTAGTAACTACTACACTACCAGAGCTCCTTAAAGTACAGAATAGATCTGATTAAATAAAAAATAAAAAATAAAACAAAAACATTATTCTGGTGACATATCACTTGGGGCCTGACCTTTTCGTAACAGATACAAACTGTTAATCATATTTTTAGGTACCATTTCAGTTTAGAACTTTTGAGATAAAAATTTCAAAATGAGCATTTTAAGTGAGAAAAGAAACGAATTAGGAAAAAATGGTGTGAGACAACATCACAGCTCACAAAGAGTTGGGAAGGATAGGAGCTTTACAAACGGAAAGTAAAAGAAATGTGAAATTATCTGAAAACTTGCTAAATACATGTAGTCAGAGTAAGGAAATGGATGGGAAGCTGGGAGAGTTGGATAAGAATCCCAAATACTTCTAGACGGCACCTTATAATTAAGTTCAGAATGAAATTCTCTCTGCCCTCTGCACCCCCTTTGATTTGTCTCTGCATTGTACCTCACATCACACTTAGCCTGCTGCCGTATTTGTCCATTACACACATGCTTCTTCCATTAGACTGTGAGCTCTGGGGCAGGGCCTATACTTTGGTCCCTATCTCACACCAAGAATTAACCCACAGAAGATGCTTAACGAATGACTGACAAATTGAGTTAAAAACCAAAAGCTAAAAAAATCAGAGATGGGATATGGTTGAAAAGCAAATTTAATAGCCAATAACACTATAACTGCATGTATTTCTAATCACAGGTCTTTACCTCCAGATACCTCTATGCCCCAAACAAGACAAAACAAAAATCTAAATCAAACCCCACTGCTTTTGAGTGGACTTTAACAGGATCTAAGTTTAACTTCTAAGTCCAGTTCTTCAGAGTCCCAACTTTTTAGAGATCTAAAAGCAACAAAGAATAATACAGTGAAGCCTGTGAGAGTCGAATTGAACAGGACTGCCTTGTTTTTCTGGGTCTTGTTTTCTGTCTTCGACAGGGTGCAGTTTTACCATTTTCCTATGGTTACTGGATTTGAGGTTTCCTTCCCTGAGAGGCTTCTGCCTTACATAGGTTCCTGCTTTCACAGGTTTTAAAGAACTGGGTAAGAGCTCATACAAAAAGGATGGTATTTTAAAAATAGAAACTGTGATCATTCCAGTCCACAGTCATATTCTTAACTTATCCTGTCCAGAATTGTTAGTTGTTGTGAAGGGTCACTGAGTCAGTTCTGACTCAGAGCAACCCTGTATAGGGTTTCCCAAGAGTGGCTAGTGGGTCTGAACTACCAACTTTGTGGTTAGCAGTCCAGTGCTTATCCTACAGTGTCACGCCAGGATTCTCCTAAATTAGTTATAATTTAACCAGGTTCTAATCCCAATTTATGGGGGGAAAATGAGGCTGCTATTCCCAGAAACCTCTAGGGTCACAACTGACTTGGTGCCAGTGGTTTTGATCCCAATTCTACCTGTTTGAATTGGAATAATCTCCATCTAACTACTTCTCAGGAATCTGGGGCATCTTTGCCCTTAATTACAATAATCCAGAATCTGAAAAACCAAGTGAATCAATAAACATATCATCCTGTAAGTTACCAGGGGGTTTGATAAATAAAGGACAAATTTTCACCTTAAGAATCTTCCGGTTGAATGAAGGCAAAGGAGGAAAAACAAAAAAAGAAATCACTGATGGAGCAAGAGATAAGAAACAGGAGAGAACATGCCAGGCACTTCTTACAGTTTGTACTTTACTGACTCCACGCAACAGTCATGCACCAAGAAACTCTCTCATATCCAATCTTCTTAAACAGTCACATATCTAAAGCTGAATGGGGTGCTAGCAAAACTTGGGAGAGAAAAACACTCTAAACTGCAGGAGGCCAAGGGTCAGCTATCACAGAAACGACATAGGAGCACAGACAAATGGATATCCGTGATTACTAAGTTCATAGAAGAGAATGTAACAAAAGGTAGAAAACAGAGATGTGCTACCGCATGCTTAATTTCAGGGAGAACTTGAAGAGATTCAAATTCTTTCACTTTTGCAGGATCCACATCTTCCTCTAGCTCCCACGTGCTTTCTTCGTATGGCAGTGAACACCACTTCACCAGGTAATGTGTCACCTCCTGGTGGGAAACACAGGAGAGAAATGTTATTTCTACTGTTTACACAAGTTGATCACACTCTGCTGGTCTCTGAAAATCCACTTTACAGCACATGAATGCCATCAAAATAAAGGTCACAAGTTAACAAAACGCGCATTCCCTTAAGAAGGGAAAGACAAAATGGCAAAACACTTACCTCGCCCGTTTCTGCATCCTTGGTGTGGGCCACCTCCAAGATGCGATCAACTTCTACGTAGTCTGGATTGAACAAGTCTTCATCAGGCTAATGCAAGCAGAGGGGAGCAGTTAAACACCTTCCATCTAATCCAGCAATTAGTTCTTGGTTTCTAAGTAACCCCTACTTCCTGTACCCTATCAGGAAACACAGAATAAAGGGTTCTACGGAGAGTAAAAGTCATTTCCTAGCAGGGCTTCCAACCGGTTCAACCCCTGCTGAGAATCTGTGTTTCTACTCCAGATAGAATCTGGATCAAATCTTGTTCAATTGTAGATTCTGATTCAGTCTATCTGGAGTGGAAACACAGATTCTATGCAAAAATGCTGGTTCTGATTCAGTCGATCGGAGGTTGTTGTTATTGTTGTTAAGTGCCATCAAGTTGGCTTTGACTCATAGTGACCCTATAGGGTTTCTAATGCTGTAAATCTGTGCAGGAGCAGAAAACCTTATCTTTCACCTGAGGAGCAGCTGGTGAACTTGAACCACTGACTTAGGGATTCACAGTACAGTGCTTATCCTACAGAGCCACCATGCTCCCCATATCTGGGGTGGAGAGGCAAATTCTCAGCAAATGTACAGTCTAATTCAGCATATCTGGGGTGGAGAGGCAAATTCTCAACAGGGGGTGGAACCAGAATGAGTCAGCAGGAAGTTCTGCTTACTGTTCCCAAATCTTACTCTCCTGAGGCAAATTCAGAAGACCCGCCCCTACTTTACACTAGTGACTGTGCCTTGGCCAGGACAAGGCTCTCATGGCACAGGACAACAGTTTCCACAAGAAGCATTCTTTGTCCTTCCCACTCCTAATCCAAACACAGCCCCTGAGAACTGAGAATTACAGTTTCTTCTTCATCTTAATAATAAGAGGAATACTAGCAGCATTGGGAGGTGCCTAAGGGGAACACCTGGAGTGTGATACTGCTATCTACTTCCTGACCTAGGGAGTACTTACACAGATGTGTGCATTTTATAAACATTCACTGGGCTGTACACATACTATCTGCTATCATCATCAAAAAACAGTAAGTAACTTCTAGAAATATTTACTGTTGTGTTCAGAATTATACCAGATGTTTTTATGTAAGTCTCAAAACTACTTTCTAGGACAGGAGCTATAATTACTTCACATGAGGAAGCTGCCTCAGAGAGGTTGAGTAATGGGACTGAGGTACAGAGGTGTTTGAGCTGGACACCCTGGTCTTTCACTTTCTTCTGGACCCACTGAACTCTCCACACTGTCCCTTAGGCTGGCAGGTACTTTAGAAGCTATCTGGGTTCATCTTCTGATCAATACTGTATTATAACATCTGGTGGCAAAGGTACCCTCAGATTCAATTATTCCTGTCAAGAACTTTACTATCCTCTAAGGCCTGACCCACTGCTGAGACAGCTTTACCTCTCCCCATGGAGTGCTAGTACTGTGGTCCTCATCATCCCCATTATGAAATTATGGCCTAATTTCCTTCCTTAGAATCAGGATTCATTGCTGTGACCTGGTTCTTCTACTGTTAATTATTGTTGTTGTTAAAAGCTGTCAAGTCGGTTCCAATCCACAGCGACCCTGTAGAGGGTTTCCAAGGAGCAGCTGATGAGCTTGAACTGCTGACCTTGCAGTTCAAACAGCTTCGCAGTCTGGTGCATTAACCCACAGTGCCACACCAAGACTCCCTATATAGCAGTAATAAATACGTTGATTCTATGTGTTGGCTCTTGCCATGATTTGAAGGCAGCTTCTCTTCTCTCTTTGGGCTAAATAATCTGTTCATATGCCACAAGTCCAGCCCCTTAATGATCCTGATGGGTAACTTTCATGAGAGTGATTATGAGCCAAGCACCGTGCTTAGTGCTTCCGTAATCACTGTATCATTTAATCTGTGAGGCAGAATGATTAAGAGTCCTATTTTACACAGAGGAGGATATTATAGTCTGAAGGAACTCATGCAAGTGGCTCCAGGCCACACACCAGCTGTGAGTGGGGGAGTTGGAACTTGCGCCCCAGGAGTGATTCCAGATCTCCGGCTCAGCTTTGTGCAATCTGCTTTCCACTCAGCCAGGTGGCGGCCTCCTTCTCCACCAGTACAGCCCCACTGCAACTTGTCTTGCTAGCTCTGTGAAGTCCCTCACTGGCTCCTGGTTACCACGTGAAGAGAACACGTAGGACTGTAAGGAGTAAGACATACACAGTATGACAGTCCTCCTAGTGCACTCTACGATTAGCTGTACTGTTTAAGCAGTTAAATCCCACTCTTGCCACACAGTAAATGTGTAGACAATGAAATTGGCCCTATGTTTTTCCTCTAGAACTGCCAGCCAGTCATTGTTTTATCAGAGTTTAAAAATACAAATGTCGGATAGTATATTTCCTTCATTTGAGCTGCCCAGTGAATCTGAACTCTGATTTGTCCTCTCCAATTGTTGTACTGGACTACAAAGTCCCTGGGCTCTCAGCAGATGTCAGGGTGTTGAGTCAAAGGACAAGCTGGAGGACCTCTACCTCTGTGGCACCTGGGAAATCGCAGCCTCTTGAGTCTGTCTCCTTAACATGTGTCCTAGCTCTCTGAGGCCGCTGTGAGAGAATGGATATAAACATGCTCTTTGTTGTTGTTGTTATGTGCCGTGGAGTCGGTTCTGACTCATAGCGACCCTGAACTGGGTTTCCGAGGCTGTAAATCTTTACGGGAGCAGAAAGCCTCATCTTTCTCCCACGGAACTGCTGGTAGTTTCAAACTGCTGACCTTGCGGCTCACAGCCCGATTCGTAACCACTACGCTACCAGAGCTCCTACTGGAAACTAAGTCATTATCTGCATCAGAAGAATATTCTTTACCCAAGTTTGTAATACAAATGTAGAGTAGGTCAAGACCACAGACCGAGCTGAAGGAACCAGTCTTCACTGTAACGCCTCTTAAATTCCACGTTGCCCATCCTTCCATCTACTAATATGACTTTCCTTCCCCAGGAGAGCTTAAGCACTTATGTTATTTCTAAACACCTTAACAAGTTTCCTCGTTCTACCCCCAAACAAGGAAAAATCACTCTCTTGGGAATGAATCAGATTACTCATGAAATAGGCTACAGTTTGTGTTTTTTTATCATTAAAGACCAATTTTGCCTTCTTTGAACTGCTTGTTCATTTGTCCACTTTTTCTATTTGAAGTTTTGCATTTTTCTTGAATCATAAAAGCATTTCTAATCATCAAAGCTATTTATTGGATGTGTGCTGTAAACACAGAAAGGAAGGTTTCCACACTGGGGAGGAAGAATGTAAGTCAGGTGCACACTGTTAGTGCTGAAAGACCTAAAGGGAAAGTGTATATGTATACAATGTATGGTGTGTACTGGTGTGGTGCTGTGGGTTATGGTGCTCGACAGCAGTCGGTTTGAATCACAAGGATGGCAGTTCAAGCTCACCAGCTGCTCCCTGGAAACCCTATACAGGTCATTATGGGTCAGAATTGACTCAGCAGCACTTAAAAGCAACAACTGTTAGTGCTGAAAATCTAAAGGGAAAATGTGTATGTACACAACATGTATACACATGGACATCACAGACTCGCTTTTCCTGTTTACTTTTAGTATTTTTGTATAAACAACGTATAATGTATAAATAGTAATGATTTGTTTAATACTAAAATTCATTAATCCTTCCTCTCGCTGTAAGTATGATACTTGGTGGTGGTTATGTGCCATTGAGTCAGTTCCGACTCATAGGGACCCTGTACAGGGTTTCCAAGGCTATAAATCTTTACATGAGCAGAAAGCCTCATCTTTCTCTTGTGGAACAGCTGGTAGTTTCGAACTGCTGACCCTGAGGTTTCACAACCTGATTCGTAACCACTACGCTACCAGAGCTCTTAGGAATCTCCAAATTCATATAAATATAATTATTTAGGTTTATTGTAACACGTTTGCTGCTTTCGTACTGCAACTTTAAGTCATTTTAGAATTGAGCTTTTGAGGGAATACAGAAATGAAAACTTGCGTGCATATTCCTCTTGTTCTAGCTATTTACACATATTCTAAGATATGCATTCTTATGAGTTGTCCATTTATAGGTTGTATATGCATACACTGGTGGATCATTTATTTTCTTCAGCATAAATCTGGACTAGTTTTACACTCAGCAATTTGGCTTGAGCAGTAGATCTGCATAGCACTTCAACCTGGACTTAGAAATTTAGAAACGGAAACCCTGAACTCAATACTGCAAGAAAGGGCAGTGATCAAATTAGTCAGTAAATATTGCTTCACCTCAGTAAAAATGTGCTTCATCTGGGCTTGTTTATTCCTAAATCGCTTGATCTTCTGTGCGATACGAGGATCCTTCTCGAGCTCTTCCATTGTGGCCCATTTACAATGTAAGTAGGAACTATCCAAAGACATATAAATTGTGAAACAAGCACACAGCTAGCAAACAACTGAACTTTAAAGTTTTCAGTAAACAGGATGGCTATCAATACAGAATCACTGGGGTGATTTCTTATAAAACTGCTGGGGACTGGACTCAAAAGGGCTTTGCCCAAAAGAGAAAACCAAATGAAACAGGGAGTAATTCTAAGGGACTAATCTCTCAGTAGCTTCTATATCAACTGGCTCTGAGCAGAGGGAGGGCAGATGTAGGTAAACTATCACTGACAAACAGTAAAAGGAAGGCAGGTAGCAGTGAAGGAGAGAGAAAGGCAAGAGGAAAATAAGAGTGTATGTTATAGGGCAATGGTTCTACACTCTAGGTACAAATAAGAATTGCCCAAGACATATTTTGAAAAAACACTGATCCTTATGGTCTACTTGCAAGTCAAATGGTTGGGTAGCAAGGCTTCACTAATGATAAAAAGCTCTCTGTGCCCTCTATATGCAGCCCAAGTTGAACACTCCATACTACGGACTAAGGTTAGCTTAAGTCAATCAAATCTGTGGATCATGGTTTAAGACCCTTTCTCTGAAAATACAGAAGCTAACAATGTGACAAGGGAAAGTAACTTTTATTTATACAAAATACAAATGCAAATAGCACATTAAACAGACGTACAAATTTCTATACTTAACGTAGAATAGCTCCAAGTCAAATGGGGGTTCTCCGGGATGAACCTGTAACCAACAGCAAGCAGATATCATCCCAGATCCCTTGCAGATTACCCTCTTGTGCCCCCGCCCCTCCAAATAAATGTACAATCAACACTTCTGCCTAGCTTATTAAAGATTTATTGAGGGTATTTCCATTTCCTCAGGCCTTTTTCTGATAGCTACTGACCAAGTTTTCCAAAGCACAGCAATGAAGTAAAATATGGGCGCAGATCCTCCTTGAGTACTTCTAAAGGTCTAAGCTGAGACAGGGTTCAGTCAATGAAACCAAAATGGCCCACGGCTCTGAGAACTGTCAGGACTAGAGTCTGCTATGAAAATGGACTCTCTTATCTCTGACATCCCTCAACCCAGACCTCTCACACACCAGGGGTGCATTCACTCCTAGGAACTTTACTTTAAAAAATAATTGAAGTATGCATAAAATTACTCTCTCACCAGTACCACTAAACTCTTTCTCTCTCCAGGAATTTTCTCTAAGGGACCCTACATTGTCCTCAAGATATACTGGTTGTCTACAGAAAGACCAAAGGGAAAAACAGAAAAACAACCCCATGTTTCCATTAGGACTCTTTTTCTATCTTCTTTTCTTGGCCCTCTATTGATTTCATGGGCTAAAGCAACTGAGATTGCTAAGATTGCAATGAGATAAAGTCAATTTCAATCAGACTCAGATATTTAAGAATCTTATGTCCTAAAATGTCTTTGAGGGTGAAAAAAGAAAAGATGCTGACTAGTGAGACAATATTCTTGTCTAATTTTTACTCCAGTCAAAAATGGCCATTCCAGGTTCTCTGGTCAAACACCTCCTTCAAAGACAGCATACTCTGTGCTAGTAATATCAAAGCTAGAAGCATGAGCCACTGACCTCTTGGACTGTCTTAGATGCCAAGATCTTCTCAATGATGTTTGCATCATCTTCTGGAGGCTCCTAGAATAAATGGTTCAAAAGAAGAGAAATTATTGGCACCACATATTCTAAGACAAAAAAAGTTCTACAAGAAACAATTTAAAATATGTATTAATTCATCTAAAAGTATACCACCTTTGAATACTAGTATCTCTTTCCTACTAGCCCATGGAATCCTGCTGTGGCACTACAGGCAGGATAAGCACTGGACTGCTAAACACAAGGTCAGCAATTCAAATCCACCAGCTGCTCTTCAGAAACCCTCTAAAGGGGTAGCTATGAATCCGAACTAGCTCAGTGGTACTTAACAACAACAGCAACATCAGCATACAGAATAATCAAAAGATCACAAACATTTTGCAAAGCTATGAGGCAAAAGGGTGGTGTATAACCTTCAGGCACAGACCTATTACCCACATGAGATTTTTCACACTCTTGACTACAGATCTGCCTTTACAATCATGAAAACTGGCCCTAGAAATCCCTTCTCTACTAAAAATGCCCATGTTTTGCTGCCCACAATTTTCTGGAAGTTGTAATAGAAAATAGTCTGAGGGCTTTATAATCAGAAAGTTCCAATTCTGACACCTACCATCTACAGAAAATGGTCAAGTTAATGAACATATTATCACTCCCAAATCTATTAAAACAGGAGTTAAAATACATATCTCACTGGATCACTGGGAGCATAAAATAGAACATGAAAGTGTTTTTTGAACAGAAAGCACTATACAAATGTAAGGCATAACTGTTGTTAAATGCCGCTGAGTCCGTTTCAACTCATAATGACCCTATGGTTTCTGAGACATGACTGCTAGCTTTGAACTGCCAACCTTGTGGTTAGCAGTCCAGTGCTTATCCTACAGTGCCACACTAGGGCTCCATAATTATTCTCTATTAAACAGGACCATCTTTACACTGTGAATCCCAACAGAAAACAAATAAATTCCTTCCTTTCCATTTTGGATCTTTATCAGCATTTCTAGACTGCTAATTTCCATGAAACTTCTTTCTACAGAGTGTTTCTAATAAAGGCAAACTTAAAAAAGAATCATTATCTCAGTCAGAATATGCTTGTGTTTAACAGTCTTTCCTAACAATCTTTCTAGGAGTTTATTCGAACAGTTCTACTTCGTAGTTTTTGTGGTGCTGTAGGTTAGTTAATGCACTGGACTGTGAAGTCGGTATGAACACCAAGATTGGCGGTTCAAGCTCATCAGCCACTCCTTGGAATCCTACAGGATTCAATGGCACTCAACAACAACAACATAGGCACTATAGTGTAGCACTGTAGAATAAGCACTGTACTGCCAGGTCAGTTTGAGTCCCAAGGTTGGCAGTTCAAACTCACCAGTTGCTCCTCAGGAACCCCATACACACTCGCTATGAGTTGGAACCGATTCTACAGCACTTAACAACAACCGACATAGGCACTATAGGACTCCTGGTAAGGTGCTGTAGGAACAGCACTGAACTTCAAACCACAAGGTCAGTAGTTCAAACCCACCAGATCCTTGGAACTCTAGCCAGGTTCTTAACAACAACGTAACAACATAGGCACCCTGTTGCTGGTAAAGCACAGTGGTAAATTGCTCAGTTACTAACAGATTGGTGGTGTGGCTTCTGCAAAGATTTCTTAACAGTCTGCTTACTTAAAAATTTAAGGGGCATGACTGTCTAGTGGATACTAATTTCCCTTGCCTTTTATTATAACATGGATACTTAAGTGGGATAGAAAGAAATGTTTGTAAATATGATTACAGAAAGCTTGTAAATCTGTCTTTGGCCTATAACTGATTGGATTAGCTAAGAGAAGAACTAGAAGTTGCTCAAGGAAATAGGCTTTTTGTAAGCCTCTGTGGAGTATGGGGCCTTAGGAGGAATCCTGAGTCCCACTCAAAACCTTCTGGAAAAGACATACAGACCAATCCGGAACAGCTAGAGAAACAGAACATATTTCTTGAAAGACCAGCAGACAAAAAGCAGACTGTTTGACTGTTAGAATAGCAAGCAAGTTGTTTGCCTTGGAACCATCAAGGGAAGAGAAGTAAGCCCATCAGGATAATACCCCTTCGAAGACCAAAACTCAAAGGGAACACACAAGTAGTCTTGGATGTTCGCTGGTAACCACCCTAGTCTCGAGAGTGGAAGTGGGGGAAAAGCAGCAATGAAGACATGTGTTGAATTTGGCCATGTTCCATACGTACCAATTGATGAGATGAAAGAAAGAAGAGGAAGGACTGGCTGATCTGAAGTTTAGGGAGATGTGAGAACTCTCAAGCCCATGGAAACTGACCTAGTCACTGGAGGCTAGAGCTGAGTGAAGCAGCCAGCTGGCCTGAATTGGGGGGAGGCATGCAAGAACTCCCAAACTTGCAAACAGTATCCATTTGACATAGCTTGGATGCCTAGCTGACCATTACTCAACCAGATGAAGATATAGAAGTTTGACACAGGGACTAAGAGTAAATTGCTACAATCTGATGAACTGGACCTTAGCTTATGGATATTGTTGTTGTAGTTTCTGACTCACAGCAACCCTTCATAGGGTTTCCGAGGAGCGGCTTGTACACTTGAACTACCCATCTTGCCATTCAAACAGACCTTGCAGTCCAGTGCATTAATCCACAGCACCACACCAGGATGGAGTTCCTCAAAATTCCAACAAAAAGAAGGACTCTTCATATTAAGGATCAAGCTTGTCTTCCTCAGTACACCGGGTTGATAGGGATGGGCAACTTAGACACTGGCTATTAAACATGGGGGCGGGGCATCAAGATAAGTCATGAAGTCCCATTATAAAGGACAAGCAGACCAGCCTGGACCAACTAGAGCAACAGAAGATACTTCTTGAAAGAAAGACGAGTAGGAAAAACAAAAAACAAAATGACAGTCTGACTGGCTACTTACTACCAAGAACATGCATGTTGTTCACTATGGAGCCATCAAGGCAAATAATCAAGTGCCTTCAGGACAAACCCCCCTCTAAGACTGAAACTCAAAAGGAACACATGAGCAGGCATGTAAGCTTGCTGACAATCACATTGGTCTACTGGTGAGTGGAAGAGGGGAAGGGGCAGCGATGAAGAAATGGACTGAGTTCAACCATGGTCCATAGACTCCCGTTGACCTGGAGATGACAGAGAGAAGAGGACGGGCTGATTGGTCCAAAGTGTGGTGAGACCCAGAGACATCTAAGCCCATAGACAAGAACATAACCACAGAGGGCTAGAGCTGAGAGTGAAGCACCCAGCTGATATGAAATGAGGGGAGATGCACAAGAACAACCAAACTTGCAGATAGTACCCATTTGACCTAGCCTTGATGGCTTGATAATCAGAACTCAACTAGACGGAAAATTTTTTTTGATAAAGGAATCAAGTGTAAATTGCTACGATTTGATGAATGTGACCTATACTCAAAGAGGTAGTACTCTAAACATCAACAGAGAGTGAAGGAGTCTTCACATCAAGTATCAATGCTATCCCCTCTGTACACAGGGTAGATAGGGACGGGCAACTTAGACATTGGCTACCTAAAATGAGGGGGCAATAAAGGCACGAAGTGACTGGCTTACAAGGTTTCAAGACAGAGTTTAGTTTAAAACTATGTAAGGGAAGAGTCTGCAGTGAATAGTTTTTATCTTGTCTAGATGGCTTTGGTTAAAAGAGAAAGATTCTTATGATTCAATGTTGTTGTTGTTAGGTGTCATTGCATCAGTACCGACTCATAGCAACTTATGCACAGCAGAATGAAACCCTGCCCAATCCTGGGCCAACCTCACTACTGTTGCCATGCTTGAGTCCATTGATGCTGCCACTTGGCCAATCCATCTTGTTGGGGGTCTTCCTCTTTTTCTCTGACCTTCCACCTTACCAAACATGATATCCTTCTCCAGGGACTGGTTCCTCCTGACAATATGTCCTTAGTATGAGAGGTGAAATTTGGCTATCTTGGCCTCCAATGAACACTCTGGATCTACTGGTTCTTTTGGCAGCCCATGACACTTTTAATATTCTCCTCCAATACCATAACTCAAAGGCATCAATTCTTCTATGGTCTACCTTACTCATTGTTCAGATTTCACATGCATATGAGATTACTGAAAATACCACAGCTTGGGTAGGGCGCACCTTAGTCCTCAAGCTGATGTCTTTGCTTTTCAACACTTTAAAAAGGTCTTGTGCAGCAGATTTGCCTAATGTAATACGTCGTTTGATTTCCTGACTGCTGCTTCTGTCAGCGTTGATAGTTGATCCAAGAAGAATGAAGTCCTTGACAACTTCAATCTTTTCTCTGTTGACAAGACGGTTGTATATTGGTTCAGTGATGGGTATTTTTGTTTTATTTACTTTGAGATGCAATCCATACTGAAGGCTGTGCTCTTTGAGCTTAATCAGTAAATATTTTAAGTCCTCTTCACTTTCAGCAAGCAAGTGCACCAATCATCTGCATATCGCAGGTCGTTAATGAATCTTCTTCCAATCCTGATGCCACGTTTCTCTTCATAGAACCCAGCTTCTCAGATTATTTGCTCACCATATAGGTTGAATAAGTATGGTGAACGAATACAACCTTGTTGCATACCTTTCCTAATTTGAAACCATTTGGTGTTCCCTTATTCCATTTGAACAACTGCCTCTTAGTCTATGTACAGGTTCCTCATGAGTAAATTAAGTGTTCTGGAATACTCATACCTCACAATACTGTCCATAGCTTTTCATGATCCACACAATCAAAAGGCTTCGCATAGTCAATAAAGCATAGGTAAACATCCTTCTGATAGTCTCTGCTTTCAGCCAAGATCCAGCAGACATCAGCAACGATATCCCTTGTGCCATGGCCTCTTCTGAATTCAGCTTGAACCTCTGGAAGTTCTCCGTCAATGTATGCTTGCAGCCGTTTCTGTATTACCTTTAATAAAACTTTAGTCGCATGGGATATAAAAGAGATTGTCCGATGATTTCTGCATTCTGTTGGGTCACCTCTTTTTGGAATGGGCACAAATATGGATCTCTTCCAATCAGTTGGCCAGATAGGTGTCTTCCAAATTTCTCGGCATAGATGAGTGAGTGCTTCTTGTGCCGCATCACTTTCTTGAAAGATTTCAATTTTTATTCCATCAATTCCTGGTGCCTTGTTCTTTGCAAATTCCTTCAATGCACCTTGGACTTCCTCCTTCAGTATCACTGGCTCTTGATCATATGCTACCTCTTGAAATGGTTGAACATTAACCATTTCCTTTTGGTACAGTGACTCTGTGTATCCCTTCCATCTTCTCTTGATGCTTTCTGCATCATTCAATAATTTGCCCAGAGAATCCTTCAATAACGAAAAGTCAAGGCTTGAATTTTTTTTCTTCAGTTCCCCCAGCTTGAGAAATGATGAGCGTGTTCTTCCTTTCTGGTTTTCTGATTCCAGATCTTTGCACATTTTGTTGTAATATTTGTCTTTACCTTCTGGAGTTGATCTTTGAAATTTTCTGTTTAGCTCTAGGTATCTTCTCGAGCTGATCTTTGAAATTTTCTGTTCACCTACTGGACCTCTCCCCATTCTTCCATTTGCTTTAGCATCTCTACACTGGAGAGCAAGTTTCAGTTTCTCTTCTGACATCCATTTTGACCTTTTCCTTCTTTCTTGTCTTCTTAATGACTTTTTGCTTTCATGTATGATGGTCTTGATGTTATCCCACAACTCTTCTGGTCTTTGGTCTTCAGTGTTTAATGTATCAAATCTGTTCTTCAGATGATCTCTAAATTCAGGTGGGATATATTCGAGGTTGGCCCAGGATCAGGCAGTGTGTCGTTCTGCTGTGCATAAGGTCACTATGGGTTGGTACTGATTCGATGGCACCTAACAACAATATATTAAAGGTCATATTTTGGCTCTCCTGGACTTGTTTTCATTTTTTTCAGCTTCAGTTTAAATTTGCGTATGAGTAATTGATGGTCTGTTCTATAGTTTGCCCCTGGCCTTGTTTTCACTGGAGCTTTTCCATCATCTCTTTCTGCAGATGTAGTCAATTTGATTTCTATGTATTCCATCTGGTGAGGTCCATGTGTATAATCATCTCTTCTGCTGTCTTACTTCACAAGAGCAAAGAACATGACTGGAGCTTGGGATCCTAACCAGAAAAGCTACAACAGCAGAGATAGTGGCAGGGGCAATGGCATAGAGAAATTGAGCAGCTGAGGACTCTGGGCCCAAGAACTGAGAAAGGCTGTGTGCCTGCGGACGGACAGGAGGCTGGCTTGCAAAGTGTGCCCTTGGGCATTTAAACGAATATGCATTTTCTATTTTGTATGTGTACATAAAGGAGCTCTGGTAGTGTAGTGGTTATGAAGGTCAGCAGTTCGAAACTACCAGTCGCTTTGTGGGAGAAAGATGATGAGGCTTTCTACTCCCATCAAGATTTACAGCCTTGGAAACCCTGTACAGGGTCGCTATGGGTCCGAATCGACTCGATGGCACTTAACAACATCAACATGTACATAAAAAAAAAGGGGGTGGGGGACAGAAGTAAGTACTGTTGAATGATAGTACATGGAAGGGATTGTAATCATTGCAATGAAACAAAATGAGATTTATTGAATGTAAAACCGATAATCTGCCCTGTAAACTTTCACTCAATTCATAATAAAAACTTTAAAAAACCAAATCTGCATCCTTTAAAATTTACAACCCTGGAAACCCAATGGGGGCAGTTCTACTCTGTCCTATAAGGTCTTGACAGTAATGGATAAAAGTATGACCTTCCCAGGCCTAATATTTATCACAATATAAGACTTTTGCCACCAATGTTCAAGGAATATTCAACATAACAACTCAAACTACCATTAGGTTCCTCCTTGGAATTTTCCAAGATTGTCTGTGCTGTATTATCTTTAGTCTACTTGCTCCAAAATGTCCCAAAAGCCATGCCATTACAAAAAACATTTCTTTAGATCTTCAATCAAACTTTTCCCAGAAAAGGGATGGTAGTTAAAACAAACAAACAAACAAAAGAAGATGATGAGAGCTGATGGCAAAGAAATGATGGAAATCAGCAGGCACAGACAGATGCTCTCAAAGATTACAAGGATCTATTATGCTCCCCTGGATACACTGTATTGTGCTAGGTGCTATGCTGACATTAATCCAAAATGACAAAAGAGTCCCTTCCCATTGCTCAAAAAGGTGGCAAGTAAACTGTGCTTATCATACAATAGAAGGAAGGGGAGAGAGACAGATGAAGCTGTTGTTTTCCTGTTTAAGTATTTATTTTGTTTGAGTTTTATGTATGGGCAAGGAAAGGAGACGGAGGTAGTTTACTGCCTGTTTTCTTTTATCACAATTAAAAACCTTATTCATTTTGTTCACTGCCTAGAAAATACCAGGTACACAGTGGGTTATCAATATTTGCTGAATGGCAAATGAAGAAGAAAAGAGATACAACAGAATACAATGAGAAAAGAAAGTACCAAACTCTCTGAGACCAAAACACTGGCGACAGTTATTATTCTAGATCTGTCACTTAATAGATGTCTCCTCTTCTCCATCCGCTTTGCCCATACACTGTTAGGATGTCTAATGGCAAAGAGGCAGAGTTATTTCATTTTCATGAGTAGCAGGGGCCACTACACCACTGAACTTGCCAGCCAACAAACAGATCTGAATAAGACCAGTTGGCAGTAAAAGAAAAGGTACAGTTAAGACAAACTATATCAATAAACCAACATCTTTCCTACTTTTCTACTTAGTTTCTTTCCTAAATTTCTTCCACATTATTTATTAAGTATAAGGGTAAATAAAAAATTATCCACACTCTGGGTAATTTCCAACTTTTAGAAAAGACAAATAGATTTTTTTTTTTTTACATAATCTCCTTGCTAATACACTTGGTCCATCTGTCAATAAGCTTTCATATCACCTTACTTAAAAAATGTCTTAGGCTAAGCTGTGAACCATGAATGCACCGCTGTTTTCACTTCTACATCAGTAGTGAAGATTCTTCCTTGAAGTGCCAAACAGGTGAAAGTCCAATGTAGCAAGATCAGGACTATAGGCAGGATGCTTGAACACCTTGAAACAAAGTTTGTGCAGAGTGTCAATAGTGTGGGCACAGGTGTGTAGACGTGCATTGTCATGCAAGGTCATGATGCCCTTAAATAGCAGTCCTCTTTGTTTAATCTGATATTTAGGTGTCAACTTTTTGGTGAGCATCTCAGTATATAACGAGTACTTGTTGACTGTTGAATATTTTTCCTGATAGTGTACCAACACAGGCCCCTTGAGAATCCCAGAAAACTGTAAGCATCAATTTTCTAGCTGATGTTGGACTTCTGAACTTTTTCTTGGTTGAAGATTAAGGATGTTCCCAGTCTATATTCTACTGTTTACTCTCAGGCTTGTAGTGATGAATCTATGTCTTGCCACTAGCAATTTTTTTAAAGAAACTTTTACCTTCCTTTAAGTATCAGTCTAAATTTTACTTGTAGACATCCAAATGCTTCTGTTTATGCATTTTCATGAGTTGTTGAGGTACCCATCTCACACAAACTTTCAAAACCCAAGTATGGTGTGGATTATTTCACAGGCAGAGCCATGGTTGATTTGCAAATGATTTATCAAATAATACCCTGCTACTTGTCTTTAAAAATTACTGTGGATTTCAGTCCCACAAAGATGGAACTACAGAATAAGCACTGGACTGCTAACTACAAGATTGGTAGGGCAAATCTAACTAGCCGGAAAACTTCTCAGAAGCCAGGGTGGTGAGACTTCATCTCTCCTATTTTGGATATGTTATCAGGAGGGACCAGTCCCTGGAGAAGGGCATCATGCCTGGTAAAATGAAAGATCAGTGAAAAAGAAGACCCCCAACAAGATGGTCTGAAAAAGTGCCAAAAAACAATGGGTTCAAACAAAACAACTGTGAGAATGGCCCAGAACCAATATAAATATAAATAGGGTCATTGTGAGATGGAATCAACCCAATGGCAACTGTCAACAACATATGTGTGTGTGCATGTCACTGCATACACATATGTTCATATACAATTGTCGTTGTTAAGTACCGTGGAGTCTGTTTCAACTCATAGTGACCCTGCACAGTTTCCGAGACTGCAAATCTTTACAGGAGCAGAAAGCCTCATCTTTCTCCCGTGGAACAGCTGGTAGTTTTGAACTGCCGATGTTGAGGTAGCAGTCCGATTTGTAACCACTACGCTCTGGTAGCGTAATGGTTACGAATTGGGCTGCGAACCTTAAGGTCAGCGGTTCGAAACTACCAGCTGCTCCGCGGGAGAAAGATGAGGCTTTCTACTCCCGTAAGGATTTACACCCTCGGAAACCCTGTACAGGGTCGCTATGGGTCGGAACTGACTCGACGGCACTTAACAACAACAACAACAACGCTCATATACAATGGGGCATCAAAAATAAAAATCATGAGAAATTTCATTTTCCACAACTTTTTCAAGTCCCTCATATATAAAGAAAAAAGGAGTCCTGCTAGCACAGTGGATTACAAGCTGGGTTGCTAACCAAAAAGTCAGTAGGTCCAATCAACCAGCCACCCAGTGGGAAAATGACGAGCCTTTCTGCTCCAGTAAAGATTTACAGCTTAAGAAACCCTATACAGGGTTACTATGAGTCAGAACCAACTCCACGGCACACTACTACTACCATATACAAAACAAGCGTATAGAGCACACAATTATGGATATTTCTTAGACATAACCTAATATCTCATTGGATCGGAGATCTGGTTTTGAAGGATTAATACTAATAGTCTCATGGGACATCTAGGTCAACCGGTATAACAGAGTCCATAAAGTTATGTTCTACAAACTAGTGAGTAGTGTCTGAAATTCTCTAAGATACAATTATGAGAGGTCACCTAAAACAGAATAAAAACCTCTATTTGTCCAGAATAAAAGAGAAAGAAAGAAACCAATGACTCAAAGAAGAAATTAGACTATATATAGTACAAACTGCCTATATTAACCATGGCCTCATCTATCCTGAGACCAGAACTATATACTGGTTGACCATTACTGATCATTCTTATCATCCTGATAAAAAATGTGGAAAAGAATCTAAAATTCCTTAAACAAGAAGAAGAAAAAGAAAAAAACCCCAGACCTAATGTACTGGTTCAGATTGTAAGTCACCCCAAGATTATTGTCCTGAGATATTTGTCAAACCGTAAACTGAACTAACTAAAGTCACATTTTAGCTGAGTCAGAATGTGGCTACAAAAATAATGAATATACCCATTAAGTATTGTGGTCTTTTAAAAACCAAAAAAATTCACTTATATGAGATCACATAGTCAACAATTACTTTATTTTAAAAAAAATAGCTGCAGTATAGCATCCATACCTAAGCATACACCTTGATGAATCTATATATATACTCATACTCACTTGATAGCTACCACCTAAATCAAGACACACAACATTTCCAAAAATTTGGAAGACACCTTCATTACTTCATTGAAAGTAACAACTTAAAACCACTGAATAGTAATTCAAACTAGTCACTATTCAGAATGGACTGCAAAGTTGTTTGAACTGCAAGGTCAGCGGTTCAAGTTCACCAGCTGCTTCTTGGAAACCCTATACAGGGTCACCATGGGTCGGAACAGACTCCATGGTACTTAACAATAACACCACCACCATAGACTACTTTTGCCTATTATTAAACTTCATGCAATCATATAGCACTCTCATGTAGTTCATTCTTTTGTATTAAACCAAAAACCAAACCTGTTGCCATCAACTCAATTTGCCTCAGTAAACTTACAGTCTAATATTGCATGGTATAAATATACCATCATTTATTTATCCCCTCTAGTGGTGAGAACAAGCAAGATCAGAGAAAGAATTGATGCATTCGAATTATGGTGGTGGTGAAAATATTGAAATTAGCATGTGTTGCAGACCATGAAGGCCTGGTCAGAGGTTCGAGGCCCTATAGGCCCGAGTGTAACAGATCTAGTCACCTGGCAGTTAATAACAAATTATTTTTCATCTTAGTGTCCAGTTATGTTTTATTAAATGCAGACATGAAGCCCTTGATATACACAGATAAATGTAGTATTTTCCTAAAAGTCAAGACTGTAAAATTCCAAACAGGCAAAGTTCTTCCCTCAGAGAATTCATTCAAAGTAAATTGGGTGGCTCCCTGGTCTGTTCCAAGGACAACAGGAATGCCCTCCCTAAAGTGTTTCAAGGTGCTGCCTATTCACCCAGGCTTCTCTTTTCCTGAAAAACCTGGGCTGGGCAGCTGGCACAATGGGAATCCTCCCAATCCTCCCTCCATTTGAGGCCAGGTGCTAAAAGGTATGTTAATTAAGCTTGAGAAACCAAGTTGGGTAGTGAGATTCGAACTTACGAAGTATGATGTAAAGTTGCCTGAATGTCTGGAAAAATAAGATTGACAGCTGTATCTTGTCTTAGTCCCCTCCTATCTTTGTGTAAAATACCTCCCCTAAATAAAAGGAAGGCGCAGAACGAATCCAGGTGCATTACGACTGGCAAGGCGTGCGTTACAACATGCAAGGGGCACAGTCCAGCCTTGCAACCATACTGCCTGTTTAGCTAAGATGTTTACTATGCAGGATATTACGGCCGTCATGGCTGAGATGTTTGCAATGCAGGATCTGCCTGATGCCAGTCCAGCATTCACTCTGGTTTCGGAGTGTCTCTTTGTCTCTCTCTTTGCATCTCTGTGTCTCTTTTGCTATCTCTATCGCCGCTGGATCTCCCCTCCTCATGAACCAAACACGCGTGAACAACACAACTATGTCGAGGCAAGTCCCCAGCAAGCATGGACTACCAAAATTAACAAATGTATCTTGGAGGAAGTATAGCCAGAATGCTCCTTAGAGAATAAAGGATGTCAAGACTTCGTGTCACACACTTTGAACAGGTTATTAGGAAGGACTAGTCCCTAAGCTTAGTAAAAGAGTGGGTCAGCCGTAAAGAGGAAGACCTTCAACAAGATGAAATGATACAATGGCTACTGGTTGTGGTGGTGGTTATGTGCCATGGAGTCGATTCCAACTCATAGCGACCCTGTACAGGGTTTCTGAGGCTGCAAATCTTTACAGGAGCAGAAAGCCTTATCTTTCTCCCACAGAATAGCTGACCTTGCAGTTAATAGTCAGATTCGTAACCACTATGCTACCAGAGCTCCTTCAATGGATACTACAGTGGACTAAAATATAACAATTATGAGAATAATGTAGGACTGAAGAGTATTTCATTCTATTGTAAACTGAGTCAATAATATTTGGGTTGCTTATTTTATTCAGAAAGCTTATATAAACATAAGTGTGCATTATCTTTCAGTAAACAAGTTATCCAAGATAAATAATTTATCTTGGATATAGTCCTAGGAGTGAAACTGTTAGGTTATAGGGTAGGTTGACTTTTAGGGTTGGCTTATATGCTGTTCAGAAACCCTATACAGGATTGCCATGAGTCGGAACCAACTCGATGACATTTAACAACATATGTTTAGTTTATCAGATACTGTCTAATTTTCCAAAATGATTACAACAATTTTCACATTCACCAGTAGTGAGTATATGAGAGTTCCAGATGAACTGATATTGTCTTTAGTCATTCTAGTGGATGGGTAAGGAGCTCTGGTAGCGTAGTGGTTACGAATCACGCTGCGAACCTTAAGGTCAGCAGTTCGAAACTACCAGCTGTTCCATGGGAGAAAGATGAGGCGTTCTGTTCCTGTAAAGATTTACAGCCTCGGAAACCCTGTACAGGGTTCACTATGATTCGGAACTGACTCCATAGCACACAGTCACCACCAGTGGATGTGCAGAATTATCTCTCTGATGTGTGTTTCCATCATAGCTGAAAATGATGAGCACCTGTGACCATTTAGGTATACTCTTCTGTGAAGTCTTTACTCAAATCCTATTTTTTAATGTTCTGTTTTATTTACTTACAGGTGTACTCCAAATATTTTGGATGGAGTCCTCTATCAGACAGCAAATGGTTTCAACCTCTTTATGGTTTGCTTTTTCAATCTTTCAACATATTTTTTGATGAACAGAAGATCTTTTCTTTTATGCACAGTAATTCAGAAATTTAGGAGAAAGATGAGGCTTGAAACCCTATTCAGGGTCACTATGACTCAGAACCGGCAATACTTAAGAGCAACAACAACAATTTAGAAAGTGAACTGGTGGCACAGCAGATAAGGGCTCGGCTGCTAATCGAAAAGTCAGTGGTTCAAACCCAACAGTGATTCTGTCACAGAAAGATGTGGCAGTTTGCTTCTGCAAAGATTTATGGCTTGGAAACCCTATAGGACAGATCTACCCTCTGCTTTAGGTTGCTATGAGTCAGAGTCATCATAGTCAACATAACTCATCAGCAACAGTTTGTTTTTTGGTATTTTGGTTATGGACGTTTATGGACACCAAGGAGTGTGGTGGCTCTGTTGGATATGCACTGAACTGCAAACTGCAAAGTTAGTGGTTCAAGTCCACAAGTCACTCACATGTGAAACAGATATGACTCTCTACTCCCACAAAGATGTATAGTTTTGGAAACCCTATACCGGGTCACTAATGAATCAGAACCAACTCCATGGCGTTGAAGTACAAGCTGACAACCAAGATCATTGAGAAAGTCTGTTGAGACAGTCTACAATCTATCTCAAATTAATTTCTGTGTCCGGTGCTACTGTGACATAAAGACCAAGGTTCATTTTTTAGCATGTGGCTGTCTACTGATCCAAAATAATTTACTGAAAAGCCACCTTTTTCACTTTTGCCATAAATCAGATAACATGATTTATGGATTCTCCACCCAAGTATAGATGTGGCACTGCGGGTTAATGCACTGGATTGCAAGGTTGGTTTCAACCATAAGGTTGGTGGTGTAAGCTTACCAGGCGCTCATCAGAAATCCTACACAGGGTCACTATGGGTCGGAACCGACTCGAAGAAGGCACTTAACAACAACAACAAACCCAACTATTAGCCAACAGAAATATTATGTTGAGTCATATCAGTAATTTCAAATTTTCTAGTATCAACATTAAAAAAGAAAACAAAAGATGAAGCCAAGTTTAGTAACATATTTTCCTGAAACCAATATATCCAAAATGTTATTTCAACATGTCATCAAATAATACTACTTTACATTCCCATATTTTGTACTAAATTCTTAACAATCCATTGTGTGCTTTACATTTCCAGCACATCTCAATTTATACAAGCCACATTTCAAGTGCTCAATAACCACATGTGATTACTGGCTGCAGTATTGGGACAGTACAGCTCTATTTTGTTCCACTGGTCTACTTATTTATCCCTATGTCAAAAGGAAACGAGGGATAGCATTGCTGACGTCCAATGGAACTTGGCTGAAAGCAGAGAATACCAGAAAGATGCTTACCTGTGCTTTATTTGACTCCACAAATGCCTTAGATTGTGTGGATCATGACAACCTATGGACAACGTTACGAAGTATGAGTATTCCTAAACACTTCATTGTGCTCATGAGAAATCTGTACATGGACCAAGAGGCAGTTGTACAAACAGAACATGGGAACACTGAATGGTTTAAAATTAAGAAAGATGTGCAGCAGGGCTGTATTCTTTGACCATGTTTATTCAACTTGTATGATTAGCAAATAATTCGAGAAGCTGGGTTATATGAAGAAAAACGTGGCACCAGGATTGGAGGAAAACTCATTAACAACCTGTGATATGAAAATGATACAACCTTGCTTACTGAAAGTGAAGAGGACTTAAAATACTTACTGATGAAGATCAAAGACTACAGCCTTCAGTATGGATTGCCTCTCAATGTAAAGAAAACAAAAATCCTCACTACTGGACCAATAAAAAAACATTCTTATCAATGGAGAAAAAGTGAAGTTGTCAAGGACTTCATTCTTCTTGAATCAACCATCCACACTGATGGAAGCAGCAGTCAAGAAATCAAATGATGTATTGCGTTAGGTAAATCTTCTGCACAAGACCTTTTTAAAGTGTTGAAGAACAAAGATGTCAGCTTGAGGACTAGGGTGCACCCTACCCAAGCCATGGTATTTTCAATAACCTCATGTGCACGTGAAAGCTGGACACTGAATCAGGAAGACCATAGAAGAACTGATGCACTTGAGTTATGGTGTTGGAAGAGAACACTGAAGGTGCCATGGGCTGCCAAAAGAACCAATAGACCTGTGTTGGAAGAAGTGCAGCCTGAGTGCTCCTTGGAGGCCAGGATGGCCAAACTTCATCTCTCATACGAAGGACATATTGTCAGGAGGGACCAGTTGCTAGAGAAGGCTATCCTATTTGGTAAGGTGGAGGGTTAGAGAAAAAGAGGAAGACCCCCCAGGCAACATGGATTGGCAAAGTGGCAGCATCAATGGGCTCAAGCAGGACACGTCAGTGTTTCATTCTGTTGTGCACAGGGTTGCTATGAGTCAGTACAGACTCTATGGCACCAAACAACAACAATGGAAATAGGGTTCTGTCTTAATTACTGCAGCATCAAGTTAATGAGCCTTAATATGTGACCTCTTCTAATTTAGTTCTTTGTCAAGGTTGTCTTGGTTACTTCTAGGTGGTTTGCATATTCGCATAAAGTTTAAGCATATGTGTGTCAATTTACACACACACACAACCCTGCTGGAATTTTATCTGGGACTGAGTTCTAGACATCTTAACACTGAAAATATTACACAGCACTATTCATTCATTTAGATTATCTTAATTTCTTGTAGCACAGTTTTTAGTGCAAAGCGTTTACATATCTTTAGAGAGTTATTCCAGGGTATCTGATATTTCGATGCTATCAAATAGATGATACAAATATGATAGCATCAAAATATGATGCTATCAAAGTACAAAAGAGAAAATCTCACCATAATCATTTCTAAGGCACATTCTGGACGTATTGTCAAGAGGAACCAGTCTATGGAGAAAGACATCATGCTTGGAAAAGTTGAGGGTCAGCAAAAAAAGTGGAAGACCCCCAACATGATGGATTGACACAATGGCAGCAAAAATGGGCTTAAACATAACAACTGTAAGGATGGCTCAGGATGAGGCATTGTTTTGTTCTGCTGTGCATAGTGTTGCTGTTATGCCTAGAGTTTGGGGTCCCCAATGACCACCCAGGAGCCGTCACTGATGTAAATACATAAGGGTTCTTTATTCAAGCTTGAGCCAGGTCTCTAACCTTATCCAACGCAGAGGAATAGGGAAAGAGCCCTGAACTTTTGTCTGCAGGGTTTTTGTAGAGTTTTTTAAACAGCTCAGGTTTCTCAGCTTTACAATCTTTGGATTGGTTAACAATTGACAAACTATGAGATGTTACAGTTTAATTGGTCAGGTCTGGTGGTCTTTGTTCTTAGGCTGGGGTAAAGGAAAACGTCTGGCCTCTGGCCTTGAGCTGCCTGGCTATATATTATTTTCTTGGAGCTAGAGCACGTGCTAAAGCTTATATACGAAATGGATTCTTCTCTTTGGTCCTACATTGCTACAAGTCAGCACCTAACAATAACAGATTTGTGAATGAATTATTTCAAATTAATTTAAAAGTACATTTTGTCCATTTATTTCTATAATTTTTAACATAAAATATCATAACATATAAAACAGCATAGTTATTTTTAACATGTAAAATAAATTATTTTAAAGTTGTTTTCTGCTAACTCTAAATATGTGGAGCACATGCAGTGTTTCATTCTGTTGTGCATAGGGTTGCTATGAGTTGGTACCAACTTGATGGCACTTAAACAAAACAACAACAACAAATGAACTCCACTTCCACTATATGAGCTTATACTCTTAATTTTTGGTCATATTTTCCTCCCTCTTCTAATATCCAGTATATTTTATTTTAAAGATATATAAAGCACACTGTAAATAAAAGAATTGTAGTAGCACCAAACAGTATCTTCCACCATAAGTATTTCCTACATTCTGTTACACAGGGCAGAGGGTTGTTTCCCCTGGTCCAGTTGGGGATTTAAGCCAGCTTGGACTGGATTATTGTTAAAATTCAGTCTATCTCTTGTTTTATCCATTCCTCAAATGTTGTTGTCAGGTGCCGTCAAGTCAGAACCAACTCATAGCGACCCCATGCACAGCAGAACGAAACAATGTCC
>NW_006408541.1:23989586-24012628 GCF_000296735.1 Chrysochloris asiatica | reverse complement strand
AATCTTGATCTCTGCTTTTCTCAAGAGGTCTTGCATTCTATAAATGCTTATGTGAGTGGACTGATGCATTTCTTCTTTCTTCTTTATGAGGTGTCACGGTCAGATGTTTGATCTAGTCTAGGTCGGCCTTGGTGTAAGTCTGGTCCTCAGGCAAGGACTCCTGTGTCTCCTGTGTCAGGCAACTGAGTCACTAGGGGTACGTTGACTTTTAAGCAGTTTTCTCTGGCCCTCTTGTCGATTAAGTTGTTGCCTCTGGCAACAGGCGAGTTCTCTTGTTTACTTCACAGAGGTCTTGCATGGACTGACAGTCAAATAGAGAGGGGTTTACTACAAGTGGGTGTTCCAGGATGGTTGGCACAGCTTAGGAAATGTTACCAGCCACTAGTCAACGTCAGGGTTCAGCTGTGCCAGTTTTTGGTGTAGCTGCTATTCTTCTTCAAGATTTACAGTCAACACCTGAATGAGCTCCTTTCTACTTTCAGGGTTACTCTGGGCTCGGGAAGGGGCACTGAACTCTATTTCTCTTAGTCACTCTATTTATCAACAGCCAGGATTTCTCTGTGCTCACTCTTACTCCGCCTGTCTCTTGCAGTTCTCTTGGCTTTACTGCAGTAATGGCCAGCAAGACTCAAGCTAGATACTGAGTCTGGTGACTTTTTGACTTTACTTGTTTTTCTTCTGCTATTTCTCTATGTTTGTAAACTTTCTCAGCTATTAAAACTAAATCTTGGATACTTCCTGTAACTTCTTTCTAACCTCAGGAGCTGTCTGATTAACAGCTGCTTTAATCTCAGTTGCTTCTGGATCTACAGGAGTATACTTGCAGAAGGCTTTTTGAATCTTTTATAAAAATGCAGCGGGGCTCTCATCTGACTTCTGCTGCACATTTTTTACTTTGGCCAAATTAGTGGACTTTTTGCAGCTACTTTTAGACCTCTCAACAGAGCCTGGCAGTAGGTCTGGAGTCTCTTCTCACCTTCTGTCATGTTGACATTCTAGTCTAGTCGGGACAACGGGAGAAAGGTTCTAATGATGTCAGCATTTGTGGTGAGTTGCTTATTATCACCAGGAACTAATTTCCTGGCCTCTGTCTGGATTCTTTCTCGCTCTTCTGTGGTGAGCTGACAATAATTCTAAAGTCATTTTAACTTTCTAAGTCTTAAACTTTACACTTCTAAACATCTTCTAAACAAAATGAACTCTTCTACTATTTGTCATCTTTTCTTACTTACATACTAGACTCTGTCTGCATGCCTCTCAACTAGCCTGTCATTGGGGTTGTTAAGAGGTTACAGCTTACTCTTTCTTCTCAATTCATCATGCCTTTTTCTCTCAACTTCTCTTCACTGCCTCAAATTCTGGACTTTGTATCTTCTTTCCTTCTCTGATTTACACTCTACAATCTGACTTGAATACTATAATGCCATCGATTTACTTTCTGAGGTCTAGCCTGGTTCTTAGTTTGGAAACTGCTGATTTTGCCTTCTCTTTTATTTTTGTATTCTAACTTATATTAAACTCTTTGAACACAGCCTCACCGGGAGGTTCTTCTTGTCATTCTTTTGCCAATTTTTGTGTTTAGCCTATAAACTTAACCTTGCACTTGATGCAAGGAAGCTCAGCCTTATTCTCAGCTCTGCAGAGAGCAATCTCTCTTTTGCTTGGTGTTCTGGTCTGCCTCTCCTTTTTCCTTCTTTTCTACACTGCTTTCTTTCTTTCTTTTTTTTCTTTCTGCTTCTTTTTACTTACTTCTACTACCTATTCCTAATACTGCTGCTTCTCATCTTTGGACTTCTCTTTGGCTACTATACTCTCATTTTCTACACTTCTCACCTGATTTCTTAGCTTTTGAGGTAAATGTTTTGTTTTGTTTCTTGCATATTTTCACTCTGCTACACAGAAAATTACTCTTATGCCTTACTCCTGTAATGGTCTCTCAGCTACCTTCTGTAAATCACTCAGATGAATTGAATAGTCTTGTCTAGGATCCACTCTCTTCTTGATCTTTCCTCTATGCTGCTTAACAAAATACAGTCTGATTTTCTTCAGCTATATTGCATTGAATTTACACTTTTCATCTCTTTTTCTTGGAACTAGCGCTTTGATTTACGACTCTTCACACTTGACTGAGAGTCTTGATCAGTAGTCATCATTCTAGCTACTTTTTCAGCTACATCTACTTGCTCGCTGTTAACTTTGTCTTCAGTACTTCTCTCTTATCTCTAACTGTCTTGACTTATGCCTCTATAGCTAAACTCAGAAACACTATCTACTCATGCTTCTAATTTCTCTATTGTCTCTTATAATGACTTCTTTCACCCTTCGGAAATGAAGGAGAAACTTCTCCTGCTGGGTGATAGAATGGTACCAGTGAAATGATATTCAAATATTGGTATAGGGTCAGGCAACACTGTGTCACTATTTTGGCTGCACATCACTTTTAACTCTCCGGAGGATTGCTGCCAACATGTAAAAATTACTACTACTGTTCCTATGAACACTAAATACTAATTAAGGGCTGAAGGTGGATACAACAGTGTGGAGAGAGCTAGCCTCTCAAGACACTAGGAGATTCTCTCAGCAACCTTGAGCTTCATTGGGAGCATGACGTGGGTCCTAAAGTACCTGGAACGCGGGGCGAAGACCTAGAGAACACTCACGCTCTGAGATGCCTGCCTTCCCGTCCAATGGGGGACAGACTCTGCTGGCTGTTGGGGGCCACATGTGAGGCTTCTTTGTAAATCAGATATTAATAAACTACATGAATTTTTTTTTTTTGACTACATCAAAGATAACAGAATAAAGTTTTTCACAAGAACAGCAGGGCACTAACATCACATGCTGGAATCTGTAAGGAAATAAAGTTGGTTGTCAAAATGGAGCTAAAGCAAGGCTGAGCAGTTGTCAGCAGAGGACGCAGCTAGGCTTCATCTGGCTCTTTTGGGTTCTGAGGCCAATTGAACTTCACAAAGGCCTTACTGTGGGGTGTTATTTACAGCAGAGACTACTTTGGAAACTAGGTATTGCCTAGATCCAGTTTTTGGTCCATGACTATGGGGGCTAGTCATTACACTAACAAACGGAGATCTATGGAAGACATCACATTGACTTTTGGAGCTTCTTCAAAGCATATGCAGGCCAAAGACCCAGGGAGTAAATTGGAAGTCTCACTAAACTTTCAGGAAGGAAGGTGTATTAGGAAGTTCTCATCATTCACAAGATAAGGATATAGCCTGAACAGGCCTAAGCCACATGGGCAAGGTTTGGCATCGAAGGCAAGATGCAGGAGAGAACATTGCTACGACTTGTACTTACTTAGCTAGTCTTAAACTGCTTCCATGTTGGTGGATAGCTTCTCTAGCTATGAGGAGACAACCCTTTTCTTTTAGCTCCAAGATCTACCCCCACAGTGGAACCTGGTCTTGGTCTGTCTCCTTGCCTTCTGCTTCACAGGGCTGTAGTTAAGATACTGAAAAAACAGTCTTAGTGCCCAGATCAAAGGATAGGACACAGATAGACTCAGGACTTACTCTTAAGATTATATGGCAAAGGAACTTTATCTTGACTCTATATACACACACACACAGGGCGTAGTGGTCATTAATTTGCCTCTGTGTCATTTCTACTAGCTCAGTATTGAGTAAATTATGTGGCAACTGGTCAGAAATGATACTTTTCAACTTTTCAAATGATTCCTGGGTCTTAGATCTTACTAAAAACATTCAGAAACAATTCAATCTGGCAATGTGGGGGAGGGATATGCAGCTGGCTGGCTATCAATCAAGGGCTTAAGTTAGAACAATGCCACTGAGTGTGGAGGTTCACTTGTCTCGGTCTCTCTCTTAACTCTGAAACTGAAGACTCAACTAAGGAAAAGCTAAAGAATGCTCTTTTCTCCTGCACTGGGGGAAGAAAGTTTTCTCTGGAGCACGCAAGTTCGCTCTCTGCACACGCTCTAGTGGGACTGAGGCTTCGGCTACTTCAACAATGAGCTCTGACCTCAGGGCAGGAGGGTAGTCTGCGGCTCTGGTTCTGGGGCAGGAAAATGCTCCGCAGGACTCCGCCGAGCAGGGGGGAGGGAGCTGTACACCCCGCGCTTAGCATTCTTTCACTGACTTTGGCTGCCAACGCCAACACGATGTTGCTCTGCGGAGGGGGGGCAAGGAGGAGGAAGGTGGGCAAGTCAAAGGAGATAGGGCCGGTGGCTTCTCGTCACGCTACACCTACTCGCTGAGTCTGGTTGCTTAGCAGCAGGTGCTGGGGGTGTGTGGGTCTTGAGCGACTTGAGCTCTTTGGCTGCCGGCTGCAGCGGTAACAACAGGCAGGCCATCTTGGCTGGCAGGCAGGCGGATGGGCGCGTGTCCAGGCGGGGTGCGCGCATGGGGAGGGGAGGCACACGCGCGCGGGGTTTGCGGAGGAGCTGATGGACTTCTGCCTATGTGCCAGGACGGCGAAGCGTGCATGCTGGTCCCACCGCGGGGGAGGGGAGGCGCACGCGGGTGGGAGACTCCGGTGAGCGCGCGGGGTCCGCAAAGGAGCTGGCAGACTTCTGCCTATGTGCTGGGACGGCGGGAGCGTGCGTGCCTGAGATGAGTGCGCGCGGGCCTCTCTAATCGAGACCGCTGAGGGGAGCATGCGTGGGACCGTGCGCATGCAGCAGTTGAGCTCGTCATGAAAGGCGCGGGGCATCTTTCTCCTGAGCTCTCTGGCTGCCGGCTGCTAAGCAGATGATACTGGGTGGCGTGCCCCGGCAGCGGAGCGCCGCTCTAGACTGGCTGTAGGGGTGCCGAGAGGCAAGGCTTCCGTGGCCCTGGTTTAAGGGGGGGAGGGGCCCGCCTGGAGGCTCGAGCAGAATCGGTGGAAGGATATAGCTAGAGGCAGGCTGACTAAGGCCGCACTGGAGTCTGGGCGGCAGCTAGAGAGGTACTGCACTCACAGGCAGATTACTGATTCCAGCCTCGGTGACACTCGGACCACTGTAGCCCTCTCTGACCCCAAGACTCCACAGCCAGCGGTGCCTAACTCTCTCCCCCAAGAACTCACACATTTAGAAACAGTCTAAGACTTGAGTTTGATCAGATATACATCAACTTGAGAAGAACATGAGGTTAGGTTGGGTGACGACAGGGGAGTTCACTCTCACTACATTCGCTTACCCATTCACACAATGACAGCACTCCGCCAACCAGGAGGAAGAGTTAAAAAAAAAAAAAAAAAAACCTCACAAGGCAGCAGCTCATGCTGCACCCGCGGGGCGACCCGCTTCGCCTTTCAGATGCACAGACACAGACCTGGGGGCTCTCCGTCCCCCTCCCTTGTAAGAGAGCCAGAACGTCTTCCAAAAATCCTTGCCGGTAGCTTTACGGCACGTCCACCTAGGCTTTTTTCCAGCCTCAGACTGAAACTTGAGCTCACAGAACAACAGACAGACAGACAGAATGGCCACTTATATACACAGACTTACCGGCCGGATGCAACCCTCCGGTTCCGGAGATCCTGGGGGTTTCGGGGATCCCGGACAGGCCCCAAAATGTTATGCCCAAAGTTCGGGGTCCCCAATGACCACCCAGGAGCCGTCACCGATGTAAATACATAAGGGTTCTTTATTCAAGCTTGAGCCAGGTCTCTAACCTTATCCAACGCAGAGGAATAGGGAAAGAGCCCTGAACTTTTGTCTGCAGGGTTTTTGTAGAGTTTTTTAAACAGCTCAGGTTTCTCAGCTTTACAATCTTTGGATTGGTTAACAATTGACAAACTATGAGATGTTACAGTTTAATTGGTCAGGTCTGGTGGTCTTTGTTCTTAGGCTGGGGTAAAGGAAAACGTCTGGCCTCTGGCCTTGAGCTGCCTGGCTATATATTATTTTCTTGGAGCTAGAGCACGTGCTAAAGCTTATATACGAAATGGATTCTTCTCTTTGGTCCTACATTGCTACAAGTCAGCACCTAACAATAACAGATTTGTGAATGAATTATTTCAAATTAATTTAAAAGTACATTTTGTCCATTTATTTCTATAATTTTTAACATAAAATATCATAACATATAAAACAGCATAGTTATTTTTAACATGTAAAATAAATTATTTTAAAGTTGTTTTCTGCTAACTCTAAATATGTGGAGCACATGCAGTGTTTCATTCTGTTGTGCATAGGGTTGCTATGAGTTGGTACCAACTTGATGGCACTTAAACAAAACAACAACAACAAATGAACTCCACTTCCACTATATGAGCTTATACTCTTAATTTTTGGTCATATTTTCCTCCCTCTTCTAATATCCAGTATATTTTATTTTAAAGATATATAAAGCACACTGTAAATAAAAGAATTGTAGTAGCACCAAACAGTATCTTCCACCATAAGTATTTCCTACATTCTGTTACACAGGGCAGAGGGTTGTTTCCCCTGGTCCAGTTGGGGATTTAAGCCAGCTTGGACTGGATTATTGTTAAAATTCAGTCTATCTCTTGTTTTATCCATTCCTCAAATGTTGTTGTCAGGTGCCGTCAAGTCAGAACCAACTCATAGCGACCCCATGCACAGCAGAACGAAACAATGTCCAATCCTGGGCCAACCTCACTACCGCTGCCACACTTGACGCCATCAATGTCACCTGGCTGATCCACCTCGTTGGGGGCCTTCCTCTCTTTCTCTGACCCTCCATCTTACCCAGCATGACATCCTTCTCTAGCGACTATTCCCTCCTGACAATATGTCCAAAGTATGAGAGATGAAGTTTAGCCATCTTGGCCTCCAAGGAGCACTCTGGCTGCACTTCTTCCAAAACAGATCTATTGGTTCTTTTGGCAGCCCATGGCACTTTTAGTATTCTCCTCCAACACCACAATTATTGAGAATACCATGGCTTGGGTCAGGCGCACCTTAGTCCTTAAGCTGACATCCTTGCTCTACACTTTAAAAAGTTCCTGTGCAGCAGATTTGCCCAATGCAATATGTTGTCTGATCTCTTGACTGCTGCTTCCGTGAATATTGATAGTTGATCCAAGAATATGCAAAATCAGTGACTGAGAGTCTAAAACATCTTTGTTGCTTTCTAGACAGTTTGATGTACTTAAAACTATGATTTTTGCAATTTGACCTTTTAAAAATATGTATAGTGTTAGCCTTGCCACGACCTGGACAGTTTACCTGAAACTGGAAATCCTCTCATATTAACTCTTAAAATTGGCATTCCCAAAAGGGTTCTCTTTGAGTCTTCTCTTTTCTACCTATACTCAATTCATTCTCTAAGCGATCTCAGCCAGTCTCATAGACTTATGTACTGGCTACATTTCTGATGTCTACCAAATGGATACATTCAGCCCAGATATACACACACACACACACACACACACACACACACAATTGGTACATTGATTATCTCCACTTCAATATGTAGTAGCTATTTCAAACATAAAGTGTACAAGAAACTCACATTTCCTAGCCAATCTCTGACCTCTATCTCTTCTATATATTGTCTTCCCAAGCTTGTTAGCATTATCCTTTCATCAGTGATGATTATCTTCTCTACCCAACCCCAAAACTAAAATGTGCACTCCTGACTAACAACCAGGCATTCATACACTGAATGGAATAATGTTCTCTTCCTTACTGAATTGCTTAAAATAATTCTCCTATTATTCCTAACATGAACAGATAAAAATGGTCTGATGCTGATACTCTAACTGCTATTCAAAGTATTTTACCCAGATCAAATCTTAGGAAATTATAATATTTGGATGAAAAAGGCACAGAACTTTACTCTAAATATTGAAAGAATGAAGTTCTTAAAACTATTCATTATAAAAATATTTCAAGTGAGAATTAAGGAAATGGCAACAAAATTTCTATTTATATTTGGACACTGGTTAAAGTATGGGAGTAAACACTGGTGTTAAAAAACAATGTATACTCAGAATACTAAAAAAAATTTTAATTCTATCTCAATAAAAGGAAAAGCAAGTAACATTTGCAAAATTCACAGCAAAGTAGGATGGGAATGCTGGAAGATCAGGATCTTTTTTTCTAAATAGAGATTGTGCATAAGCATGATCATGTGTGTATAAACATGCAGTGTATACAGATACACACAGACATAAACTAAAGCTTCTTGCCAAAGGCACTTCCACAATTGCCATCTGTTCTTAACTACTTGGAATTTTCTCAAATTATCCTTCAAAAGAGACCAGTTTAAGTCAGCCACTTTTAAATCAGAGAATTCACATCATTAAAAAAAAAAAATTTCCTTTACGGAAAATTTCAAACATTTTCAGCAATCACCTCATTTACTTCTAGCTTGCAAGCCAACAAGGGGGTTCTAGTAAGAGAAAACTGCTTTCTACATTGACAAGCTTACGTCAGTCGTGTCTCACATCATGTCCATTCTGGAGGGTTTTATACTCACCAGAGAAGACAAATACACCTGTTTGCCTTAGACATGTTCCAGCATGAACACTAAGTGGCATACTGCTGCCTCTGTGTGCTAATCAAGTCAGTTTCAACTCTTATGAGTTGAAACCCTGTATATGTTTTCCGAGGCTGAAAAGCTTTACAGGAACAGAAAACCACATCTTCCCCTACAGAGCAGCAGAAGGACTCGAATTGCTGACCCTGAGGTTAGCAGTCCAATACACTATCAAGGCTCCACAATAACTACAGAACCAGTGAGAATTCAGAAAACAACAACAGCTTGGACTTCAGGCAAGGCTCCTAGGAGGGCAGCAAAGAGGAGGGTCAGGAACAATGGACCAGAATGAAAGCACTCAAGTATAGGAAGCACAACACACCTATGTAATACCAAGGAGCCAGTCTTAACAGAAATATTACTGCACACAAAGAGGAGGGGAAATAAATGAGATGAATTAGAGTGTGGCCATGTATCAGTTTTTAATCCAAGCAGCTATTTTCATCTAATATAGAAAGAAGTTAAGATGTAGCCACAGATTCTTAGGAGACAGCAGTACTGTGGAAAACTGAATATGGAAATGGATTTGAGAGGACAGATACTTGTAGCAGGAAACTGGAAAAGTTCTTACAGCAATAATTTGAATACTAGCCTTAACACTGATGGTGGCAGGAGAAACCCAGAGGATACATATACAGGAGACAACCTGAAGAAAACCCAGTATGGGATTTGATGGCTGTAGTCAATGAAGAAATGGAAGCGTGAAAACCTCATTTACTCTGGCTGAGTGGGTAAGAGATGGTGGAAGGCCAGAACTACTGTACCGGTTCTGAGTAACAGAGCTGGTACAAGGTTATAGACCACTGCCAAACATTTCCTGAAATATCTTTAAGAAAGGGGTCCTTGGGACAAATGCCTGAAGTAGGATGATGATGAATGCCACAGCAAAAATAGGCCTTCAATTAAAAAAATGGAGCAAACAAGATCCTTAAGGGAAAGAAAATAATCTTTCTTGCCTCACTAATCCAAGTATGAAATTATACTTGTTTCACATAGTAGAATCTAAGTATTTTATTCATTTATCAAGGAATCCTGATGGTGTAGCGGGTTATACAGGTGATAACACTGAATCCACCAGCCACTGCCTAGAAGAAAGATGAAGTTTTCTGCTCCTGTAAAGATTTACGGCCTCGGAAACTGTATCTAGGGTCACAACGAGTCATAACTGATGAAGGCACACAGTCAAGTCAAGTAAGTATATAACTGTTATGGACTGAATTGTGACCCCCCCAAAAAGTGTGTTATAAATCCTAGCCAGTCTGAATCTATCAGCTGTCCCTTGGGAGACATATGTGAACGTCAGTTTCCATAAATATTTACAACCTGAGAAACTCTATAAGGCTGTTCTATTCTGTCCTTTAGGATCTTTATGAGTCAGAATCAATTCAAAGGCTAAAGGGTTGGATTTGAATTATAATTTTAGTTATAATCCCACTTGGGAATGGGTTTTTGTTGTTATGATAACAGGACAGTATTAGCATAGATATAAAAGAGCAGATTAAGCAAGCAAACATGGGAAGACTCAGAACACATGATTGCTAAGGATCCTAAGAATAGACTCTAAAAAGAGACAAAAGCTGACAGAGAGAGAGAGCGCGTGCCTTTCCCTAGAATTTGACACACTGAGTTCATTTTTCCAGACTTCCAAACTATGAAAAACTAAAAATTTCTGTGTGTTCAAGCCACCTGTCTATGGTACATATATTCTAGCGGTGGTGGTGGTGTGCCACTGAGTTGATTTCGACTCAAAACAACCCTATATATGGTTTCAAGATTGTCAGTCTTTAACCGAAGAGCAACTGATGGATTCAAACTACTGACTTTACATTTAGAAGCCCAGTTTATATTCCACTACGATACTAGGGTTCCTTTTCTGTTACGGTAGCACTAGAAAACGAAAACAGAATTTGGTACTAAGGAGTGGAGTGCTGTTCTAACAAATACCTAAACTGTAGAAGTAGATTTAGAATTGATGTGTTTCATAGTAAGACCCTAGAGTTTGCCTTGAAAATAAGGGTGATTCTGATGAATGCTCACAAGAATTAAGAGCTGTGTTGAGAATTTCTATGGCAATGAAATGAAATGTGGATGTTAAATGTGCTTTTGATGATACTTTAAAAGTAAATGATGAACAAGTGATTAGACACGGGCAGAGGACGATGCTTTTTAAGCATTAACAAAGCGCTTGCATACATTATGTTCAAATGTTTGGGGCAAGGTGAAACTTTCAAGTAATGAACTTGAATACTTGTCTGAAGAGATTTCTAAGCGAGATCTTAAAAGGGCAACATGATTTCTTCTTGCTGCTTACAGCAGAATGCAGGAGGAAGAGATGGACTTAGAAGTGAATTGTGTGGCCACAGAGGACTAGAGTGGAGAGTGAAGCGTCTGGCTGATAAGAAGAGAGGGCATATACACAAGGAACACCCACATTTGCAGATAATACCCACTTGACCTGGCTTCAATGACTGGATGATCAGAGCTCAACTAGAAGAAGAAAAGAAGAGGAAAAAGAAAAGAGTAATCTGATACAATTTGATGAACTTGACCTACACCTATAGATGCAGTAGCTCAAAAGAGGGAACAAATCTTTACAGCAAGGATCATTCCCACCCCCTCCATACACAGAGTAGACAGGGATGGGCAACTTGGACATTTGCTGGGGACAGCATACGCAGACCCTGGGTTGATCAGTGGCCCTCCTCAGGACTGCAAGCCATGGACCCTGAGGGCCAAGGAAGTGACCTCCTGATGTCCTGGGTTCATTGGTTTTTGCGAACTTACTGGTTGGCTACCTCTGTATAATTTTCTTTGGTCGTAATATTGTTCATTCTATGCTTCTAACTCCAGTAATTGTAGCTTCTGAGAAAATGGTTTCTTTTACAATGCCTCTCTTAATGCCTCCACTGTGTTGGCAGTGCGTGGAGTCCTGGGAACAAATCTTTCTGAGGAACAAGCAATAGCCACCTGGGATGGAAGTCAGAACTGCTCCTTATTTGATTATTCAGTTATGTTTGATATCCATGAACAATAATGGGTTTGAAACCCCTTTTTAGTCAGCTGAGGCAGTACAAGTTTCCTCATATAATTCAGAAAGGCCAGGAACAGGTATATTGGGAATATGAGAAAAGGTTTTTAGAGAAAAACTGCCCAAGGTTTGTAAATAAAGTGGAATGGTAAATTCTGGGAATGTTGGATTAGAGGATAACAGTGGCAGCCCCATTAAACTGCCTCTGAATATAATCAGTTTAACCCAGATGCTCTCCTTCCTCCTGAAAGTATATAGAAATGTGATAATTGAAAACAATGTAGCATTTTAGATATAGATAAATGAAGCCCGGTGCCTGAGATCTTGCTCACAAACAAAAGTTTGCAAAGTGTACAGAGACAGCTTGGCTCCTTTCAGGAAGCTTGCTTTATGTTAAGTATCCTTGAGAAACCGTACACCGCTGCTCTAGATCATTTAAGCCTAAAAGTTAATATATAACAGCTTGATTGAATCTTTTTTCTGTAAAAATAAAGATGTTAGATTGTTAAGAAAAACTATGAAAATATTTTAAAAGTTGTTCTTGTGAATCATTATGTCCTGTTTTGAATGATTAATCACATTTCAGTTCCATAGCCTGTCTTATCTAAAGAATTACATCCTCCCTTTGTAACACATCCCTCCCTAAAAAAAGAGAATAAAAGACTGAGATAGAGTGAGTTCTGCGTCCAATGCTAGGCAATATGTTTGCAGATCTGCCTACCTGCCAGCTTGCATCATATCTGTGTTTCTGTCTTCTTTGTATATATTTCATCTCTCTCTTTCTCTATCCCTTTTGCCGCCAGATCTCCCTTCTTCATGACACCCACACTTCCTTGTAGAGGCTGGAATCCGACATAGGACCTCGACAGAGATTGGCTACCCAAAGTGGGGGAGCTACAAAGGCAAGAAGTGACTGGCTTACAAGCTTTCAAGAAGGAACCTACATCCAGAGGGCATGGAGGAAGGTAAGACTTTCTACTCAGTAGTATCCAATCTGTCTAGGCAGGGCTGATGAAAGGAAATGCAGATAAGTCTCTTGTGATACAATAGTGAATAACCGTTATCAGGACTGATTGTGAGGGTTGGAAATGTAAAGGCAGATGTTTTGTAACAAGGAGGGGAGTGATTAACTTTGCAGTCTAGGAGCAGAGGTCCCTGGGAGAAGAGCAGAGAGCGGGACCCTACCCAGAGAAGCAGTGATGACAGAGATGGAGGCAGACACAATGACGTGAAGAAAAGCAGCTGAGGACTTTAGACCCAGAGAGGGAGAGGGGCTGTGGGCTGACAACCTGGGAGCAGGCTTTTAGTATATACCCTTTGGTTGGTTGATGATGCATGGAGGGGATTGTAACCAAGGCAATGAAATGATGTAAGATAGGATGAATATAAAACTAATGTTCTGCCATGTAAACTATCACATAATTCACAAAAAAACATTAAAAAAAAAAAAAAGTGAATTGTGCAAAACAAAACTGAAACTTAAAAGATTCAGAAAATTCTATTGTACAAACTAAGGACATGTGCCCTAGAACGCTCAACAAGAACTTGGTGACTCAATCTTTTGTTAAAGGGCATAAGCCTGTGACTGATGGATCTAGTCAACAACCAAACCAAAGAATCTTCCAGCTTAGGCTGAATGAAAAAAGACTGCATAATACGAAGGAAAGCTGAATTGGCAAGAAACTGGCCAATGGAGCGACTTGTTCCAAACATCTGTTGGCCTCCAAGAAAAGGACCATCACTAGAGCAGTTCAAGGGACAGGAGAATGGAGACTGCCATGGCTCAACAGGTGGATCGCTACTCAGACAGTCTAGAATGTTATTGTTTTTAAGTGCTGTCAAGTTAGTTCTGACTCATAGTCATCCTGTATAAGGATTCTAAGGAGTGGCTGGTGGGGCTGAATCTCCAACTTGCAGTTAGTAGTCTAATGTTTATCCTACAGTGCCAAATCAGGACTCCACCCAAGGTCAAGGGAACAGAGTTGCATCTCCATGGACCTGGAAGGTGGAACTGAAACCCAGGGCTTCCACTTAGAATCCAGAGAGCATGACCAGCACCCACAGTCTGGAAGGCAAGGCCACTGCCCAAATGTCCTAAAGAATAGAGGATTATTCTCAAGCCTTTAGAGCTAGTGCAGTTTGTACTCCTGAGTTTTGACTTTGCTTGGTGTCGACTGTACACACTTTTCCTCTAACTTCTCCCATTTATAATAGAACTGTCTACCTTGTGCCTGGGTCCACAATTGCACTTTGGAAGCAGATAACTTGCAGTTTCGATTTCACAGGTTCACAGATGAAGAGGAATTTATCCCAGGATGGAATAGGCCTAATGTCTTATCTATATTTGATTTAGATGATTCAGAAGATGAGATTTTAGACTTGGAACTGATTTAAGACTTTGGTAATAATGAGATGGGATGAGTGTGTTTTGTATGAAGTAAGGATATACGTTTTCAGAGACCAAAGGAAGGAATGCTATGGAATGAACTGTGTCCTAACTCCTATACCTGAACTATTGCCCCATTGGAGAATGCGTTTTCTTTACCATTAGTATAGGGGATGTCTTAAATTAGTCTCTTTTGGTAACTAAAAGCAAGCAAACACAGAGGGGAAGGTACATGACACATGACTATCAAGGAACCTAAGAACAGAAGCTCAAAAGAAACATGGGCCATCCCCCAGAGACAACAAAGAGAGCCTTCTCTCCTAGAGCTGGTGTCCTGATTTTGGACTTTAGCCTCCTAAACTGTGAGAAAATAAATTTCTGGTTGTAAAAGTCAGTCACTGGTAGTATTTCTGTTATAGCAGTACTAGATAACTAAGACAAGTGCCATCTAGTTGGTTCCAACTCATAGTGATCCTATGTAAGGTATCCCAGAGATCAGCTGGTGTGTTTGAACCACCAACCTTGTGGCTCAGTGCTTATACTCCAGCACCACACTTACGTTAGGTGCTGCTGTGAAAATGATAAATTTAAAAGTGATGCTCGTACTCCCAAAGTTTATAATCTAAGAGAACAATCAAGAGTAGTATTTTAAAAAGTAGCAGAGGCACTGACAAATCAGAATAGATGCAGGATGTGGTGGTGCCATGAGTTAAGCATTGGGCTGCTAACCTGCTGGCAGGAAGATTGGCAGCTTGAACCCGTCAGCTACCCTGCATGAGAAAGCAGTCTGTTTCTGTGAAGAGTCACACCCTCAGAAACTTTACGGAGCAGTTTGACTCCATCCTATAAGGGCACTATGAATCGGAACCGATTCAACAGCAGTGAGTTAGCGGGTGGGTGAACAACTGGTGGTACTGCGCAAAGGCAACAGCTAACCCTTGATTCGGAGAATAAAAACTACAACAACAGTAACAGCCCTAAGAAATGGAAGATGAGAAGCACCCTAACTAAGGTTTCGCCTAAATGGTTCCTTGAGAACTCATGTTAAATTTATTTTACAGATATTCACACATGTTTGAGAGATGCACAGGTAAAACAAACAAACAACAAATATGCAATCATAAAACAGTCATGGATTAGGAGAAGGAAACAAAGTAAGTAGGCAGGTCATGCGCAAAGACACAGAATGAGGCACAGCAGTTGAAGCCTCATTCCAACTAAAGGCCTTTTGTTCTACGGGCAAAGTCATACAAGAGATCCAAATTGTAGAAGATATGAAACTTCAACAGCCTTGTCAAAGTTTGTACCAGACACCACTATACTATCAGTATGAAGAAGAATATAGAAGCAAAGAGCCAGTTAGGATTGAAACTTACTCTTAGATTCTGATTCCCACACCCAAGTCAGGGGCTATCATCTAGTTTCTAAAAGCAGGGCTGCACTAATATGCCAGTTTTGATTTAGAATAAATTATGTGTAAAGATGTTTTTAGCAACTCATCACTAGGTAATCAATGCTGAGGTTGCATTCTAGGGCTGGGATAGAGGCCAACAGTCACAGAATTGAGCTGAACAAGCTGAAAAGACAGTGCACAGTACACAGAGGGGTGGCAGTGATGACTCCACAGCCCTCTCTGTCCCAAGCCAATGCAACCAAAAAGGCAGCCTCAGCCCAGCCAGAGAAGGACATATGAAAAAGTCTTTTCTTCAACTGCTTTTCTGGACAATTGGACTGCCTTGGATGCTAGATGAGATCCACTACGGCTTTGTGTTACCTGGATATCTGTTGAAACTTCACCAGGAAACCCAATACATAAAACAGACGCGAGTGGAACAGTTTTGGTTCTGCAGCTGCCATAGCACCAATCTGAAAATCACTCAATAGGCCAATCAATCTCTCCAGTCCCTTCACAGACTGCCTACCGGCCCAGCAGGCAAGTCAAGCTTTTGGCAGAGAGGCCAGACCAAGGTTGCTTCTCTGAACGTTAAACCTTCTTCTTTCTTAAATTAAGTAAAAAAAAATTTGAGGTATAATTAACGCAAATTCAGATCCTATCTTATGTTGCACCATATAGAAACCATCTCCACATTCTATTCTTGTGGGCAGGGAAAACCCTTGTTAAGATACATATAATTTCCTGACTTGTGAAAAAATCAGATCAGCTGCCTGAACTTCAGGTACCAGGTGAGAAATCATAATAACAACTGATATATGGAGCTCTGGTAGCGTAGTGGTTACGAATAGGGCTGCGAACCTTAAGGTCAGCGGTTCGAAACTACCAGCTGCTCCGCGGGAGAAAGATGAGGCTTTCTGCTTCCGTAAAGATTTACAGCCTCGGAAACCCTGTACAGGGTCGCTATGGGTCCGACGTGACTCGATGGCACTTAACAACAACAACAACAATATGGTTAATGGTGTAGGCTAAATAATTAGTAGGATAAAATAAAATCCCTTAACTACCAAACCAACCATACAATCCCCAAGGGAGCAAAACCCATTCTAAAGCAATACAACCCTATCACATCAAGGCAGTCTTGAATTGGCCATTGCTGGAAGAGTAATGCAGGGACAATACTTCAAATTAACATTCCTACGATGCATTATATTCATTAATGGGGTAACCCTTAGCAGAGAGATACGGAAATCAACTCTTCTGTACTAGTCACTGATTTCTGTAGCTAGATACTCTACCACCAGGGACTGTTCTGTGCCTTAGGTTCCTGATTATTAAAATTGGAACAATAACCCTGCTCCTACTTACTTCCCATGCAAGCAAGAGTGAAAGGATAGGTGAAATCATTAAGTTGAAGAACAGGTGCTTTAAGAAGATAACGTATTGTCAGCTACAGGAAGACGTGTCCAGAAGTGTCCAGGAGGAAGGACATGTATCTGTGCTGCTGCCGCTCACACACACAGCATGAATTCTGCCAAGTCAGTGACAGTGACTACGAAAACAGACAGCCTGTGTCCCAGAATGTGCTGCTGCCAACAATAGCCCTCCCACACGCACAGCCTGCTGCTGCTTTTGCTCGCAATTTCTTTTTTCTATGCTCCTTGGCACAGCTCTTTCTAGTATTTGTGTTTCAGGTCCTAGAGAGAGTCCCCTTCCTCCTGGACACTGCTGCCAATGGAAATTCCTATATGCAACCTGGACATCCTACTTCTCTGCCTGAGCCCATCTACCCTTCATCCAAGCTACAGTACGCAGACCAAGGTCTTTAGCTGATCTGCAAAGTCCTGCACAGTCTGACTCTTCCTACCACTTAGCCTTAAATTCTCATCACCATGAGACAGGAGATCAAATTAGACCCCACAGTCCAGCCATGCTCAGCTATTTGTCATACCACATACCTTTCAAAGTCTGAGACCTTAGCTCTTGTCAAAAATGTTCCTCTTAAACCCTTGCCCCTGATGTCTCTGAATTCCCTTTGCTGTACACTCCTTCCGGGTAGCCACTGTATTCTAGCACATACTTCTAGAGCTGTATTTACCAATCACTGGTATGAGGGTGGAGATCTACTTTAGACAGGAGAGCCGGGAAAGAGAGTCTAAGGAGACGCCATTTTAGATGACACCAAAACAATAGAAACCAATCATGCAAAACATGTGAAGAAGATTCCAGGCAGAAGAACAACACAGCAAAAAGCATGTAGGTGGGAAAGAACTATTATTTCAAGGCATTAAAGACAGCCAGTGTGTCTAGAGAGCAATATATTTGATTAAAAAAGAGAGAATGTGATTGTAGGGGTGCTGCTGCCACAGTAAGAAATCTTTTACTCTTACTATTAGAAGGCTATACGGAGCACCAAACTGACTCTCATTAAAGATATGCTTTAATGAGAATCACAGAACACAGTCAAGTGGGCCCCAAATGACTGTCATGTCATGATCAATACCCTCAAACAAGGCATACCTCCGCCTGCCAAGCCAGTGTAGAAGCCGAGAGGGCAGATGTCCGGCCAGCTCCAAGAACAGCAATTGTTTCCCCATCATCATCCACCACCTTGAAGTCCAGATCCTCATTGTATTTTCTGCGCTTCACTTGTCGTCCGGAACGTCGTTTCTGCAGGGCAAACACATGCCCATCAGAGAGGAGTTCTGAGGCAAAGGCAAAGCTTGCGGAAAAGTACTCGCACCACCATTTACTAACCTGCAAAGGAGTATTTTCTCACTTTATAAGAGGAATCTCTCTTAAGCACAACTCATTACAGAACTAAATTCACTGGAAGTGAAATGTAGCTGAAGGAAGCATTTAAAACCCGCTACCCAGACTTCTTCCAGTAGTCTCTAAGAAGGTCCTCCACAGTACTCAGTGAGCTATGTTTTAATTCATCAATGACAGTAACCTTTCCCCTCATTTCTATCAGAAGTTTGTACTGAGTAAAACAGCGGTGGGGGTTTAACGCTACCATCTTTAAAACTCAGCTCTAGCTGGAAGCTAAGAATTGGAAAATAATATGCCAGGGTTTTCTCTCTGTTTTTGTGCCTTTGTCTGAAGACACCGTACCTACCACGTACTCCTAAAATTGTAATTTTAGAAGCCAGTTATCAATTTTATTAGGACTTACTTGAGACTCTCATAACAGCCCTGGAATACAGGGAGACATCATAAGTGGGCAAAGTCGATCTAAAGACTCATTTATAATTAAGTAGCATGTGACCTTTTAGAGCAAGAACATTAACAACAAAGCAGCTCAACAGCTTTCTTCAAACAGAAAACCACATGGTTTATAAGAGGTATTCATCAGATCCCAGCAATAGAAACACTTTACAATCTTTCACCAGCTAGATCACTAGCAAATACTTATATCTTAAAAGCAAAACCTTATTTTTTTTCCTTGTAAAGAAACTTCCAGAACCTCTTCTCTCCATTCCTATCATTTCTTCATTATCACTTCTATGACATTTTTTTTTCTTTAAATGCCTGCCCCACCCCGTCAGCACACAGACCCTCTCCCTCTCTGGGTCTAAAGTCCTCAGTGGATTCATTTCTCCACATCATCATCTCTACCTCCATCTCTGGCATCACTGCTTCTCTGGGTAGGGTCCCGCGCTCTACTCTTCTCCCTTGATGGTCCCAGGGACCTCTGCTCCTAGACTGCAAAGTTAATCACTCCCCTCCTTGCTACAAAACGTCTACCTTTACATTTCCAACCCTCACAATCAGTCTTGATAACAATTATTCACCATTGTATCAGAAGAGACCTACCTTCATTTCCTTTCATCAGCCCTGACTAGACAGATTGGATACTACTGAGTGGAAAGTCTACCCTCCTCGATGCCCTCTGGATGTAGGTTCCCTCTTGAAAGCTTGTAAGCCAGTCACTTCTTGCCTTTGTAGCTCCTCCATTTTGGGTAGCCAATGTCCAAGTTGCCCATCCCTGTCTACTCTGTGTATGGAGGGGGTGGGAATGATCTTTGCTGTAAAGATTTGTTCCCTCTTTTGAGCTATGGCATACATTTGTTGTTGTCAGGTGCCATCAAGTCAGAACCGACCCATAGCAACCCCATGCACAGCAGAACGAAACAATGTCAGATCCTGGGCCAACCTCACTACCGCTGCCACACTTCATCAATGATGCCACCTGGCTAATCCATTTCGTTAGGGGTCTTCCTCTTTTTCTCTGACCCTCCACCTTACCCAGCATGACATTCTTCCCCAGCGAATATTCCCTCCCGACTGTTCCCTCCAGACAATATGCCAAAGTATGAGAGAAGCTTAGCCATCTTGATCTCCAAGGAGCACTCTGGCTGCACTTCTTCCAAAACAGATCTATTGGTTCTTTTGGTAGTCTATGGCACTTTCAGTATTCTCCAACACCACAACTCAAAGGCATCAATTCTTTTACGATCTTCCTTATTCACTGTCCAGCTTTCGCATCCATATGAGGTTATTGAAAATACCATGGCTTGGGTCAGGTGCACCTTAGTCCTCAAGCTGACATCTCTGTTCTTCAATACTTTAAAAAGTTCCTGTGCAGCAGATTTGCCCAATGCAATACGTCGTCTGATCTCTTGACTGCTACTTCCACGAGTGTTCATAGCATCCATAGGTGTAGGTCAAGTTCATCAAATTGTATCAGAATACTCCTTTTGTCCTCTTCTTTCTTCTTCTAGTTGAGCCTGGATCATCCAGTCATTAAAGCCAGGTCAAGTGGGTATTATCTGCAAGTGTGGGTGTTCTTGTGCAGATGCCTTCTCCTCTTATCCTCTGTGGCTATATCACTGACTCTGGGTCAAAGAGTTCCCAGTTCTGGCCACACTGCTGGCCAACCAGGTCTTCCTCCAGTTTCACAGGAGTCTACTGAACATTGTAGGGCTTAGCTCACAGCTTCATTGCTGTTTTACCCTCACTTCCCCTTATTGGTGACAAACTTGGGCACCAATCAGAGCGTGTATTCCTATTGAGTCTTAGTCTTGGAAGGGGGTTTGCTCTGAGGGGACCCGACCACTTGCCTTGATGTCTCCTGGGTGAGCAACTTGCTTGTTCTTGTAGTAATCCGTCGGACTGCTGTTATTGTTTTGTATTTTTCCTGTTAGTCTTTCTTTCAAGAAGTATCTTCTGTTCTTCTAGCCAATTCAGGCTGGTCTGCGCGTCCTTTCAAGTGGGAATTTCCCACCTCTGAAGATTCTGGATGTGGTTTAGGATTCCACCTATGGTCTTATGTAATGCAGAGGCTCCACAGGGAAGCCTACTTCACTGGGCACATTGTAGCCCCATTTTAGGTATTCCAATCAGTTTTAGGCAAAAGACAGACTTACAAGTTTTCTATGGTGATATTTCTAGCTACTCCTACCCTCCCCCAAATGTCTATTTTATAATGGTATGCCAGGGAAACCGAGACTCAAAAGACATCCAAGCACCTTAACGTTATTTCCCCCCTTTTCCCCATTCCAACCATGTCTCAATCCCTATATCCCAGAGCCCTGTTGTTCTAAGGTTGTGCATGCATACATCATTATTTACCTCTGTTCCACTTAGCCAATGCAAAACTGCCTAAATGTTCTCTCATCTTCTTTGTTCTTCCATTTCCCTCCCCCATTCTTGTATACTGCCCCCCTCCCCAGCACCCAAATTATCCTGTGTCTATTCCTTGCCCTGTGCTCCACCTTTCCCTTCCTCCCTTCACCTCACTCCTCACATCCCAGCAAAGAATTCCCCCTCTTTAGTAATGTGTTCTTTTTCTTAGTATTTTACAGTACTGGTCCCTATGCAGTATTTCTCCTTTTGTGACTAATTTCACCCAACATAGTGTCCTCAAGGTTCATACATGTTATGTGGTGGCTTGCAGCTTCCTTTTTATTCTTCAAGGTCGCATAATATTCCATTGTGTGTATTTACCACAGTTTCTTTATCCATTCTTCAGTTGATGGGCACTTTGGCTGTCTGCATATTTTTGCTATTGTAAATAGTGGTACTATGAACATTGGTGTGCATAGACCTACTCATGTTATGGCTCATATTTCCTGTTGGTAAATATCAAGTAGAGGAATTGCTGAATAAGGTATTTCTATTTCCAACCTTCTGAGGAAGCGCCATTTTGCTTTCCAGAGAGGTTGGACCATTTTGCAGTCCCACCAGCAATGAAGGAGTGTCCCAGTCTCGCCACATCCCTGCCAGCATTTATCGTCCTCTACTTTTTTCATCTTTGCTGTTATTGCTGGTGTGAGATGATATCTCATTGTTGTTTTGATTTGCATCTCTCTAATGGCTAGTGATTGTGAACATTTCTTCGTATGTTTGTTGGTTGACTGGATCTCCTCCTTGGTGAAGTGTCTGTTCATGTCCTGTGCCCATTTTTTAATTGGGTTATTTGTCTTTTTCTTATAGAGGTGTTGCAGTGTCCTATATATTTTCGAAATGAGTCCCTTATTTGATGTGCCGTTGCAAAAGATTTTTTTACATTCTGTGGGTTTCCTTTTTACTCTTCTGATGCACGTAAGTTTTTAATATGTCCCAACCATCTATTTTGTCTTCTTTTGTTTGTATAGTTTTCAAAATGTTTGATAGTCTGTATATTCCCTGAATTAAGTGCCCTAACATTTGTCCCGAGTTTTTCATTGATGGCCTTAATAATTCTGGGATTCACATTTAGGTGTTTAATCCATGTTAAATTGGTTTTTGTATAAGGTGTGAGGTGAAGGTCTTGTTTCAGTCTTTTGCATATCGCTTTTCAGTTCTGTCAGCACCATCTGTTGAAAAGACTATCACCTCCCCATGTGATATATCTGTTTTGTCAAAAATCAGATGGCTGTATGTACATGGCTTAATTTCTGGGTTCTCGATTGTGTTCCATTGATCTATGTATCTTTCATTGTACCAGTACCAAGCTGTTTTGACCACTGTAGCCGTGTAGTAAATTTTGGAGTCGGGGAGTGAGAGGTTTCCAACCTTATTCTTCTTCTTAAGCAGTGCTTTGCCTATCCTGGGTCTCTTTCTTTTCCATATAGTTTGTAATTGTTTCTTCCATCTCTTTGAAGGATGCTGTTTGATTCTAGATTGGGATTGCATCATATGTATAAATTTCTTTGGACAGTATTGACATTTTCACAATGTTAAGTCTTCCTATCCAGGAACATGGTACATTTTTCCAATTTTGTAGTAGTGTTTTGTAGTTTTCTTTGTATAAGACCTTTGTTTCTCTGGTTACATGTATTCCTAGATATTTCATCCTTTGGGTGGCTATTGTAAATGGTATTGTTTTCCTAATGTTCTTTCCAATGCTGTTGTTTTTGGTATGGAGGAATCCAACTGATTTTTGTATGTTGATCTTATATCGTGCCACTTTGCTGCATGTTCCAATGAGGTCTAGTAGCCTTTTTACCAAGTCTTTGGGGTTTTCTATTTATAGGATCATATTGTCTGCAAATAGGGAGCATTTTACTTCCTCTTTGCCAATTTGGATGCCTTTAATTTCCCTGTCTTGCCATATAGCACTTGCTAAGACTTCCAGCAAAATATGGGTGGTGACAAAGGGTATCCTTGTCTGGTTCCTGTTTTCAGAGGGAAGGCTTTCAGTTTCTCTCCATTGAGAGTATTGTAGGCTGTTGGTTTTGTATATATGCTCTTTATTATGTTGAGGAATTTCCCTTCAATTCCTATTTTGTTGAGTGTTTTTATCAGGAATGGATGTTGGATTTGTCAAATGCCTTTTCTGCATCA
>NW_006408541.1:23944763-23987061 GCF_000296735.1 Chrysochloris asiatica | reverse complement strand
GTCTCCTTATCTTTGATTTTGGAGAGCTTGATTATGATCTGTCTCAGTGATTTTCTTTTGGGGTCTGTGCTTCCAAGGGTTCGCTGAGCTTCTTGAATGTTTATCTTTTCACTCTTCAGGATGTTAGAGAAATTTTCTTCCATCAATTCTTCAACTATTTTCTCTGTGGACTTGTGTGATTCTTCTTGTTCTGGAATGCCGATAATTCTTAAATTATTCCTCTTCATGTTGTCCAACATGAATCTTAGACCTTCTTTAGATTTTTTTAATCCTTTATTCTGTTTGTTCTTCTATCTTAGTGGTATTGAGAGATTTGTCTTCCAGATTACTGGTTCTGCTTTCCATCTCTTCTACTCCTTTGTCCTTTCAGTGTATTGTCTATTTCTGATATTCTATTATTGATTGTTTAGACCTCTTTGTGTAGGTTTTGAGTTGTTTCCAATGCTGTATCTTATTTGATTGTTCCTGTAGTGCTTTCCTAACTTCTTCCTTATTTTTTTCAACTCCATTGTAACGTGTTTTGAAACATTTTATCATCATTTCTCTGACTTCCTTCTCATTCATTTCTGAGGCCTGCCCTCCTTCCAGAATATAGTCCAAGTCTATCTCTAGGTCATTTGTCTCAGACATTTTATCTTGTTTTGGGACATGTGCTTATATGGTCATCTGCTTTTGATTCTTGGACATGTTTAGTGTTTATCTGTGGCCTTAATACTTAATTATGTGTTTTGGTATTTTTTATGCTGTCTGACTGCTTCCAGGTAATTGGGATCAGGAAGTGGGCTTCCCTTTTCACTCTTCTTATTGCTTAACTCAGAGTGCCTCCCTGGTATATGGCAGTTGGTATTGGTTCTTGCCTGAGTTTTGGAGTTATATAGAGTGTGATTGTAGCTCGATTACATGGCAGCAGTTACTGTTTCTTCTTGGATAATATAGGGAGAGAGAGTCCCCCAAAAGTAGAAGGGGGAGCATAAAACAGCAAAACAGCAAAAAATAAAAAATAAACAAGGGAAAAAACAAAACAAAACTAGACTGAATACTGCAGTCTGTAATCACAGAAAAGGGGGAGAAGAAACAAAAATAAAAAAAGCAAAAAACTCTGTAGCCTAAAATGAGTACAACTTTAATGTCCTCTCTTCAGCTTCTTGCTTTCAAAGCTGCCTGAGAGATTTCAAGATGCCATTGTTGGTTGTTATGCTATACCTCAGCTTAATTTAATTTTCTGCCTGTTTTGTTTTAAACTTTCTTTCCCGCTCTACAGCCCTGTTCTGGCCTTTCCTGTATTTAATAAAAAAAAAAAACAAAAAACCAGAAACAAAAACATTCAGGGCCTGCTCTTGGGCTGAGTATCCGTTTGCATGCATGGCAGAAGAATCCATCAGTGGTGAGGGTAGAGGGTGTCCAATTGCTCAGGGACCACCAATCACTCCCCATCACCAGAATGGAGGTGTGCAAACAGTTGTGGGGCCAATGACCAGATACAAAAAAATCAGAACAAAGTAAAATGGACAAAGTGTATTGTCCACCTGTGCTCAAAGGTTCTGCGGCATTTTTCCGTGGTGTTTCTGCTCCTTGACTTGGTCTTGCTGTTTGGTCTCACCAAAGATGGCAGCTCAGGACCTCTGAGCCCGGCAAATTCAAAAGTATGTGATTTCTTACTTCTGCTTCTAGTTCCTCTAGCTATAAGCCTTCAAACTTTTAAAATATTCCTATCTCTGTGGTTCCGAGTTTTGGAGCTCTGCCCTGGATCTGCTTTCCTGGTATTCTGTGTTATTGCTGACGGTGAACTTCAGTGCACCTCCACCCTAGCCGCCACCAAGCCCCGCCTCTCCACTTCTATGACATTTAAGTGAGAAACTGCACATTAAAACCTTCCCCCAGTACCTCCCGAAACAGATCACACAGGTTACCATTCTGCAAACACTAACGCCCTGTCAACTCCCATCAACCTGATGTGCTTGCTCCTCTGTCAAACTTGATATCTACCAGCTGTGAACCCCAGTTTATAGAGGCTAAGGGGAAGGTCTTTGTCCTGATGTCCCAGACACTATTACTTATCTTCCTGTGGCATCTTCCTACAGTGAAGGTCATCTAGAAATCTATGGGGACACAGATGATCCTTGTACTCAGTCAGTCTAATAGTAAAAGGTCTCCTTTAAAGCAGCAAGGCCCAGAGAGATTGCTAAGGATATCAAAGGAGACAGAGTCCTTTCAATTATTAGAACTCAAGTCCAGAGACGTTTGCTTAAAATCAAGGAGAAAATATCTAGCAATTTCATGGGTATACCTTAGCTATTTTTAGAAATCACATTTAAGTACAATCCTTGTTTCCATGTTTGGCTAAACCTTCCTATTTTGTCATAATGAAACAGTCATGCGTCGCTAGCTAAATGTCCACGAGATGTTTTGTGCAGTCCCCAGATTACGAATGAATTCCATCCCTAAATCTGTGTTTAAGTTGAGATCATACATAAATCAGAATAGTCAGTTACAGTTCGTAGCTAAGGTCAAATATTTGCCTTAGTACATAATATATAGAGTACGTTTCTATGCATAAGAAATATTAAAGCAACACTTTCAGATACACTAAAGCATCTTTAACATAATACAACAATGTTATGATGCACATTACAAAGAAACGCCTATTTGTTATTATGAACCATTGTATGCACCTCAAATTTTTAACAGAATAAGCTTTACAGGGGTGCAGAACAGACATTATATGGCTCATGACTGTATAACTCTGAATCTTCCAGCCTCAAAGGATTATAAAAATGGCTGTGTTAAGACTGGCTCAGCATTCTGAACACTAAATACATTGCCTACAGGGCAAAACAGACCCTCTGTACCTTCTCTGCCATTTCCCACATCAGTTCCCTCTGCAGTGTAATATCATGCTTCTTTCTAAAAAGAAAGCAAACACCCTTATTAGTGTAGGATCAGTGTGCTAGGGAAAAAAAATCCGTGGTCTACTTGCTCACCCATCAAAACAGTAAAAGCGCAACCCAGGTCTGTGCAGGACAGCAAGCTAGACAGAGGCACAGAGTAACCACAGGCTCTGTGTCGGCAGGATCCTATCGCAGCCATAACCTCCACCAGGGCTCCCGCGCACAGCTGTACCTGGCTGTCTGCAGACTCAGTGGACTCCTCAGGACTCCGCAGGGATGAGTTCGGCAGGCCCTGATCCAGCTCTAAGCTCTCCACTGTGGTCTCACTTTTCCTTTTTCCTTTCTTCTTTTTCTCCACTGGGGTTGGTCCTTGCTCCTTGCTACAAGGAGAAATTCAGAATTAAACCTTTTGGGAAGTTCTTAAAACTAAGATTTTTCATGGGATCAAAATAAGGACATCACATACTCTGAAATTCTAGCACTAGGGCAAGGCTTTAATGAAGAACCTATTGGAGTTTTCCCCCAGAAACATAGGAAGAAGCACCTATACGAGCTGATTCAGAATCCCCTTAATTATACCTTTTATCATGACCACTATGGTTACGATTAATAGAATTAGAAAAAAAATATTATGAGCTTCAGCAGAAACCTAATTTTTCATTTATACTATAAATCTCTAGGAAGCTTAAAGGAGATTAAGAATCGTATCACAATCTCCCTTTAAGATTCAGAGGAAGAAACCTCTACTTTATCATCATCCTAAACTGAATATGTAGTGGTTACGAATTGGGCTGTGAACCTCAAGGTCAGCAGTTCAAAACTAGCAGCTGCTCCGCGGGAGAAAGATGAGGCTTTACAGCCTCGGAAACCCTGTTCAGGGTCGCTATGGGTTGGAACCGACTCGACGGCACTTAACAACAACAATAAACTGAGTAAAGTCTATGTGTCTGATCTGGAATAAGCACTAGGAACTCAAACATGGTAGAAACTGTGAAGACCCTCTAGCCACTTACAGCTGCAGCCCAAGGCAATAAAGGATGCTTCCTGAGAGGTAGAGACGGACAAAGTACATTCACCCTACAGACCCTGCTAAGATGCAACAGCTCTCAAAAGCCTTCCCCTGGCTTTCAGAGCTAGTGAAATCTCTCGTATCTACTCTTGCAAAGCACTTCAACTGTGCTTTGCTTATGACACCCAAGCTCTGTTTGACTTCTAACCAAAGTTACTCATTAACTATGACATCAGACTCGGAATCTGTTTATATTCAGCACCTGGATTGTCTGTTGGTGCTCAGTAAACACCTATTAAATGAGTATTTTGTACTTTTCGGGTCTTTCCTACCAGACTCTAAGTTCCTAGAGTCTCATGTTCTTCCACATAATAAGTACTCAATAAATATTTAATAAGTAGATGAATACATTAATGGATGGATACATTTACTTTTGGCTGGGGAGATCTGGAAGTGGCATTTGAATGAGAATTTACATTGAATTTTGACAACAGGCATTAACAACAGCAGAATAGTAAACATGTATATAACGTTTACTACATGCACGCAGTTCTAAGTCCTTTACACAGATTATCTGCTTTAATCTTCACAACCACTCTGTAAGTCAGCATTATTATCTCATTTTTATTATACTTGATGAATTGTAGGCATAGTGAGGTTAATTTAGTTCTCTCTAGGTAAGAGGTGGGAATGTTTTTCTGCTAAAATGTATAACATCATTTCCGGGCCATACAAAATTATCAACTTAAAAATTAGCCTGTTATATTTAGCTAAACATTTAATTAACTCACCATAATGTGATGGTCAAGGAGCTCTGGTAGAATAGTGGTTATGAGTCGGGCTGCTAACATCAAGGTCGGCAGTTTGAAACTACCAGCCATTCCATGGGAGAAAGATGAGGCTTTCTGCTCCTGTAAAGATTTACTGTGGTTGCCTTAGCAGGACCAGAAAAAATAATTTCACAGACTTTACACAGCCCACAGACCTTAAATACAGCCCGTGGGCTGGCCATTCCCTACCCCTGCTCTAGAGGAACATGGTGAGTATAAATGGTGGAGACAGGATATGAATCGAGGTGGGCACATTTGATAAATGACAGTCTATGTGACTGGATGGTGTGAGTGAGTAGTTAGACGCACTGAGTGATGGAGCTGGAAATAAAAAGCAAAGGTACATCAAAGTAGAGTTTGGAATTCATTCTGTGTGGGAAGGGTCAACAGGCGAGTCCCAGGCAAGAGAGAGAATGAAGACCTAAGTAGGTTTCACCTCGAAAACTCCAAGGTGAAAATGATTTGAAAGACACAGCAGAAGTATGTAGAACCAGGAAGTCTTTGGCAAGTGACACAAAGTGGAAGAAGATCAAAAAGCGAAGTAACTGATACTTCTTCTTAGGCGATTTACTAGAAGGTGTGGTATAGAGCTACTGGATGGCCTTTTTTACAGAAAGGATATCCAGCAGGGCCAACATGTGGTAGGTATCCCAAGCAGGGCTGACAGTTGAATCAGTAGAAGCACCTCTCTTGAATACCCTTCACAGATCCCTAACCTGATCAGTGCAAAGCCACTCCATCCATAATGCCTCAGGCTGAAGGTAGCCTGCCTAACTACCAGGGAAGTTCATGATGAAAACAAGTTTGGCTCACCCTAAGGAAGTGAAAGAAGTTCTGATGTCGTGTTGCAGGTAAATGCCCTGAACTACAAAGGTGCTTTGAACTGCAAGGTCGGCAGTTCAAGCTTACCAGTTGCTCCTTGGAAACCCTATACAGGATCACTGCGTCGGAATTGACTCAATGGCACTCAACAGCAACAACAACAACTAAGGAAGTGAAAACTCAAGGGGCATTGCCATTTTAAAGAAAACCTATTTCAACAAGACATTGATAACCCCAAGCAGGGGGAAAAACAAACAGAAGTTATTTCACTTCTCAGGTCAGAAGATGGGGACACAAGTGAAACTGTTTTTAGAGAGGCTGAATTTCCACAAGAATATTTACCTTATACTATGTGGCTGTTCATTATAAAAAATGTATGTCAATATACTTTACAAAACACTTATGCATGTTGTATCTCACTGAACTGTTAGAACCACAATCCCAAGAAGAATCCAGGAAGATGATTTCCATATTCCAGATGAGAAAACTGAGGCTTAAAAGCAGGAAAGGTAGCAAAGCAGAGGTGACAATCAGGTCTTATCCAATGTATAGTTTCTTGCTTTTTACAGGTGTAGCATTGCAAGAGTTACATTCAGTCCCAAAGTTGAGCCACCAGCCTTTCCACAAAACCAGGTTTGCTATAAGACGGAACCAACTTGATGGCACTTAACGTTTTTTGACCTCTGTTTTGCTTTTTAAAAAACTCGTTTGCTTTAAATATAAAAAATTTAAATCTTTGCTTTAAAGTTATTTGAGGAGTCCTGGTGTGGTGCTGCAGGATAATGTGCTGGACCACAACATCAATGTGAACGGCAAAATTAGTGGGCCAAACTAACAACCACTCCTCAGAAACCCTATACAGGGTTGCTGTAACTCGGAACCAACTTGACAGCACTCAACAATAACAGCATTATTTGAATCTCCAATGACTTTTAAAAACAACAAGAAAAACATCCAATGACCAAATACAGAAAAACTTTACAAATAGTTGACTTTTTTAATGAATTTCTCAATAAATAAAAGTTTGTGCTTATTTTGTTTGACATAAATTTACAGAAAGCTGATAACACCAAGTTGCCAAAATAAGTGCATGCTCAGAGTCCCACTCAAACTTCCTAATTATCTGAAATTAACTTCATCTAGTAGATGCAACTTCATTATATTAGAAAACCTTGTATGCAAACTTATCTTTATTGTATACATGCTTTTAATCTTCATTTTACATAGTCACACATATAGACTAGGAATATATCATTAAGATACATACTCAAAGTAAACAAAGCACCAACCACCATTAGGAACTAGAACCTCCTCAAAACTAGTGTACCTTTGCCTTCCATGTTTTGAGACAGATCAATGTTATCAAAGTAAGGAGGAGCCACTAAGAGGCACTGCCAAAGTCACGTGTGGGGTATGCTAGATTTTCATCCAGATGTTGCAGTGAGGTGGGATGGGAAGAACACCTCAAGCGTGTGTCAGGGAAACAGAAAACTGCCTGGTGAATCCTGTTCACTTATTTGAGGGTAAACAAGAAGACACTCTATCTGGGAAATCTTCAAAGTGGTTTTTTGGAGGTTACCTTTGGCAACACAATCAATTTTAAGTTCCAAAATATTTCCTGGAGCTCTTCTAATATAAATAAATTATGGGGAAGAAAAGATTCCTTGTAAGCTTACAAATGAGATTTTCAAATAGGACATCAAGAAAATCTCACCTGATTCACCCTGTAGGAAGACCAGATGAAATGTATTTTTTGTTTGGAAATCATTGTTTGTGATTTTCATCAAATGAAGGCACAGTAAGTTCTGTTAAGCTATGCCTGTAGAAGGATTTGGTCCATGAATGATTGTTTCTTGAAGTGCCAAGATTTTCAAGACTAGTGGCCAAATCACAGTTAACAAAACTATGTATGTATATACCCTTTGACCTAGCAATTCCATTTCTGGGAATTTACTCTAAGGACACAATTCAATAACGCGAAAACACATATGTATGAAGTTACCCACTGCAGCATTATTTGATAACTTCAAGATAATGGGAACTAGCTTAATGTCCAAACAAGAGATTAAATAAACTAGGATATATATACATAATGGAGACTATGTACTTGTGAAAACAATTAAGAAAGAGTCCTATGAACTGATAGGAAATTATTACAAGGATACATTGCAAAGAGAAAAAAAGCAAAGTACAAAAGCATACAACATGGCCATCTTTTGTGTAAGAAAAAAGGTGTATTTAAAAACTGCACACATCCAGCTGCTCCTTGGAAAACCCTGTACAGGGTCACTATGAGTCAATCACAAAAGGACATTATACGACCTTACTTATACGAAAAGATAAGAAAATGCAAATACATAAGAGAAGAACATTTATTGGTGGTTACCAGGGGTGGGATGTAGGGCAGAAGTGAGGGCCAATGGTGATGGAAAAATCTCATTAAGAGTAGGGCTGTACACTCTATTACTATAATTGCTGCCAATAAGTTGTATATCTATAAAAAGTTGAAATGGCAAAAAGTACTGTGATTTAGTTATAACAATGACTAATGTCAATTAATTGGACGTGTAGACACTGCTGGATTGTTATATATTTTGTTCTGTATACTCAATAACATAGTAAATAAAATTTAAAAGATAAGCCTGTGTTACTTTGCAATTCATGTACAAACTTTTAAATTAATTTATGATTCTCTCATGATATGATTGTTATCCTTTGTAATTAGGAATTATTTCACATGAAACTTTCAAGGTGTCCAGATTTCTACTATTATTATCTTAAACTAATCCTACAATACACCCATCTCACTGATTTTATAAATATAAATTTGTATGATTTTGACCCAAATATATAGGTTAAGCTGGAAAGGCCACACAACATGTAGAATTGTTTATTATTTTTAGTAACTGAAGAAGTTGGAATCCATCTGTACCACAGACGTGAAAACCATCAATAAATGATCAATATTGGCAGGAATAACAATTTGGGAGGAAAGAGGGAGTAATACCAGAAAGACAATCACCAATGATGGTGACTGGTTGAAACAGCAGATTGAGGAATACAATCAATAGTAGTGGGGCTGATCGGAGCATCCAGTCATGCCTGAAGTACAATTTAAAAAGTTATATGCACACACAGTGAGGCGGCACAGGAGGCACTCACTCATCTCTGCCAAGAAATTTGGAAGACAACTATCTGGCTGACTGATTGGAAGAGATCAATATTTGTGCCCATTCCAAAGAGAGGTGACCCAACAGAATGCGGAAATCATCGGACAATCTCTTTGATATCTCAAGCGAGTAAAGTTTTGCTCAAGGTAATACAGAAACGGCTACAATCATACATTGACAGAGAACTTCCAGAGGTTCAAGCTGGATTCAGAAGAGGCCATGGAACGAGAGATATCATTGCTGATGTCTGATGGATCTTGGCTGAAAGCAGAGAATACCAGAAGGATGTTTACCTATGCTTTATTGACTACGCGAAGGCTTTCGATTGTGTGGATCATAACAAACTATGGAGAACATTGAGAAGTATGAGTATTCCAGACACTTAATTGTACTTCTGAGAAATCTGTACCTAAATTGTACTTCTGAGAAATCTGAAGCAGTTGTTCGAACAGAGCATGGGAACACTGAATGTTTTAAAATTGGGAAAGGTGTGAGACAGGGTTGTATTCTTTCGCCATACTTATTCAACCTGTATGCTGAGCAAATAACAGAAGCTGGGTTCTATAAAGAAAAACGTGGCGTCAGAATTGGAGGGAGGAAGACTCATTAACAACCTGCGGTATGTAGATGATACAACCTTGCTTGCTGAAAGTGAAGAGGACTTGAAACATTTACTTATGAAGATCAAAAGAGCACAGCCTTCGATATGGATTACATCTAAATGTCAAGAAAACAAAAATCCTCACCACTGGACCAATAAACAACATTCTTATCAATGGAGAACAGATTGAAGTTGTCAAGGACTTCATTCTTCTTGGATCAACTATCAACACTCACGGAAGCAGCAGTCAGAGATCAGACGACGTATTGCACTGGGAAAATCTGCTGCACAGGAACTTTTTAAAGTATTGAAGAGCAGAGATGTCAGCTTGAGGACTAAGGTGCGCCTGACCCAGGCCATGGTATTTTCAATAACCTCATATGGATGCGAAAGCTGGACAGTGAATAAGGATGATCGTAGAAGAATTGATGCCTTTGAGTTTTGGTGTTGGAGAAGAATACTGAAAGTGCCATGGACTGCCAAAAGAACCAATAGATCTGTTTTGGAAGAAGTACAACCAGAGTGCTCCTTGGAGGCCAGGATGGCTAAGCTTCGTCTCTCATACTTTGGACATATTGTCCAGAGGGAACAGTCGCTGGAGAAGGATGTCATGTTGGGTAAGGTGGAGGGTCAGAGAAAAAGAGGAAGACCCCTAATGAGATGGATTGGCCAGGTGGCATCATTGATGGACTCAAGTGTGACAGTGGTAATGAGGTTGGCCCAGGACATTGTTTCAATCTGCTGTGCATGGGGTCACTATGAGTCGGTTCCAACTTGATGGCACCTGACAACAACAACAACAATGTACACACAGTGGAATCTGTGACAGCTGGAACGTGACCAGGACAGTTGTGTGTCTCCCGGTCTCAAAAGTTTTCTGCCTTTGACAGGGTAAAGTCATAACACTTTTCTATTAATCATTTTCATGGAAAATATTTGAGTTTTCCATCTCTGACAAGCTTCTGCATTACATAGATCCTGGCTTTCACCAGTTTTACTCTGAGTATGTATTTGTACAATGTTACATATTAATCTATTCCATTGCTAGAGTACATACTATATTTGTTCAATACCTTTCTTCTTGTCTCCATTATTGATCCTTATACTACGAGAGTAGACAGAAGGTCAGGCAGGGCGATGGTATCCTATCCTGTCTTTCACAGTATGATAAGTCCATGGGTGAACATGACTCAGTCAGGCTTGAGAATATTTCCTTTTAGTTTTTGGCAGAAGCTATTAGAAAACTGAGTCTCCTCAGTCAGGAAGCTGTGACCAAGGATAGGGCTGACACTCAGAACTGTGTAAGGTTGCAGACAGAGAACCATGAGAGGAATCTTAATTCTATCTCCTGATTCTCCTTCCTTCAGTCAACAAACTAATGTTGTTGTTATTAAGTGCCATCGAGTCAATTCCGACTCATAGCGACCCTGTAGAGGGTTCCCAAGGAGCAGCTGGTGAGTTTGAACCACTGACCTTGCAGTTCAAACGACTTTGAAGTCTTAAGTATTAGCCCAGAGCGCCACAATCAGGACTCCGTCAAATCAGTTCTGGCTCACGTGACCCCATGCACAACAGAACAAAACACTGCCCAGTCCTGCACCATCCTTAGAACACTGCTGCTACCACCACTGTGTCAATCCATCTTGTTGGGGGTCTTCCTCTTTTTCACAGACCCTCCACTTTAACCAATGTGATGGTCCCTGCTGAGAACATGTCAGATGTACCAGAGACTTAAGTCTCACCATTCTGGCTTCTAAAGATCATCCGGCTGCACTTCTTACAGATTTATCAGTTCTTCTGGCAGTCCGTGGTACTTTCAATATTTTTCTCCAACACTATAATTTAAATGCATCGATTCTTCTAAGGTCTTCCTTATTCACTATCCAGCTTTCAAATGCATATCAGGTGACTGGAAATACCATGGCTTGGGTCAAGCAAACATTAGTCCTCAAATTGTCATCTTTGCTCTTTAATACTTTTAAAGAGGTCTTTTGCAGTAGATTTGCCTAGCAAACCTTTATTTTATGGTTTCAGTTTTATGTTTTTACTTAAGTGACTTCCAAGTTGGGATTATGTCAAATATAGCTCAAAAAAGTTTTGAGAAGCACAAAGGACTGAAATTGCCAGCACTTAGTGACAATTAAGGCCAGACTGAAGGGATTCATTCTAAAATCCTAAATGAGGATCCTCTCGTCTAGCTTTCAGAGCCAGAACAAACTTGCAGGGTAGGAAACAAAAGTGGAAGACAAGATTTTTGAAGCACAAATTACCTATTTTTAGTAGGAACAAACTCATACTTGATTTTATAATAAAATACACATTATCACTTCAAAGAAAGCACTTCCTAATTATTTATGACATGCAAGAAGCTCACAATGGATAAGCCACACTATGTATACCGGACAACTATCAGGTACAGCCAGCCACAATTTAGTAGAAGCCTCTCCCAAAAATCTCTTAACCTATCTTCTGCAGAGCTTCATTACCCAAGATGATTTTGTCTGTCTTTACTTTCTGCAGTTTGTATTAAAAAAAAGAGTACTTTTTGACCCTCCAAATACGAAATTACATTAGAGAATTAAAACACTAGGTAGACATTCTTTCCCAAAATGTTCCTACCACTTTGATCAACCTTCAGGTTTCTTTATTGGACTTGAGAGCTACAAACTAAGCACTTGCTCGGAGTATTAAAAAAAAGACTGAGTATGTGTGACAACAATGTATGTTGTTATTATTAAGTGCCATTGAGTCGATTCTGACCTGTAGAGACCTATAGAGAACCGCTGTGAGCTTGAAATACCAACCTCGCAGTTCAAACGATTTTACAGTCTGGACACATTAGCCCATGGCGCCATACCAGGATTCCAATGTATATAGTCTTTTATTGCTTTGCTCCAATGGTCTTCAGGCACTGAAAGAAGTTACCTACCAAACTAAATAATTCCATTAGTTTAAAAGAACTCATCTTCCCATTTGAAAACTAAAGCCTTATAAAATGGCCATCATAGTAAGTTTTAGAAGGAAAGGATCTTACTACTACAGCAAGTTACCATAACCTTCAAATTCACAACTATTGAAACAACCTGGCAAGTATCAATCTGGAGAATCCAGCCTAGAACCACAACTGCGCTCTAGGTAAAACTCTTCAAAGGAGCTTTAGTGCTGGCTTTCCCAGAAGCAGGATAATGGAGACGCAAGGATATTGTTCCAAAAGAGCTCATTTGTACATTTAATCTTTGACATAATGCCCATATTATTTTGGTCTATACACAGAGATCACCACCCATCCATCAGTTTCTTATACAGTGGTGGCTTGGAGTCCTGCTGTGGCGCTGTGGGCTGATGCATCAGACTGCAAAGCCGTTTGAACTGCAAGGTTGGTGGTTCAAGCTCACGAGCTGCTCCTTGGAAACCCTATACAGGGTCACTATAGGTCAGAACCGATTCAACGACACTTAACAACTGACCATCACAACTGATTAACTTAGATCTTATATGCCACCATTTCTTCCCCTACTCAAAATTTTCATTTTATTCATTTAGTTTATACATTTTCATTAATTCTTTCTGGCTTCCTGACTGCTGTATTTTCATGATAATCTATTCTTATTTAACAGATAAATTAGAATTCTGAAGCTGAAGATACAAATTAAAACTTAGACTGATAACCTACAAGGTCTCTGTCAGTTTGTTGTACTGTGGTGGCTTGCATGTTGGATGCTGGAAGTTATGCCATCAACAATTCCAATACCACCAGGGTTATCCACGAGGACAAAAAAGTTTCCAGACTGAGACTACGAAGAAAGACCTCGTGCTCAACTTCTGAAAATTGGCAAATGAAAACCCTATTAGTCAAAAGAGATGGCGAAGATCATAAAGATGGCACGGGCTAGGACAATGTTTTATTCTGTTATACAGAGAGTCACCATGAGTCAGAGGTGACTCAATGGCATGTAACAACGCTGATGAGGCTATCCACTGCTACTGAGTAAAGTTGCTTTCTCAAACAAGTCCCACCTGTGAGAAATATTTCTCAAGCTGGACCATCTTCAAGAATAAAAGGGTCTAGGAAGTTGCTAATTGAGATTGTTGGCTGGTATAGCAATAGGAACCCATTCATCTGGGGTATGTGTTGTTTTTAAGTGCCACCGAGTTGGTTCCAACTCATAGCGACCTTGTATAATGGGTTTCCAAGGCTGCAAATCAATACGGGAACAGAAAGCCTCATTTTTCTCCTATAGAAACAGTGGTAGTTTTGAACTGCTGACCAAAAGATCAGCAGCCCAACTTGTACCAACCATGAGGGGTAGGGGAAGAACCCGTTTGAGAAGTAGAAACTTTAAAATAAGAATTGTTGTTAGGTGCCACAGAATCATAGTGACTCTGTGCACAACAGAACAAAACACTGCCCATCCTGGGCCAACCTCACAATTGTTGCCATGCTTGAGCCCACTGATGCTGCTACTTTGCCAATTCATCTTGCTGGGGGGGTCTTTCTTTTTTTTTTCTGACCCTTCACCTTACCAAATATGATATCCTTTTCCAGCAACTGGTCCCTCCTGACAGTATGTCCGAAGTATGAGAGAGATGAAGTTTGGCCATCCTGGACTCCAAGGATCAATTTGGCTGCACTTCTTCCAACACAGATCTGTTGGTTCTTTTGGCAGTCCATGGCACTTTCAATAATCTCCTCCAATACCATAACTTAAATGTATAATTCTTCTACGGTCTTCCTTATTCACTATCCAGCTTTCACATGCATATGAGGTTATTAAAAATACTATGACTTGGGGCAGACACACCTTAGTCCTGAAGCTGACACCTTTATTCTTCAATATTTTAAAAAGGTCTTGTGCAGCACATTTGCCTAATGCAATACGTCGTTTGATTTCTTGATTGCTGCTTCTGTGAGTGTTGCTGATTGATCCAAGAAAAATGAAGTCTTTGACAACTTCAATCTTTTCTCCATTGATAAGAATGTTGTTTATTGGTCCAGTGGTGAAGATTTTCCTTTTCTTTAAATTGAGATGCAATCCATAATGAAGGCTACGGTCTTTAGTCTTTATTAATAAGTATTTTAAGTGCTCTTCACTTTCAGCAAGCAAGGTTGTATCATCTGCATATCGCAGGTTGTTAATGACTCTGTCTCCAACCCTGATGCCATGTTTTTCTTCTTATTACCCAGCTTCTCGGATTATATGCTCAGCATACAAGTTGAATAAGTATGGTGAAAGAATACAACCCTGCCACACACCTTTCCTAATTTTATATCATTTAGTGTCTCCATGTTCTGTTTGAACAACTGCCTCTTGGTCTATGTACAGGTTCCTCATGAGCACAGTTAAGTGTTTCAGATTACTTATACTTTGCAATGTTGTCCACAATTTGTCATGATCCACATAATCTAAGGCCTCTGAGTAGTCAATAAAGCACAGGTAAACATCTTTCTGGTATTCTCTGCTTTCAGCCAAGATCCATCTGATGTCAGCAATGATATCCCTCATTCCACATCCTCTTCTGAATCCAGTTTGAACCTCTGGAAGTTCTCTGTCAATGTATGCTTGTAGCCATTTCTGTATTACCTTTAGTAAAACTTTACCCGCATGGAATGTCAAAGATATTGTCCAATAATTTCCGCATTCCTTTGGGTCAGCTCTCTTTGGAATGGTGCAACCATCAAAAGGAAATAGGTGACATCCAGAAAGACTGTTCACCCCATAATACTCAGTCACTGAGGAACCGGGGGGGGGGAGGGGGAGGGACTTTCAAACTAGGAAATAAGAATGCTTGTAAAACAACTGTGCAGCACGTCTGCCTATCTTGTCTTCTGGCTTTAGCTCTCAATTTTGCAAAATCAAATAATAAAGCCTCATTCTCCCTAAAATGATGAATACAGACTGGATTTCTTGAGTTTGTTAGTAAGCACTTATGATAACTCATCGCTGACCTCATACAGGATAAGGTGGTCCACCCCAGTTTTCCCCCAGGAGACCTATCGGGGTAAGGTCCTAGTCAGGGATTTAGACTGACCCAACAGTTGCCAAGAGGAACCAAGGCAGTGTTTAGGGTATTGACAACGTTTCTTACAAATTTGGGGAATTTTCTGCCCACTTGGAGTGGCAGCCCTGGTTTTGGTGGACTGCTCTGCAGGGGTGATTACCTCCCAATGAGAGCCAGAAAGGACCCAGACTGTTAAAAGAGAATTAGCAAGAGTAAAATGGAGGACTGAGAACAGACTATCCGCAGCAAGCAAGCAATCTCATGACTGAGCCACGGTGAGAAAACTGGACGGACTGAAAGTACCACCCTGCTGGTTGGGCATTTTTAGGAGTCAAGCATGTGTGACTGACATGTATCTTGGATACGAAACGAGTGCGGAGTCCTGATCCACGGTGTAGTTGTCCCTCAAGGGAAACAGCCAGAGAACAGATGCAGCAAATCTCGGAGTGTGCAAGAAACCTCCAGGAAACGGGAGGGTTTGAGTGCACAAGCAAGCAAGTGCAGAGTCCCAATCTGCAGTTCCATCCTCCCGCAAAAAAAATGGCAGGAGAAGGATGAAGCGAATCTTGGGGTGTGCAAGAAATTTCAGGATTGAGCACACAGGGAAACTCAGAAAACCAAACACCAAGACCAACAGAGAATGGGGCTGCCCAATCCTCTTTGACGTTTTTTGGTTAGTAGGGAGAATGGAATCAGTTCAGAAGATGCTCCCCCTTAAAGAACAAAAGGGGGAGACTCAATCAAAATCTTGGGAACCTCTGTCTTGCTTGCCATCCACTTGTGCCACACAGCAGAGAGAGACAGGAACTGAAAATAGTGAGGGGACTGAGACCAAGAATGAGGAAACTAAGCCGACTTACACCTCTTCCTCAGGTTTGAGAATGGAGTTACAGCAATCCAAGAGGAACCTCCAGCAGTTTTCCCCCTGCCCTCCAAAAAACAGATGTTTCCCCTTTGGTAGTCCCAGTGCAAGGGAAGAGAGGGGAATGATTAGAAAAGACTGGGCCAGGTCCCCAGGACCACCAGTAGATGCTCTAAGTGTAGGGAGACAGGGCATTTCAAAATACAGTAGCCAGATATAAAAAAGTGACCTTTGATGAGGATTCGGGGGTCAGGGGTTCCTTATGACTGAATCCCACCAGAAACCCTTGATAAATCTGAAGGTAGGACCCAAAGGGGAGGAAATGACCTTCCTAAACGACACTGGGGCCGCCCGATCCTCCTCGACCTGCCCGACAAAAAGGCACCAAGTTATCATCAGACAAACTGACAGTGCAGGGAGTTAAAGGCAAAGGGTTCCAGGTTCCCATATTTTTGAAAATGTTGCTCAGAAGAGGGCTCAATCAAGTAGAATAAAGGCTTCTCTGTCCCAGAGGCGGGGGTGATAATCTTTTGGGATGGGACCTAATTGGGGTTAGGATTAGGGTGGAAGACTAATGAGACTTCTGACTGAAGAGGAGAAAGGAAAGAAGGAAACAGGGGAGGGCTGGAGATTCCACCCTTGCGAATGGAACTGAAGAAACCTGGGAGGTGGTCTGCAGAAGACAATAACCTATCCCCAATGAGGGGAGGAAGGGCCTAAAGGCAGTGATAGAGGGCTTAGTGAAAGATGGCCTGGTCTGTACCCTCTCCCCCGCACCCCTGAGATTCAGATAGCAGAAGACTTAAAGCATGCTCGGATTACAGCCCTGATCCTGGCACTACCATTCTTAGAGAACTCCTTTTACCTATTCTAAGGTGTATCACAGGGTCCTCACCCAGACGAGGGGGTAGGGAGCAACCCACCACCTTTGTGTCCAAACAGTTGGATCCTATCTCAAGAAGTTGGCTGGAAAGTGTCCAGGTGGTGGCTACTACTGCCCTCATGGTGGAGCAAAGTCAAAAAATGACTTTCAGGGGAGTCTTAATCATGAGCTTCAGGTCAGGAACATATTAAACCAAAGGGCAGGGAGGTAGCTGACAGATTCTTGAATTTTAAAGTATGAGGGAATGTCACTAAAGGGAGATGACCTGGTCTTGACTACCAAGACTTGCTAAAGCCCTGTTAGGTTTCTGTAGAGGAGGGGACTTGTGAACAGTGGGGGAAGGGAATTGGTTGGTAGAGATCTGGTTGAGCAGGGCCTGGACGGCCTCCTGCTCCCCCTGGAGACAGCAATGGTCCATGTGGATGGTTGCCAAGGGGGAGGTATGTGGAGGCTGTTGGTAACTGCCTTGCAGATGAGGTGGCCCAACAGGCTTCTTTGGAGGGGTAGACCCGATGCCTGGTCTGGTGACCAGTGTTCCAGAGGCGACAATGGGAGCCGGCTCACTGTAGTGGAACAGGAAGAGCTGGTTAAAGCTGGGGCTGCTCAGAAAGAGGGCAGTGGTGGGTCCTCCGGGATAGGAGGGAATTGATAGGCCAACCTACGATGAGAGAATTATTGTCCATACTGCATAGGGGGAGTCATTGCGATTCACAGCTATGTGTGATGCTATGCTGAGAACCCCTAAGTGTGCTGGGATTTGTGTTATCACCAGGCAGCTATGTGGGGGCTACATAACCTTTCAAAAGAATTAAAGTGAGGGTGCCTGGGAGACACCCTGCAGGGGGTGGGGAGGAAGCATCCAGGATTGGGGTCATTTTAGAATATTCCAGTGGATTTCATAGAGTTGCTCGAAGTGGGAGGGCAGAGATGTCTGCTGGGAGTGGTGGATGATCTTTCTGGCTGGGTCAAGGCCTTCCCTTCAGCCTCTGCTACCATTTTATCCCAGAGCAGATTATATCCAGCTTTGGTCTAGTAGAAAATACTGACTCAGACAATGGGAGCCACTCTACTTCCAGAGTGTTGAAAGAATTAATGGAGAACTTGGATATCAATTAGGATTATCACATCCTCTGGTATCCTCCCTCCTCTGGAAAAGTAGAAATAATGAATCAGACTCTTAAACAGCCAATTACAAAGTTAATCTTAGAAATTAAATTGCCATGGACCAAGTGCCTCCCTATACCACCACACGTCTGTTAGTATGTCTACTGTGGTTGCTTGTAAGTTGCTGTGATTCTGGAAGCTATGCCACCGGTATTTTAAATACCAGCAGGTTCACCCATGGTGGACAGGTTTCAGATGAGCTACCAGACGAAGACAGACTAGGAAGGAGTGACAAACTACTTCCAAACATTTAGTCACTGAAAACTTTATGAATAGCAGAAAAACACGGTCAGATATAGTGCTGGAAAATGAGCCCCTCAGGTTGGAAGGCATTCAAATGCGACTGGGGAAGAGCTGCCTCCTCAAAGTAGAGTTGACCATGATGACGCGAATGGAGTAAAGCCTGTGGGAGAAAAACACGCAGGACCTTCATTCGCTGATAGGGCACAACTAAAAATGAAGAGAAACAGCTGTAAACATCCATTGAAAATCTAAACGTGGATGTACGGAGTATGAGTCTGGGAAAACTAGAAGTTGTCAAAAATGAAATGGAACGCATAAATATCGTTATCTTAGGCATTAGTAAGCTGAAATGGACTGGTGGTACTGGCCATTTTGAATCTGACAACCACATGGTTTACTATGCTGGGAATGACAAACTGAAGAGGAATGGTATTGCATTCACTGTCAAAAAGAACATATCCAGATCTGTCATGAGGTACAACGCTCGCTGTCTGTGATAGGATAATACCCAGACGCCTACAGGGAAGGCAAGTTAATACCACTATGATTCAAATTTATGCACCAACCACTACAGCCAGTGAGGATGAAATAGAAGAATTCAACCAACTTCTTCAATCTGACATTGATCAAACATGAAATGAAGATGTACTGATCATTACTGGTGATTGGAATGCAAAGGTTGGAAGCAAAGAAGGATCGTAGCTGGAAAACATGGCCTTGGTGATAGAAATCATGCTGGAGAATGCATAAGAATTCTGCAAAACCAATGATTTGTTCATTTCAAATACCTTCTTTAGACAGCATTCGAGGCAAATATACACATGGACCTTACCAGATGGACTATACAGAAACCAAATTGACTACATCTGCAGAAAGAGAAAATAGAAAAGCTCTATATCATCAGTCAAAAGAAGGCCAGGGGCAGACTGTGGAATAGACCATCAATTACTCATATGCAAATTCAAACTGAAGCTGAAGAAAATGAAAATAAGTCCACGAGAGCCAAAATAAGACCTTGAGTGTATCCCATCTGAATTTAGAAATCATCTGAAGAACATTTTTGATACATTAAACACTAAAGACAGAAGGCCAGAAGAGTTGTGGGATGACATCAAGAGCATCTTACATGAAGAAAGCAAAAAGTCATTAAGACTCCTCAGAGCAAACCCTCTTCGAAGACTAAGACTCAATGGGAATACACGCTCTGATTGGTGACCAAACTCGTCACCGATAAGGGAAAGTAAGGGAAAAACAGCAAGGAAGTGGTGAGCTAAGCCCTACAATGCGGAGAGTGAAGCATTCAGCTGATAAACAGAGAGGGCATATGCACAAGAACACCCACACTTGCAGATAATTCCCCCTTGACCTGGCTTCAATGACTGGATGATCAGAGCTCAACCAGAAGAAGAAAGAAGAGGAAAAAAAAAAGAGTAATCTGATACAATTTGATGAACCTGACCTACACCTAAGGATGCAGTAGCTCAAAAGAGGGAACAAATCCTTACAGCAAGAATCATTCTCACCCCCTCCACACACAGAGGGATGGGCAACTTGGACATTGGCTACCCAAAATGGGGGGGTGGGGAGGGGGTGGGCTACAAAGGCAAGAAGTGACTGGCTTACAAGCTTTCAAGAGGGAACATAGAGCCAGGGAGCCTGGAGGAAGGCAGACTCTCTAGTGAGTAGTATCCAATCTGTCTAGGTGAAGCTGATGAAATGAAATGCAGATGGGTCTCCTGTGATACAATAGTGAATACTTGTTATCAGGACTGATTGTGAGGGTTGGAAATGTAAAGGTAGACGTTTTATAGCAAGGAAGGGAGTGATTAACTTTCCAGTCTAGGAGCGGAGGTCCCTAGGACCATCAACAGAGAAGAGCGAAGAGTGGGACCCTACCCAGAAAAGCAGTGATGCCTGAGATGGAGGCAGAGATGATGACGTGGAGAGATGGAGCAGCCGGGGCCTTGAGATCCAGAGAGGGAGAGCGACTGTGTGCTGAAGACTGGGGGGGTGGGGGGATAGTGTAAGGGGCAGGCTTGCAGGGTATACCCTTTGGTTGGTTGATGATGCATGGAGGGGACTGTAACCATGGCAATGAAACAATTTACGATAGAATGAATGTAAAACTAATGTTCTCCCATGTAAACTATCATATAATTCACAATAATAATAATAATAAAAAAGTCATTAAGAAGACAAGAAAGAAAGAAAAGGTCAAAATGGATATTAGAAGAGACACTGAAACTTGTTCTTCAGTGTAGAGATGCTAAAGCAAATGGAAGAAATGAAGAGGTACAACAGCAGAACAGAAAATTTCAAAGATCAGCTCAAGAAGATAAAGACAAATACAACAACAAAATGTGCAAATATCTGCAGTCAGAAAACCAAAAAGGAAGAGCACGCTCTGCATTTTTCAAGCTGGGGGAACTGAAGAAAAATGCAAGCCTCGACTTTCGTTACTGAAGGCTTCTCTGGGCAAATTATTGAATGATGCAAAAAGCATCAAGAGAAGATGGAAAGAATACAGAGTCACTGTACCAAAAGGAAATGGTTAATGTTCAACCGTTTCAAGAGGTTGCATATGATCAAGAGCCATGATACTGAAGGAGGAAGTCCAAGATGCATTGAAGGAATTTGCAAAGAACAAGGCGCCAGGAATTGATAAAAACTGTAATCTTTCAAGAAAGTGAGGCGGCACAGGAGGCACTCATTCACTCAACTATGCCAAGAAATTTGCAAGACAACTATCTGGCCAACTGATTGGAAGAGGTCCGTATTTGTGCCCATTCCAAAGAGAGGTGACCCAACGGAATGCGGAAATCATCAGACAATCTCTTTGATATCCCATGCGAGTAAAGTTTTATTAAAGGTAATAAAGAAATGGCTGCAAGTATACATTGACAAAGAACTTCCAGAGGTTCAAGCCAGATTCAGAAGAGGCCGTGGAATGAAGGACATCATTGCTGATGTCTGATGGATCTTGGATGAAAGCAGCGAATATCAGAAAGATGTTTTATTGTCTTTACTGACTACGCAAAGGCTTTTAATTGTGTGGATCATGACAAGTTATGGACAACATTATGAAGTACGAGTATTCCGGAACACTTAATTGTGCTCATGAGGAAACTGTACATGGGCCAAGAGGCAGTTGTTCGAACAGAACATGAGAACACTGAATGGTTTAAAATTAACAAAGGTGTGTGACAAGGTTGTATTCTTTCATTATACTTAATTCAACCTGTATATTGAGCAAATAATCTGAGAAGCTGGGTTAGATGAAGAAAAATGTGGCATCAGGATTGGAGAAGACTCATTAACAATATGCAATATGCAGATGATACAACCTTGCTTGCTAAAAGTTAAGAGAACTTAAAACATTTACTGATGAAGATCAAAGAGCATAGCCTTCAGTATGGATAACATCTCAATGTAAAGAAAACAAAAATCCTCACCACTGGACCAATGAACAACATTCTTATCAATGGAGAAAAGATTGAAGTTGTCAAGGCCTTCATTCTTCTTGGATCAACTATCAAAACTCCTGGAAGCAGCTGTCAAGAAATTAGATGACATATTGCATTAGGCAAATCTGCTGCACAAGACCTTTTTAAAGTGTTGAAGAGCAAAGATGTCAGCTTGAAAACTAAGCTGCACCTGACCCGAGACCTGGTATTTTCAATAACCTCATATTCATGTGAAAGCTAGAAGTAAGTAAGGAAGAACGTAGAAGAACTGATGCTTTTCAGTTATGGTGTTGGAGATTATTGAAAACTGCCATGGGCTGCCAAAAGAACCAACAGATCCGTGTTGGAAGAAGTGCAGCCAGAGTGCTCCTTGGAGGCCAGGATGGCCAAACTTCGTCTCTCATACTTTGGACATATTGTCAAGAGGGACCAGTTGCTGGAGTGGCCAAATAGCAGCATCAATGGACTCAAGCGTGGCAACAGTAGTGAGGTTGACCCAGGAACAGGCAGTATTTTGTTCTGCTGTGCATAAGGTTGTTATGAGTCAGTACTGACCCGATGGCACCATACAACAACAGCAACAAAGTGCCTCCCTATAGCCCTCCTCAAAACTAGGATGACACCAAGGATTGCAGAAGACAAATTCCAGCCTAACTGAGAGGTCCCTTAGCCAAGTGTTGTTGACCAGAGATGCCATCCAGCCTGTGGAGAAGGGATAGACTCACTACACATGAGTGAAGGGACCAATGGAGAGGGATTTTCCCCAGGAGAGAGGGGGCTGCTGGTGGGAGGGGGGATGTTCTTAGTCCAGAGAGCTTCTCGGGGTGAACCTGAGAAGAGTCTGCTGGATGAGGGAAGGGGTGTTGGAAGGTGGTATGGCTGGGATGTGTCGCTGCTGTGGAGGGCTTTCACCTGTAGCCGGCAGGTCAGATTAGTTGCCATTGTGGCCATTGCACTGTTCCATTGTTCCCTTGGGCCATTGGATTAGATGCCAAATTTATCTTTTGGGAGCCTGGAGAACCAGAGGCAACTTTCCCATGCAGATAAGTATCTCTGCCCGAGCCAGAATCAGAGTACAGTTTCCATAGCCCGTGCTCCTGTTGAGATGATATGCACTGGACTACTCAATACAAGGGGTGGGCCGTCCCCATGAGACTATGTCTCTAAGATGGAAAACCCTAAGAGAAGCAGATCCAATTTTCTAAGGGGTCCCCTATAACTTACTGTCAAAACTTACAATGCAACCCCATACTTATCTCAATTAATGTCCCAACTATCAGGGATAGGGAGCCAAGAGTGGCAACTCAAGTCTATGGAATGGGTGCTGACATCTCTGGACAGGACCCTATGGGGCAATTTGCACTCCAACTTGTCACTTCCCCAACTTTAGGGCCAACCCTAGGCCATTCTCCTATTACTCCTCCAAGGCACTGTAAGAATGACCCTAAAACAGTAGAAATGATTGAGGTAAAAGACCTAAGACAAACATTAGAGATAGAAACAAAATATGGAAGTGTGAACACTTGGGCAGAATGGGTTAAATATTCAGTGCAAGCTCTCAACAAATGTGATTGCCATGCTTGGGTAGCTGATAAACCACAAGCGCAGGGCTTTCCCTTTCCCCTCGGTTGGAACTCAGATCCATCGGGAATGCACTGCAGATTGGCTCTGTACCAAGACAAGGATGCTTGGTGAAATGAAACTTGTAAGAACTTGTCATGGCTTCTTCCTGCACTGCAAAACTCAAACCCAAAAACAATTCCCTCATTCTCTATAGGGATGATGAACCACTCTTCTTGTCTTTTACAGCCAGAAGTAGAGTTCACAATGCCCTTAGGAGAACTGACAACTTGCACCCATGTCCAAAATGTCACTGGTGAGCCTAGCAGTGGCAATTATTCAACCCTGAGAGTACCCCGGGTAAATGTCTGGTGGTATTGTGGAAAGGGGAACCTCCATGAGTTGCTGCCGTCCAACAGGGCTGGGACATGCGCCTTGATCCAGCCGGCAATAACCTTCACCTTAGTATCTCATGAGAACCCCAAGCACAATGAGAAATCCCAAGCCTAGAGATTTCTCCCTGCAACCTTTCATGCACATATTTATATAGATGCCATTGGAGTCCCTAGAGGGGATCCTAATGAGTTTAAAGCTAGAAATCAGACAGCTGCAGGGTTTGAGAGCACACTTTTCTGGTGGGATACCATAAATAAAAATGTAGACAGGATTAACTCTATTTACTATAACCAACAAAGGTTTATAAGCTATACCAGGATGCCCTACAAGGAGTAGCTAGCCAACTAGATTTTGACACTAGCCAGATGGCTTGGGAAAACACAATGGCACTGGACATGATACTGGAAGAGAGGGGAGGTGTATGTGCAATATTAGGAAGTAAGTGTTGTATTTTTATCCCTAACAGCACAGCTCCTGATGGAACCATCAAAAAGGCCCTGCAAGGATTAAATACCCTAGCTAATGAACTGGCAGAGAAAGCTGGGATCAGTGGCCTTCTCATTAACTGGTCAGAAGGGTGGTTTGGGAAGTGGGAAAATATGGCCGCCTCAATCTCACCTCTCTAATAATGGTGGTGGTGGTGGTAGTTATGTGCCGTGGAGTAGGTTCTGACTCATAGCGACCCTGTATAGGGTTTCTGAGGCTATAAATCTTTATGGAAGCAGAAAGCCTCATCTTTCTCCAATGGAACCACTGGAAGTTTCAAACTAGCTGACATTAAGTTAGCCCAACTCATAACCAGAGTTACTTTCTCTCATAACAGTAGCTTGAAGTTTGACAGCTATTAGATGTTGTATCATACCCTGCATCCGAGGACTAGTCCAGAGGCTAATCAAGACTGCTGTGAGTAAACAGACACCCATGGCACACCAACAAACCAACTTATTATTCTCAGAGACATCCATAGATGATATACTTTATTAGGAAGAAAGCCAACAGATGCTAGATAAATTTGACAAGCATAAATGAAGATGAGACCAACAAGTGTACTAAGAAAAGGGGAGGATTTGTGAAAAATAATTCTCATGCTGGTCCATCTTCAGGAATAAAAGGGTCCAGGAAGTTGCTAATTGAGATTGTTGGCTGGTATAGAGATAGGAACCCATTCACCTGGTGTGTGTATAAACAGGATAAACTAGGAGAGGGGGAAGCAAAACCCATTTGAGAAGTACAAGCTTTAAAATAAGAATGCAACCATCAAAAGGAAATAAGTGAGTCCAAGAAGATAGTTCACCCCTTGATGAACCAGGGGAAGGACTTTTGAGCTAGGAAATAAGAATGCTTGTATAACAGCCACATCTGCCCATCTTGTCTTCTGGTTTTGGCACCTGATTTTGCGAAACTGAATAATAATAAAGCTCTTCCTAAAATGAGTACAGACTGGATTTGAAAGTAAACACTCATGGTAAGTCATTGAGGATCTCATACAAGGCGGTCCGTTCCACTTCTCTCCCCAGAGACCCATCAGGGTAAAGTCCTAGTCAGGGGTTTATACAGACCTGCCAGCTGCCAAGAGGAACTGAGGCAGTATATAGGGGAATCTACAACATACATTTCTTACACACCCTGAATGGGAAGCCTGGGATGGCTTCCCCCATTTAGAGTATACTGGCAGAGAAAAGCTGATCAGCTAACGGGCCGGGCCTAGGCATGCTTCTTGAGGATGTCAATCTCTGGCAAACTGCTCAACATCTTTCTCATTACTGTTTGAATTCAGCCTGAAGCTGACAACCATGCAGCCTCTGCAGTCTCGTTAATTAGTCCCTCCACTATTGGTCTGCACCATCCCTTCTCCAAGACTGCTGGCTCCTGCCACAAACACAGCTCTTGCATATGCTTTGAGCTGGAACTTTGCTACAAGCATTTGTCCACCAGGTGTGGCACTGTAGGATACACACTGGACTACAAGGTCAGTTTAACCACAAGGTCGTTCAGGCCTACCAGCTGCTCCTTAAAAACACTATACAGTCGCTGAGTGGCACTTCACAACAAAAATGCCACTGGCCTTCCTAGTCTCATTGTTCAAAATCTCATTCTCTCTACTTCCTATCAATTCAATAGAAATTAAAGAAGAGGAAATAAAACAGTGCTCAGTTTACCATCTTAAATTGGAAGTTCCCCAGAGAATATCTGATTAAATATCTTTTGCTGTAAGTCTTTTTTCACTTGTTAATTCCTCAATGTCTGGTTCAATACCTGTTTTTCCCAAGGGACTCCTTAGACCAAAACAAATACTTTTAACCCTGGAAATCCCTTCAGCTCTAACAGTTATCCAACCTTCCCTTTCATTTGCACAGATTTTTAATGGTTCTTTAACATGTGCAAGGCTGTCCCTCTAACTCTTAGAACCTCCTCAATGACTGGGTTCTCTTACAACTTCCTTCTCACTATTCCATTCTCAAAAAACAAAGCAAGGCACTAACAATATATTTACCAAGTTGTATTATTTAGTAACTGTCTCATTACAGATTTGGTAAAGGTCCACTATGTACCCTTTGGTGGTGGTGGTGGTGGTGGTTGTGTGCTGTGGAGTCGGTTCTGACTCATAGCGACCCTGTACAAGGTTTCCAAGGCTGTAAATCTTTACAGGAGCAGAAAGCCTCATCTTTCTCCTGTGGAACAGCTGGTAGTTTTGAACTGCTGACCTTGAGGTTCGCAGCCCAATTCATAACCACTACATTACCAGAGCTCCTTATGTATGTACCCTTTAGTGGTACATAATTTAGGATTTTAAAAACCCTGGGGGAAAATTCCAATTTTCTGTCCCCATGTTTTCATGAGGAAAATCATGTTTTACTCCCTATGTGGGAACAATACTGGAGATGTATTTCCTGCTCTTCTTCAGGCTCATCTTGCTTTTTTGATTTAATGACTGGAGAGACTGGGAAAAGGAACAGAGCATACGGGGTCAGTATCTTCTCCTCTGCCTCTAGGAGGAGGTACCTACAGTTCTGGGGGATGAACTCAGTTAAGGGAGTAATAAGAAGCCCAACTCTGGGCACAAGCTAATGTAAGCTCTTCAGTTGTCAATAATAAAGCTGAGAATCAGATTTCCACCCCTCTGTCGACTATTTCCCAAGTGACTTGTAATGAAAAAGGGAAACAAGCTTGGAAAAATCACTGGATTGCTCACCACAAGGTTGCTGCTTCAAACCCACCAGCCACTCCTCAGAAATCCTACAGAGGGTTTCTTTGAATCAAGAACTGACTCCCAAAGGCACTTAACTACAATAACCCCTGGCCCCCAACTACTAACATAAATAAGGTGTACGAAGTACTTCAGAAAGACTTGCCTGGTGGCAGCTGGTAGGAGGAGCTGAAGGAGAAAGAAAAGAGATGGAGAAACTTGCAAGTCAGTCTGAAGCTCCTATAATAATCCAAACATTCAGTGAATCATTTGTAACTGTCAAATATTATTTAGGGTCAAGATCCTGATGTGGCATTGTAGGATAAACACTTGGATGCTAAACGCAAGGTAGGTGGTTTAAACCCACCAGCAGCCATGTCTTGGGAACCCTATATAGGGTTACCATGAGTCAGAATCAAATCTATGGCACTTAACAACAGCACTCAGTAACAGCTCAAATCAAAACATATATCTAAGTCAATCTTACACAGTTACCTAACGCCTACTTTGTATTAGGGAGCATGGAGGCCATGTGGGATAAACAAGGGACTGCAAACCACAAGATTGGTGGTTCAAGCCCACCAGTCACTCTGTAGGACTTTCTGTTCTGCAAAGATACACTTAACAAACAACACTTAGCATTAGGCATTATGCTGAATCCTGGAAGAGGGAGAGATAACCCACAAATATTAAACAGCTACAGGACATTTAAGCATATAAAAACAGGAGATGGGAGTAGAAATGAAAGATTTCAGACAGGGATGTAGAAAAGCAAATGCTATATAAATGGACGAGCCCTGGTGTGGCACTGTGGGATAAGCACTGAGCTGCTAACCCCAAAGTTGGCAGTTCAAACCCATCAGCTGCTCCCTGGAAACCGTATACAGGGTTGTTATGAGTCAAAACCAAGTCAACAGCACTTAACAATAACAAATCAGTAACAGCTCAAATTGAAACACATATCTAAGTCACTCTTCAAAAGAATAGATCAGAAGAACATGAAAAACTGAGATTTAATTACAAATACAAATTTTTAATTAAGTAATTCCCTTTTGTAACTAGAACTGCAAAATATATTAAGTCACAGATCAGTAATATATATGCCCAAAGTCAAGAGAGAAAGCCTCATGTAACTGGACCACATTTCAAACAAGATGACCTGCCCATACTGTTAACATCTTCTCAAAGGGTGTCTCTCCTGGGTTTCTAAGCTTCAAGCAGTCCTTGTTAAGCATTTTAAGCGCCGGAGATTCAGTTCTGACTCATAGCGACCCTGTTTAGAGTTTCTGAGTAGCGACTGGTGGGTTTGAACTGCGATCCCTGAGGTTCAAACTGACCTTGCAAGTCCAGGACGTTATCCTGCAGCGCCACACTAAGTCCTGCTTTCTTCTAAAAAAGCAGCTCTTGTCAACAGTATCAAGCACTTCTCCAAGTTACTTATATTTTATACAGTCTAATGAGTACAACCTCATGCTTCCTTAATTACTGCTACATAGACATTTGGCACACAACCTTCTTTTGTGAAAAGTCTCCTCATTACATCAAAATGGAATTTACAGCAATGGCCACATGCTCATCATCTTGTTTCATGTCCCATACAAAATAAACTCAAACTCCTTTACAAGAGGTCAGTAAAACGGTAAACATCAGATACCACAGGCTAAGATACCAACGCAGCTCTGCTTTCTATTGCCTTCTATCCCCAAACCAGACACTCTCTATCCTAATTCTAACACACTATCCTTATTCCTTATTACTGGAGTCCTGGTGTGGCACTGTGGGTTAATGCGCCAGACTGCAAAGCCGTTTGACCTGCAAGGTCGGTGGTTCAAGCTCACCAGTCATTCCTCGGAAATCCTACTCAGGGTCGCTATGGGTCGGAACCGACTCGACGGCACTTAACAACAACAACATCCTTATTACTAAGTGTTCTTAGTAAAAGTCTCATATCCAATTTGCCTTCACACACGCTATATAACCCAAAAGAACAACTTCATTTTCTCCAAAGTAATCTAGAGACAAGAAGTACTGACACTCTGTCACCCCAGACACACAACAGAGAAGAGGATCTGCTCACTAGGTTCACTGAAACAACATCCATAAAATCAAACCTGATTTTACCTACCTCTCCTGGTTAGTTTGAACAGCAAGATCAGCAGTTCAAGCTCACCAGCCACTCCTTAGAAACCTTAAACAGGGTTGCTATGAGTCAGAACAGACTCACTAGCACTAAACAACAGCAATAACCTGACCTCCTTTAAGGTGTTCTAGGGCGGTTCTTGTGAATTACATTCCTAGGGTCCCAACCAAGTCTCTTTAACAGACAAAAATTAAAATCCCTTGACAGATAGATGGCAAAATTTTAAGTTGGACTAGGAAATTATCCATCAGGTCTCAACAATCTGTCCTTCTGAAAAATAACAACTATAATAAATTCCACGTCACAACACACACCATCTAAATATGCTTTCTCTCTTTAAAATTTACCACACCTGTCCTTAAGTTAGACAAGTGGCCTCATCATCTTATGTTCTGTTAGCATTAACACCAATTTCCAAGTTTTCATGGGTTATCTTGGTATGAGATATGTAGATAAAGAGATAAATAGAAAGATAAGATTATTACTATTATTATTACTATTTGTAACTTCAATTCCTCAACAACTCTTCAAAGTTTCAAGGGCAAAGATAGCAGTTTGATGACTCAGGTGCACCAACTCAAGCCATGGCATTCAATTGCCTCATAAGCATGTAAAAGTTGACAATGAATTAGGTAGAACGTAGAAGGATTGATGCATCTGAGTTATGGTACTGGAGACGAATACTGAATGCACCATGGATTGCCAGAAGAATAAATAAATCTGTCTTGGAAGAAGTACAGCCAGAATGCTTCTTAGCTAGGATGGCAAGACTTTCTCTCTTAAACGTTTGGATATGGTATCAGGAGGCAACAGTCCTTGTTGAAGGATATCATGTTTGATAAAGTGGAAGGTCAGTGAAAAAGAGGAAGACCCCTAATGAGATGGACTGGCACAATGACAACAGCAATGGGCTCACAATAATTGTGAGGATGGCACAGAACTGGGCAGTGTTTCATTCTGTTGTGCATAAGGTTGCTATGAGTCAGAACAGGCTCAGCAGCACCTAACAACAAAAAATTCCTTAAGGTTAGGATCCTACAGTTTTTGTTCTGTATTTCCTCAAAGTTTAACTATAATACTACGCACACAGTTTTATAAAGAGACTAATGAAAAACATTCCTTTTGAATATGTGTGTGTGTTAAGTGCCACTAAATTGGTTCGAACTCATAGTTACCCTGAATAGGATTTTCAAAGTTTTAAATCTTCACAGGAGCAGAAAGCCTCATCTTTCTCCTGTCGGCTGACAGGCTCAAACTGTAAGCCCTAAAGTTCACAGTTCATTGCTTATTGTATGAAGACACCATGCTACATCTTTTGAATATAAATTGTTGTTGTTGTTAAGTGCTGTTGTGTCATCTGCATATAGATGACATATATTAAATTCTCTGAGTAAGGAGCTGTGTTAGTTAAGGTTCTGTGACAACTTGACAAGGCCAGAATTTCCAATGGTTTAGCAGCTGAAATGTGATGAAACCTAATACAGGCATAGTTCACTTTATGATGATTGGCTATGAGCAACCAATCAATTGAAAGGATGTTGCCCTGGAGATGTGGCCTGCTCTCAATATAAGGGACACTCAGGAAAGCCTCTCTCTTTGGCTGGGGACCTGAGATGTTACAATTGTAAGCCATGTCCCTGATAATCAACCTCCCCACCCACCCCCACTCCCAAGGGTCAGAGAAAAAGAGGAAGATGCCCAGCAAGATGGACTGGCAAAGTGGCAGCAGCAATGGGCTCAAGCACGGCAACAATTACGAGGTTGGCCCAGGATCGGGCAGTGTTTTGTTGTGCATAGGGTCACTATGAGTCGGTACCAACTCAATGGCACCTAACAACAACTCTCTCTCTCTCTCTATGCTGTTGTTGTTAAGTACCATGGAGTCAGTTCTGACTCATAGTTTCCCTACACTGTAAACCTTCCGAGGCTGTAAATCTTTACAGGAGCAGAATGCCTGATTTTTCTCCCTTGGAACTACTGGTAGTTTTGAATTGCCGACCTTGAGGTTAGCAGCCCATCGTAACCACTATGCTACCAGAGCTCCATATATGTATGTGTGTGTGTGTGTGTGTGTGTGTATATATACACACACACGTTTCACTGGTTTTGTTTCTCTAGAAAATCCAGTCTATACCATGTGGTATGGAGTGAGTAACAAAATCACACGAGTTTTCTCAACTGGTACTCAAAACACTAATTTTAAAGGCACTGAGTAGAGTCATGTCTGGGCTCCACTTCACAGAAATTAGCCTTGGGCTGATTTTGAGTTTGGTTCTCCTTCTCCACCATGGAATCAGGAAGTCAAACATGGTCCCCATTTGGTTTAGAAGCAGTTGGTGTTAGGAGCAGAATTTATTGCAATGGCTCAAAATTCATGAAAGCATGTTGTTTTTTTAAGAGAAAGAACAAAGGGGTATGGAACAAAACAAATCTTCAGCTGAGGGGAAAGCAGCTTCTGGAGTTTCCTGGAGTTGGTGTCAGGCTGGTTAAACTAGATTGCTGATAAGGCCTGGGTCTACTGGAATACACCCTGCCAGAGGCCCAAGCCATATGCATATGAATGGGGAGACTGAATTGTGTTTTAAAAGGTTTATGTATTTGACTGCCTTATGGATATTAGTTTCTCCTGTCTACTATTGTCCTGATGTGGTGCTGCGGGGTTAATGCACTGGACTGCAAGATCGATTCCAATATCAAGGTCGGTGGTTCAAGCTCACCAGCTGCTCCTCGGAAATCCTATACAAGGTCACTATGAGTCAGAACCAACTCAACAGCAATTAACAACAACTACTGTAAAATAAATGTGGTAGAAATTAATATTGGGAATATGATTATAGAGAGTTGGTAAGCCTGCCTTCATTCTATACTTGATTAGATTTGCTAAAAGTGGAGTTTGGCTTCTTGTTTTAAGCCTTTGTAGCTATGAGGCTTTAGGGGGAATCTTGAGACCCACCCAAAATTTTCAGAGTTGGGACAATTGTATTTGAAAAGACACTCAAGACCATGCTACAACTGCTGGGAGAAGAGAAGATTCATGATTGAAAGAAAGCAGAGGGAAAAAAAGCAGACTGTTTCAAAAAATGCTTGTTTCAAGAAAGCTGTTTGCCTTGAAGGCATCAAGGCCAGAAAAGTCTTTGCCCATTGTGAGAAATAACTCTAATGGGCATGGTCTTGGGGGTAGCAAGCTAGGATAACAAAAGGAGGTGAAGAACTAGTTTGACAGGCGATGAACTTTAAAAATAAGAATACAACCATCAAGGAAACAAGGGACATTCATGTGGAAAGGGGGAAGCTAACTATTAATGAGAATGCTCCCAATAAGAATGGTAGGGGACCTTGGAAGGACAACCTGACCTCCTAATACCCAGTGGAGGAAGAACTAGAGGAGGGGCTTTTTAGGGACAGGGAAATAAAATTGTTTGTGGGCCAGCCATGCAGTGCATCTGCCTGTGTCTACTGGGTTGGGTGCCCAATTTTGCAAAATCAAATAAAGAAAATCTCTCTCTTGCTAATGAGTACAGACTGGATTACGTGAGTATTTGTTGGTATGAACAACGTTTCTCACACCCATCAGAAAAAGTCCCCTTCTAGAACTGAAAGTTATAGGAACTGGAGAGTCATATGCTCACTGATGACCACCTGGGTCTACTTGTCAATGGAAGTGGGGGAAATGCAGCAATGAAGACATGGACTGAGTTTGGGCATGTTCTATTGGCATCTATTGACCTGGAGATGAGAAAGAGAACGGTCTGAAGTTTAGGGAATTGTGCGAACTCCTGAGCCCAAGGGCATGACCTAGCCCCTGGGGGCTAGGGCTGAGAGTGAAGGGACCAGCTAGCCTAAAGTACAAGGAGGTATGTGTGAACTCTCAAACTTGCAGCTGGTATCCATGTGACCTAGCTTAGATGGCCATGACTGAGCTGTGACCAGAACCCGACCAGGTGAAGATAAAAATGTTTGATCCTATGAGGAGGTGTCAATCGCTACAATTTGATGAATTGTACTTCTACTTATGAATAAAGCTGCTCAAAATTCCAACCGGAATAGAAGATTCTCCAGATAAGGAACATGCTTGTCTTCTGTATACTGGGCTGATAGGGACAGGCAATTTTGACATTGGCTATGAAAGCTGGGGGTCTATGAAGATATGAAGTGGCTGGATTACAGGCTTTCACGAGTATGCTTAGTTTTAGAATGAGGGGGTTTTGCTCTTTTCCAGATGGGTCTGGTTAAAAGGGGTAGGTAGAGGATGATACCAATAGGATTCTCTGATTTCAACTTTGAGTAATTCTTTGTAGGATTGTGATTTTCAAACTGTAATTGCACAAAATGTGTAAATAAAAAGGGCGTAGCAATTATCTTTCATTTTAGGAACAGACGGTCCCATCTGTTCCTGAAATGAAAGGAAGAACATGAGTAGAGAGTGGGATCCCTGCCTTGGAAAACTGGGGACAGCAGAGGTGGTGCCATGGAAAGACAGAGCAGCTGCGGACTCTAGGCCCATGGACTGAGTTAGGCTGTGTGCCCATGGGCAGGAGACTGGCTTGCAGAATGTGTACTTTGGACATTTAAACGAATATATATTTTTCTTTTGTATGTGTGTACCAAATATTTTTGCTTTGTTCATTTGTGACATATAAGATGTAAGTGGGGCCAGTATGTTTTTGGATGTACACATTATATCTTGTTAGGTAAAAGCATGACTTTACAACTTTATTTATTTAGGTATTATGCATACAGTTTATAGATGTCAAGTTGACACAGGTGGACTGTAATAGTTAGGGTTCTATGTCAACTTGATTAGGCCATGATTTCCAGTGGTTTAGCAGTTGAGAAATGCTTATTCCCACGGTGATGAAGCCTGATACAGGTATAGTTAACTCTGAGCAGCTAATCAAATGAAATGTTTCCTTGGGGACGTGACCTGCTCTGAATATAACGGACATGCGGGAAAGGTTTTCTCTCTAATGCTGGGTGCCCGTGGCTCTATAATTGTAACGATTCCCATATATACACATACATTCCCATATACATACATACATATGTAAGGAGCTCTGGTAGCGTAGTGGTTACAAATCAGGCTGCTAACCTCAAGGTCGGCAGTTAAAAACTACCAGCTGTTCCATGGGAGAAAGATGAGGCTTTCTGCTCGTGTAAAGATTTGCAGCCTCGGAAACCCTGTGCAGAGTCACTATGAGTCGGAACCGACTCCACGGTACTTAACAAAATACATATGTACATTTCACTGGCTTTGCTGCTCTACAAAACCCAGCCTAAAACAGAGGCATGTATTTGCTACCCGGATAGAATCTATAGTCAGGTCCCTCAATATCTTCCACACCACAATGAATCTGCATCTAGGCCCTCTGATCTCTCTACAAGCATCTATGGTTTTCTCTGTTCTCATATAGCCAACATTTTCTAAGTACCTGGTGATGTGTCAAGCATTGAGCTAAATGCTAAACTCAAGAAAAATAAGTAAGAAAGAGTCCTTTCACTCAGCTTAGAGAAGTAGTAACTCAGTTCTCTTTAGTCTGAAACTCCCACACCTACAGCTCTCCCAGGTGACCTGCGACACTGCCAGTATCATGAATGTGCACCCTTATAATAGCTGCTCCTCTCCCAGTAACAGTGTTGCTGTTCCACCCTGCCCATATCAGACCTGTGATGTGCCCTCCCTTACAGCCTGTTCATATTAACATTTTAATTCTTTTTGATTCAGAAGGAATGGTAAGAAATGACATAGTCAGAAATAAGAGTAACCAGGTCTCACATTAGGAGGTGAGAAAAATGGTTGCCTTTTGGCCAAAAGCAAATATGGGCACAGGAGCAGTTAAACAAGGGACTGAAGAGGCACACCCATACATCAGACAGGGTACCAATTCACTAACTGAAGAATAATAAGTATACAGGCAAGAAAGATGACTGAAATAAGGTAAGGGAAGTTCTTGGAATCTCCTAAAAATACTCCAAGACAACTCAGGGAATTCAATTAGAATCAGGAATCTCCAAGGACAACTCCTTAAATTAGAACTCAATAGATGTCCCATCCCCATCTTATACAAGTGAGGTATGAAACTTAGGCTCACTAAGTATAGATGAAAAAAATAAAATTATACCCAGTGGTTCTGGGTAATGCCTAAGGCAAACCATCAGTTGGCTGCAGAGCCAAATGCTCAAAGGAAGGAGAAAGGTGCACACCTGGCCTTCCTGGACTTCATCCTGGTAGCAGAGTCAGCTCCACTCCTCCTCTCTTTGGCCTCCTTAGTACCTGAGGCCTCTCGGGGCTTCCGTGCCTTCTTTGTTCCATCCTTCTGCTTCGGCTCCTTGGGTTCCTTGGCCTTCTTCGGCTCCTTAGCTTTCCTGGGTTCCTTTGGCTCTTTAGGTTCTCGCTTCCTCTTTGGCTTTGGTTCCCTCTCCTTGCTTCCCTTTGCTGCACTCTCTTGTTCTCCTGGGTTCTTTTTCTTCCGTTTCTTCTTCACTCCAGTGCCTCCTCCTCCACTGTCCTCCATCCCATTATAAGCTGTTGTTTTCCTAGGAAAAAGGGTGTCAGCTTCCTCTCCCACAGCAAATAGGTCCTTCGGCGGAAGACAGTGACTAGTAACATCTTCAATTTTCTCTTCCTGATCAGTGCTGCAGTCAAACGGGGATGGGGATTTGTAGTCAAAATTGACGGAGGCATCAGACATTGGGGAGTGATTCAGAACTCTGAAATTTGACAACTGTAAAAAAAGAGAAACAAAAAAGTGTATTACCCTTCCACTGCATGCTTCATGCAAAGAATATTACTATGTGTGAATGCATGGATTCACTCAACAAATGCTCAGTTCCAATTACGTGTTATCCCTACTGTGTCAGACCCAGTATACTGGCAAACAGGACACACATGTCCTCTGCCTTTGTAGAGTGGTCCTAATTTGCTGCCATTGCTGTTGTTAATTGTTGGACTCATAGCGGCCTTGTATAGAGTTTCCAAGGAGCAACTAGTGGGTTTGAACTGCTGACATTGTGGTTTGAAGTCCAGTGCTTATCCTAAAGCACTACACCAGGACTCCATTTTGTTGTTAGCATACTATCAATTTTTAAATTACTATAAAAAACACCCCTTTTAAACTCCATGTCTAGAGTAGGCAACTACAATAGTCACATGCCACAATCAAGACACAAAATTCTAGGTTTCCTGTCCTAACCCAGAATGACACATATCATACTATTCTAGTGTGGCGCTGTAGGGTAAGCACTGGACTGCTAACTGTACTGTCAGAAGTTCAAACCCACCAACCACTCCTTGAAAACGCTTTACAGGGTTGGTATGAGTTGGAACCAACTTGATGGCACTTAACAATGACATCCTGGTATGGCACTGTGGGATAAAGCACTGGACCACAAGGTTGGTGGTTCAAACTCACTATCTGTTCCTTGGAAACCCTATACATGGTGGTCACTATGAGTCAGAACTGACTCAACAGCACTCAACAACAAAAAAATAATAAATAATTTTTTATTCAAATGTGTTATAAATAAAGGTGCTATCACTGGTGGCAGTACCACTGGAGGTCTGTTGCTTTTCGCTCTATTTCCCCAGATATTTACTCTCACCCATACGAAGTCCTGGTGTCGCACAAGAGGATAAACATCAGACTGCCAATAGGAAGGTCAGTGGTTCAAACTCAACAGTTGTTTTTTGAAAACCCTATATTGAGTCGCGATGAGTTGTTACCAGCAATATTACCAACTCACCAGCAATATTACCAAGTAGCAGCTGCATTCAGCTGGGTTTAGAAAGTCAAGTTTAGCATTGAAAGTTTCATCTTTATTTCTAACCTAAAATGGTGTTCTTAATGCTGATCATGTAGCCACCAGACTCAGCACCAAATAATCTCTGGCCACCTGCAAAAACCAAACTACCCATATAAAAGGATTTTGTTGTGACAGAAGATATCAGAAAGAATGTTTCCGGCACACTGACAGAGGTTTCAAAGCTGCTCTGAGTCCCAAAGTGATTTCTTTTAAGGGAACACTTGTTTGAAAGAAGTCACATAGCATACTTGCAGGTCTAATAGCTATTTCCTAACCCAGCTAAGGTGACAATAATCAGATGTTAATGCTTTCTAAGAAAAGGATGGCAGTCATCTTTGGATGATGGCTACAAAGAGCACCATTTGTGAGTAGCTTGCTCTCCTAGCAAGAGGCTTGGCATGTGCTAAAGGGCACAGACACTTGCCCAGATGGTATGGTTTCCCTCCAGTGTACCTGTTACCCTATCTGCACAGACTTCCTGGCCCATCCTGGGAGTGAGTGATAGGGAAGGCAAAATTCAGAGAAATATTTTCCCTTCTGTTTGTTCCAGTTCTCTTCCCTAGTCTGATACTCCCAAACATAATACTAAGAATTCCAGGAGGAAAGAAAAAAAAAATTAAAGACCTTTTGGATCTCAATAATAAAGTCCAGCCTCACCAATTCCTAAACCACAGAGAGAATTGGTCATTCTGGCAGAATTCACCACTTAAAAAAGAAAAATTTTCAGTTTGACAACCTTGTTACTGATTCAGTACTAAAAATGATTCAGGAAAAGGAAAAGCCAAGTAAACTAAAAAAAAGCACTTAAAATAAAATACAAGGCAAGAAGAAATCCAGTGGGGTGACAGGTATCTAGTTAAAGTTCAGCCATCTCTGAGTATTACTGAAATCCTGAGCCAGGGACGCCTGGCCCTCATAAGACAAGTTTTTGCTTAACAAGCATGAGTGGACACATTACTAAAAACACGAAATGCAGGTTTGCTTACTAAAGAGGCTTTCAAAGACAACAATTGGCCAAATCCATCCAGTCAGAGTAAGTCAGAGTGGGGTTGGCCCTCTCTTTGACTCATATTATCATGTCACGGTCTCTCTCAGGAAGGATGGGGCTATCCTAAGCAGCTGAAACCAAGAGGCAGTCATTTTAATAGAACAATGGGATACTGCATGGTTGAAAATCAGGAAAGGTGTATATTCTTTCACCATACTTATTCAAGCTGTATGGTGAGCAAATAATCCAAAAAGCTGGATTAAATGAAGAAGAATGTGCCATCAGGATTGGAGGAAGGCTCATTAACAACCTGCGATAAGCAGATGACACAATCTTGCTTGTTTAAAATGAAGAAGATGCACTTCCTAAAGAAGATCAAAGACTACAGCCTTCAATGTGTATTACAACTCAAGAGGGAGAAAACAAAAATTCTCACAACTGGGCCAATAAGCCCACAACACAACAAACAGAGAAAATACTGCAGTTGTAAGAATTTCATTTTACTTGTATCTACAATCAATACCCCTGGAAGCAGCAGTCAGAAAAATAAAGTGTGTTGCACTGGGCCTATCTGCTGCAAAAGATCTCTTTAAAATGTTAAAAAGCAAAGCAGTCACTTTGAAGACTAAGGTGAGCCCAACTAAGCCATGGTATCTTCAACTGCCTCATGTGCACATAAGGAAGACTGAAGAAGAACTGTTGTCTCTGAATTACAGTGGGAGCAAAGAATACTAACTATATCAGTGTAGTTAAATACCGTGGAGCCAGTTCTGACTCAGCAACCCTGAATAGAGTTTCCAAGGAGCAGCTGGTGGGTTTGAACCGCCAACCTACTGTTTTAAACCGACCTTGCAGTCCAGTGTTTATCCTTCAATGCCGCACTAGGACTATACTACCAAAAAATAAACAGATTTGTCTTGGAAGAAGTAAAGCCAAATGCTTCTTAGAAGTGAGCATGGTGAGACTTCTCACATAATTTAGATACATTATCAGGAGTGACTGGTCCCTGCTTCGTAATTTAGTAAAGTAACAGTAGAGAAATAGAAAGACCCTCAATGAGATGAATGACATGGTGCCTACAACAATGTGCCCAAACATACCAGCAGGGCAGTATTTCACTCTGTTGTACATAGGGTTGTTGTTGTATATAGGGTTGTTGTTAAGTGCCACTAAGTCGGTTTTGACACATATCAACCCTGTAGAGGGTTTCTGTGGAGTAACTGGCAAATTTGAACCACCAACACTGGAGTCAGCAGTCCAGTGCTTATCCTACAGGGCCACACCACTAACAACCCGCTAACTGTACAGATGAGACTATCAATTCAAAGAGACAAGCAACTTGCCCAAGGTTATATTACTTGGCAAAGTTGGGACACCGTAGAGGGAGAAAGCAAACCCAAGAAATATAGCACATTATTCTATGTTAAAAAAGTAAGTATCTCAAAAGATACATACTTGCAATGGAAAACTATACTATAACCATGTAAAAACTCTATCATCTACCAGAAACACTTTTCATCTTTAAAGCACCTTGTTGGGAGCTTGGAAAAGAAACTTGTTGAGGATTTAAAAATGTAAGACTAATGTTTTTCTTTCATAATGTTCATGAGGGAAGGCAAAATGCTTAATAAGGCTTTGTTGTAGCTTCTACCAAAAGGCTACTAAAACACCACTCTGAAATTGACCCTAAAAGGAACAGACTGGAGGTGATGGGACACAAAGCAGCAATACTTTAAGTTAAACTGACAATTTAATTAGAGATAAGCATCTAGAAGCACAAGAATGAAATGTGGAGAAGCCAAGTAATAGAACCTGCAACAATGACACCTCATAAACTGCACTGTTTACAACAAAACCATTCTTTGATTTAAAATGATCAATCTACGATATCTCTAAAAGAATTAATGATCTGCATCTATATAAACTGGACTATGGTCAGTTAAAAAAGATTTAATAACTAATGGAAAGATTGTGGTCCAGAGCAGACAGAGGTCAAGGGGCATTATGGGCTATGCCCAGAAGCATGAAATACTCCAAAGTCAAAACTGATTCTCTTCATTAGATTCAGAACACCGGATCTATATGTTACTGTACCTTCGTCAGCTAGACAGTTAGTAAAACTGTGTTCTATTTATCTAAAACTTTTAAATAACACTGGCCTGAAAATATGCTAAAGACCAGGCAGCCACACCATGTCATTAACTGTCACAGCACATCTGGTTGGAAAAAAAACAAGCAGGTGAATTGCAACTGACTTGATGGCAGCAGGTAAAGCATACATGGTAAAGAAAGATTTTTCTATCTGTAAGGGATCACAACACAGATATCAGACAACTGCTGCTTTTTAACAGCTTTCAAGATAGCAGAGGCAGATTCTTTATTGAAGTTCCTGGGGAACTGAAAAAAAACACAAACAAAACAGTTTTTCATTCTCATTCAGAGACACAGCATTTAATGACCAATGAAAAGTTTCTTCAAATATTGGAATGGCAAACAGGTATATTTAGAAATTTGAAGACTGAAATGAAGACATTATCTCCAATTTTTTTTATATCTATCCAAAATGTAGAATTATTATTCTTTCTTAGAAAGAAATATTAAATTGTTCAGAAAAAAATACAATGACTAAGAACTTCAATTTAAAACTTTAATACACTCATTAAAAGCAATAGCTTTTGAAATTTAAAGGTTGGCAGTTCAAACTCACCTGTCTGAAACTGATCAAACACACAAAATATGTATTGATAATTACTGGTGATTGGAATGTAAAGGTTGGAAACAGATCAGTAATTGGAAAACATGACCTTGGTGATAGATATGATATTTGAAATCACATGATAGAATTTCACAACACCAATGACTTATTTCAAATACTTTTTTTAAACAGCATAAAAGATAATTATATACATGAAGGAGTCCTGGTGTGGCGCCGTAGGATAAGCATTGGAGACAATAAGGTCTTTATGAACCAGCGGTTCAAATTCATCAGCTGCTCCTTGGAAACCCTATATAGGGTCGCTATGAGTCAACTGACCAGAACTTGTCTGTCAGTCTATCATACTGTGGTGACTTGTGTGTTGCTGTGATTCTGGAAGCTATGCCACCAGTATTTTAAATACCAGCAGGGTCAACCATGGTGGACAGGTTTCAGTTGAGCTCCCAGACTAAGACAGGAAGAAGGAGAGACAGGCTACTTCCAAATATTTTCTCACTGAAAATCTTATGAATAGCAGTGGAACACTGTCAGCAACAGATTACTGAATATTGAAACATGATGAAGAGCACCAGAATATTGTCAGATATAGTGCCAGAAGATGATAGACCTGCCTCGTCAAAATGAAGAAAACCAGCTATAAAAATCCATTAATGACTGGAATATGGAAGGTATGAAGTATGAATCTAGGAAAATGGGAAATTATCAAAAATGAAATTGAACATATAAACATCGATATATATCCAAGGCATTCGTGAGCTGAAATGGACTGGTATTGGCCATTTTGAATCTGACAACCACAGGGTTTATTATGCCGGAAATGACAAACTGAAGAGGAATGGCGTCACTTTCATGATCAAACAGAACATATCAAAAGTAGTCATAAGGTACAATGCTGTCTGTGATAGGATAATATCCATTCACCTACACGGAAGACCAGTTAATACCAACTATTATTCAAATGTATGCACCAACCACTAAAGTCACTGATGATTAAATTGAAGAATTCTACCAACTTCTTCTAATGTTCAACCATTTGAAGAGGTACCGTATGAACAACAGCCAATGATACTCAGGGAGGAAGTCCAAAATGCATTGAAAGAATTGGCAAAGAACAAGGCACCTGGAATTGATGGAATAAAAATTGAAATCTTTCAAGAAAGTGAGACGGCACAGGAGGCACTCACTCATCTTTGCCAAGAAATTTGGAAGACAACTATCTGGCCGACTGATTGGAAGATATCCATATTTGTGCCCATTCCAAAGAGAGGTGAACCAATGGAATGTGGAAATCATCGGGCAATCTCTTTGATATCTCAAGGGAGTAAAGTTTTGCTCAAGGTAATACAGAAACGGCTACAATCATACATTAACAGAGAACTTCCAGAGATTCAAGCTGGACTCAGAAGAGGCCATGGAACGAGAGATATCACTGCAGATGTCCGATGGATCTTGGCTGAAAGCAGAGAATATCAGAAGGATGCTTACCTATGCTTTATTGACTATGCAAAGGCTTTCGATTGTGTGGATCATGACAAGCTATGGACAACATTGCGAAGTATGAGTATTCCAGAACAC
>NW_006408541.1:23938993-23943293 GCF_000296735.1 Chrysochloris asiatica | reverse complement strand
AAGAACAGATTTGATGCATTAGATACTAAAGATTGAATACCAGAAGAATTGTGGGATGACATCAAGAACATCCAGAAAGCAACAGGTCATTGAGAAGACAAGAGAGAAAGAAAAGTAGAGATGCTAAAGCAAATGGAAGAAGTGAGGAGGTACAAGAGCTGAACAGAAATTTTCAAAGGTCAGCTCAAGAAGACAAAGTCAAGTATTATAGCAAATTGTGCAAAGACTTGGAGTTAGAAAATCAAAATGGAAGAACACACTCAACATTTCTCAAGCTGAGGGAACTGAAAAAAAATTCCAACCTCAACTTGCAGTACTGATGGATTCTATGGGCAAAATACTGAATGATGAAGAAAGCATCAAAAGAAGATAGAAGCAATATACTCAGTCATTGTACCAAAAAAAATGGTTGATGTTCAACCCTTTTAAGAGGTAGCATATGATGAAGAGCCAGTGATACTGAAGGAAGAAGTCCAAGGTGCACTGAAGTCATTGGCAAAGAACAAGGCACCAGGAATAGATGGAATACAAATTGAAATCTTTCAACAAAGTAAACTGGCACTGAAGGCATTCACTCATCTATGCCAAGAAATTTGGAAAACAACTACTTGGCCAAATGACTAGAAGACATCTGTGTTTGTGCCCATTCCAAAGAGAGGTGACCCAACAGAGTGTAGAAATCATCAGACAGCATCACTGATAGCCCATGCAAGTGAAGTTTTACTAAAGGTAACACAAAAACAGCTGCAACCACACAATGACAAAGAACTTCCAGAGGTTCAAGCCAGTTTCAAAAGAGAACATGGAACAAGGGTTATCACTGCTGATGTTAGATGGATCTTAAAGCAAAGAATACCAAAAAGATGCTTACTTGTGCTTTATTGACGATGCAAAGGCCTTTGATTGTGTGGATTATGGCAAGCTATAGCCAACATTGAGAAGTATGAATATTTCTGAACACTTAATTGTGCTCATTAGGAACCTATACATAGACCAAGAGGCAATTTTTCTAACAGAACATAGAAACACCAAATGGTTTTAAATTAGGAAAGGTGTGTTCCAGGGTTGTATTCTTTCACCATACTTATTCAATCTGTGTGCTGAACAAATAATCTAAAAAGCTGAATTATATGAAGAAAAATGTGGCATCAGGATTGGAGGAAGACTCATTAACAACCTGCGATATGCAGATGATACAACTTTGCTTGCTGAAAGTGAAGAGGACTTAAAATACTTACTGATGAAGATCAAAGACCACAGCCTTCAGTACGGGTTGCACCTCAATGTAAAGCAAACAAAAATCCTCACCACTGGACCAGTAAATAACATCCATACAAAATGAAGTTGTCAGTGACTTCACTTTGACTGGATCAGCAACCATCAACACTCTGAAAGCAGCAGTCAATAAATCAAAAAATGTATTGCATTGGGCAAATCTACTGCACAAGACCTTTTTAAAGTGTTGAAGAGCAAAGATGTCAGTTTGGTGACTGAGGTGCGCCTGACACAAACCATGGTATTTTCAATAACCACATATGAATGTGAAAGTCGTATAGTGAATAAGGAAGACCGTAAAAGAACTGAGGCATTTGAGTTATGGTATTGGAGGAGAATACTGAAATTACCATGGACTATCAAAAAACCCAAATAGATCTGTGTTGGGAGAAGTGCAGTCAGAGTGCTCCTTGGAAGCCAGGATGGGGAGACTTCGTCTTTCATACTTCAGACATAGTATCAGAAGGACCAGTCACTGGAGAAGGGTATCATGTTTGATAAAGTAGCGGGTCAGAGAAAAAGAGGAAAACCTCCAACTAGATGGACTGGCACAGTGGCAGCAGCAATGGGTTCATGCATAACAACTGTGAGTTTGGCACAGGACTGGGCAGTGTTTTGTTCATAAGGTCACTATGAGTTGAAACTGACTCGACAGCATCTAATAACAACAATACAGTTTAAAAACACCTCACAGAACAGATAAAGTATTTGTACTTAATTTATCTTTAAGGTTCTGTTATCCAGAATATATAAAGGACTCTTGTAATTAAGTGCCATGGAGTAGTTTCTGACGCATAGAGATCTTCAGAGTGGCTGGTGGATTTTAACTACCAACCTTTCAGCTGGAAGTCTAGTACTTATCCTATAGTGCCGTAACAAGAATCCATATTGAATTTTACAACTCAGTATTAAAAAAAGTCAAATAACCCAGTTCAAAATCACAATGAGATACTATTATACCTACTGCTGTTGTTACCTGCCGTGGAGTCAGTTCTGACTCACAGCAACCCTGGTACAAGGTTTATGAGTGGCTGATTGATTTGAACCACTGACCTTGTAGTTAGCAGTGCTCTTCCTACCACACCACACCACACCAGGACTCCAATATGCCCACTGTTCTTTTTGTTAACTGCTGTAGAGTCAGTTCTGAATCACAGCAATCCTATATAGGGTTTCCAAGGATCAGCTTGTGGATCTGAACCACCGACTTGCGATTCAAACCAACCTCTTGGTCTAGTGCATTATGCTGCAGCGCCACACCAGGACCACAGGGGACCCTTTATGTACGACGAAAACTTCTCCACAGGGTTTTCAAAGCTGTGACTCCTCAAAAGCGCTTCTGAGTGGGTTTAAACCACCAACATTTGTGCTAATAGTCTAGCATTTAGCCGTTTGTACTATCTAGGGATAGGATTATCATATGATATAACAATTTCACTCATTAATATTTACCCGATAAGACTGAAAACAAGTATTAAAACTTACACACAAATGTTCATAGCAGCACAAAAGTCAAACAGCAAAAAACCCCAAATGTCCATCAAGTGATGAAACGATAAACAAAGTGTGGCATATCTTAACAATGGAACATTAGTCAGCCATCACAAAGAATGAAGTATTGATATGTGCCACACAGCACATGGATGAACTGACAAGGATACTCCTTATCACCACTCCTATTGTAGTACAGCAAATTATTTAATGTTTCTTCTGGTCATAGTCTTTGTAAACTTCCTCAAAAAGTTGAAAATATAACTGTCATATGACCTAGCAATCCCTCTACTTGCTATATATATCCTCAAGAAATATGAGCCGTGACACAGTTAGATATATGCACATCCATGTTCATGGCAGCACTATTAACAATAGGAAAAGATGGAGAGAGCCTAAATGCCCATCAATGGAAGAATAAACAAATTTAGTACATACACACAATGGAATACTACTCAACCTTTAAAAATAAGAATTAACCTGTAAAATACCTTATAACGTGGATGCTGAGTGAAATTAGTCAATCACAAAAGGGCAAATCTTGTATGAGAATACTGCTATAAAAAGTCAAGAGAAGGTTTTTGAAAAAAACAAACAAAAAACCAAAGATTTTCATGCCAAAAGAACATTCTTTGATGATTATTAGGGGGAGAGGAAAGGGAAAGTAATTCACCAACTAGAGGGTAGGCATGTTAACTAGGTGACGGGGAAGGAAGGCAATATACAAGAGGGAGGTTGGCAGAAAAATGAAGGCAAAAAGAAGATATGGGAAGGCATGCAAGAGTTAAAGAGAATAGAGGTAAACGCTGTTATATACACAATCCTGCAATAAGGGCAGACCATTCTATGGTGTGCTTGCACACCTCACTAGTGTTGTTGCTCCCCTGTATACCTTTCTCCTGCCTACTACTGTCTGGTATGGTGCTGCAGATTAATGTGCTAGACTACAAGGTCAGTTTGAACCTCAGGATTGGTGGTTCAAGCTCACTAGCCACTCTTCAGAAACCTCTATATAGGGTCGCTATGAGTTGGAACCGACTCAACAGCACTGAACAACAACAATATAGGTAGATACATGGACAGATACACAGGCTAAACAGGTATGGGAAGGAGAATGGGAGCCATATGGGTGTTTACCTTTGCTACAAACATAACCATGAATGTGGTGGAACACACAGGGGACAAAATTCTAAAAACTTGGGCATGAGAGACAACATGACCAACTGACAAAGCATAATCCACAAACAGGAGTCCTGATGTGGCATTATTGATTAATGCGCTGGAATGCAAAGTCCGCTTGAACAGCAAGGCCGGGAATTCAAGCTCACCAGCTGCTCCGCTGAAACCCTATACAGGGTCACTATGGGTCGAAACTCTACGGCGCTTAACAACAACAAATCTACAAACACAATGTTCTTCAATCTACTTTGATGAATTGACAAGGATCTTAAAAGCTCATGAGTGAGAACAAACAAGATGGTGGATCTAGTGGACGTATAGCAGAGAGCTCCGCCAACAACAACACAGAATACCC
>NW_006408541.1:23926821-23935029 GCF_000296735.1 Chrysochloris asiatica | reverse complement strand
AATTATTCCAATAGACTAATAGAACATGTGAACCTGAGACCAGAAGAATTAGATGGTGCCTGTCTACCACTAATAACTGTTCACACTACATTAGAAAATCCTAGATAGAGTAGGAGAAAATGTGGAATAAAACTGAAAATCTTATAAAAGACTAGGCTTACTGGTTAGAAAGAGACTGGAGGGACCCTGACACTATGGTCCTTGCTCACCTTTCAAGGTGACAACTTAACTCACCCTGACACTCAATTTTCAGTTATCAGTAGAAATGTGTACAGGGGAATAACAGTAGGAAGGTACATAAGCAAACCACCAAATGGTCAACAATTTGAGATAAAAAATTTATCTAAGGACAAAATTCAAAAGGGTTGGGAAAGGAGATAGAATAGATATAAAAATCACAGTAAGGAAGTGGGATACGTGATGTTACATGGAAGGGATTGCAATTATTGAGATTAAACTAACATGGTTTGTGGGATGTAAAACTGATGATCTGCTCTGTAAACCATCACTCAATTCAGTTTTTTGTTTTTATTTTTTTTAAAAAACTCCCTTTGCACTTCTGCTTTTTACATAATATCCCAATGTTCTTGGCTAGTTTCCCCAAGAGAATAAAAATTAAAAAATACAATTCTCCAGTCACATCAACACTGTCAGTGGTCTGAAACCGTCAAAGATCCTAGGTTAATCATTTGACTTTTAAGTGGCTCCAAAGGTCAATTCGCCAAAACTCCTCTGCTCAAGACAGGAGATTCTACTCTTTATTTTTCAGTTGTCTTCCTATTCTGTAGTTGTTGTTGTTAAGTAACATCAAGTTGGTTCTGACTCATAGAGACTCTGTATAGGGTGGTTTCCAAGGAGAGGCTGGTATGCTTGAACTGTCAACCTTGCAGTTCAAACAACTTTGCAGTCCAGCGCATTAGCCCACAGCGCCACACCAGGACTCCATTCTATAGTTATCTACATGTAAACAGATTTAAAGTCTCCTTATTTGCAGAATTCAAAAATCAATAGCTTTACGTCTATCTCAAAAGTACTAGTGATGTTGTAGTAGAGGATAGCAAGTAGCAGGAGCTGAAAGAACCATTAAGTAAACATTGTTACGTAATATTTTAGTTTAAATTAGTCTACTCACATGCCATTTATCTATGGCATTTATTTATTGCCTTAGCAAACACTAAGATTCTAGTCATGATGGATCTCTGAAGTCATCTAGCCCAAACTCCCATTTCATGCTCTCCAACATACAAGCAGTGAATTGTCCCCTGCAGTCTCTGCTAGGGTCAGGGAGTTTACAGCTTACAAGGCAGATGCTACAGATGGGTAGTTCAACTTCTTAAAATTTTCTTCCACATTTTTAGCTAAAGACTATCCTCCCTATGGTTCCCATTCTTATCTACAGATCCAGCAACTGATACATTTGATCTTTCTTCCACACAAGGCCTTTAAGCCTTCACCTTTTTAGGCTACATAATTCTAGCTTCAACTATCATGTTGTTGTTGCTAAGTGCCACTGAGACGGTTCTGACTCGTAGCAACCCTGTATAGGGTTTCTGAGGAGCAGCTGGTTGAGTTTAAACCACATATGAAATGAGTCAATATTTTACCATTCTGGTCACCTACTCTAAGTTTCAAGAACACTAAGTAAGAATGATGGGGGGAATCTGCATAGTAAAGATTGGGGAAAGAATTTACTGCTCGGATTTATTTTTTGGTAGGGGATGGGGAAAAGAGAGAAGGTCTAGATAAATTACTAAGGATTTTAATAAAGTTAAATCCTTTTGAAACATGACTCCAGAGTGAGACTGTTAAACCTTGGCTCTACTGTTGAAAAAGGCCTTTCAATGACTATGAAACACAAGGTCTTACTACTAATAGCCCTTATCTTTGGGCCCTGTATGAACTGCAGTCTTAGAAGTGAATCACTGATGTTATGAACTTTGCTGTTTTACCTCTTTCACTATTCTGAAGTGTGGATCATTACTGGTGGTCCATATATGTAGTACTGGTGTGGCGCTGTGGGTTAATGCACCAGATTGCAAAGCCATTTGAACTACAAGGTCGGTGGTTCAGGCTCACCAGTCGCTCCTTGGAAACCCTATACAGGGTAGGAACCGACTCGACAGCACTTAACAACAACAACAACATATAGGTAGTACACATATTCCTAAAGGTAAGTTCTCTCCTCCTAAGGCCAGCTGGGAACAATTCTTCTGCGAACCTGACACCACTAAATGCACCCTTTTTCTCATCCTTATTTTTGGTTACCTACCCAAAATCGAGCACCCTATTTAAGGCTTTTCTTCTCTCATGCACCACCATGTGCTCTACTTCCTAGAGCTCCTATAAACTATTTATTCTTTTCTCCTTCCAAGTTTTCTTCCTGGGTTCTCTGAAGCAACCTGAGTCCTCAATTTCTTGTTTGCTTTCACTGAAACATGGTTTTCTCCAGAAGACTGCACTTAAATGCTGGAAAACTCTTATTTGTTTGGTGAATAAATTATATCCACTTTAGGGAAGCAAAAAAGGTCCAGAAATATGAAGGTCTTTGAATTTCCTAAAGAAAATTATCCCCACCACACGTTTATCTTTTCTACAGAAACTAGAACGAAAGCCTCTACTTACATGATTCTTGGTCACAAGATTAGGAGGCAAGGTTCCCCACTAATTACTGTATGTCTAGGGTCCTCCCAGATATAAACAAGTTTGCATCCTACTTGAATTACCAATTTCTACTGCATCCATCAGTTAGTATTGTTCTTCTACATTGAATATACATACCAAAACCACTTAAGATGACAAGTGCATGTAGATCAGAACTATGTCATAATTTGTACCTCTCTCAGTACCAAGTAAGAGCTAGAATTCCTATTCCAACCACAATGTAAAATCCTGTCATTTACTACTTCAACTGCCTGTTAGTAACCAGACAATATGTTTATTAAGAAAAAATATTAGCTTCACTAGTGAGTTCTACCAAATATTCAGGGAAGAGCTGTCACCAATTCTACTCAAATTATTCCAGAATATAGAAAAGGATGGAAAACTTCCTAATACATTTTATAAAGCAAGCATAACCCTCATACCAAAACCACGGAAGGACATCACTAAGAAAGAAAATTACAAACCAATATCTCTCATGAACAAAGATGCAAAAATTCTCAACAAAATCCTAGCCAACAGAATTCAAGAACACATCAAAAAAATAATACAACATGACCAAGTGAGATTCATATCAGGGATGCAAGGATGGTCCAATATTAGAAATCAATGTAATCCACCATGTAAATTAAAAAAAAAAAAAAAGGAAAAGAACCACATGATTTTAAGACTGATGCAGAAAAGGCATTTGACAAAATCCAACATCCATTTCTGATTTAAAAAAAAAAACAACAAAAAAACCACTCAATAAAGTAGGAATTGAAGGGAAATTCCTCAACATAATTAAGAGCATATATACAAAACCAACACCCAACATCACTCTCAATGGAGAGAAAATGAAAGCCTTCCCTTTGTGAACAGGAACCAGACAAGGATGCCCCTTTTCACCACTCCTATTCAATACTGTGTTGGAAGTTTTAGCCAGAGCTATAAGGCAAGATAGGGAAATTAAAGGCTCTGGTAGCGTAGTGGTTACGAATCGGGCTGCGAACCTTAAGGTCAGCGGTTCGAAACTACCAGCCGCTCCGCAGGAGAAAGATGAGGCTTTCTGCTCCCGTAAAAATTTACAGTCTCGGAAACCCTGTACAGGGTCGCTATGAGTCGGAATCGACTCCACAGATGATATGATCCTATACAGAGAAAACCCCCAAAACTCAGCAAACAAAACTACTAGAACTCATTGGAAGGTTCAGTGAAATGGCAGCGTACAAGATAAACATACAAAAATCAGTTGGATTCCTCTACACTAATAATGAGAGCACTGAAAAGGAAATTAGGAAAGCAATACCATTTACAACAGCCGCCCAAAGGATGAAATATTTAGAAATAAATCTAACCAGAGAAACAAAGGACCTATACAAAGAAAACTACAAAACACTACTATAAGAAACTACAAAACACTACTACAAAAGAGACTTACAAAAATGGATGAATATACCAAGCTCCTGGATAGGACTGTGAAAATGTCAATAATACCCAAAGCAATCTACAGATACAACACACAGTCTCAATCCAAATTCCAATGACATTCTTTAAAGAGACAGAAAAAACAATTACAAACTTTATATGGAAAGGAAAAAGACCCAGGATAAGCAAATCAATCAATATTTAGGAAGAAGAACAAAGTTGGAAGTCTCTCACTCCCTGATTTCAAAATTTACTTCATAGCTACAGTGGTCAAAACAATCCAGTACTGATACAATGAAAGATACATAGATCAATGGACTAGAATTTAGAATCCAAAAATTAACCCATCCACATACATCCAACTGATCTTTGACAAAGGGCCAAAGTACACTGAATGCGGAGGAGATAGTCTCTTCAACAGATGGTGCTGGCAGAACTGGAACATGATATGCAAAAGATTTTTAAAAGACCTTTATCTCACACCATACACAAAAATCAACTCAACATGGATTAAAGACCTAAATGTGAATCCCAGAATTATAAAGGTCAGCAATGGAAAATATAGGGACAAATTTAGGGCTCTAATACAGGGCACACATAGACTACCAAACAATGCAATAAATGCACAAACAAAAGCAGCCAAAATAGATGCTTGGAATATACTAAACATGAGAAACTTATGTGCATCAAAAGATTTCGCCAAAAGAATAAAAAGGGAGCCCAAGAATGGGAAGAAATCTTTTGCAATGACTTATCAGACAAGGGACTAATTTCTAAAATATATATGAAACTGTATCACCGCAACAAGAAAAAGACAATCCAATTAAAAAATGGGCAGAGGTCTTCACATCAAGTATCAATCCTATCCCCTCTGTATACAGAAAGGGTAGCTAGGGATGGGCAACTTAGACACTGGCTACCTAAAATAATGAGGCGACAAAGGCACAAAGGGCCAGGCTTACAAGGTTTCAAGAGGGAATTTAGTTTAAGAGTGTGTAGGGGAAGACAGAGTCCCCACTCAATAGTTTTCATCTTGTCTAGACGGGTCTGGTGAAAAGAGATGAGGGTAAGATTCTTATGAGCAATAGTGAGTAATTGTTATCATGACTAATTGTGACTGTCACAACTGTAAAGGTAGAAAGTTTTATAACAAAAACGGGAAAGTAGTTAATCTTATAGTCCAGAAACAGAGGACCCTAGGGCCATCAAAGGAAAAGAGCACAAGCGGAATGTGGGACCCTATCCAGAGAAGCAGCAACACCAGAGATAGAGGCAGAGATGAGGACACAGAGAGAGGGAGCAGCTGAGGACTCTGAATTTATGGGAAGAGAGGGACTGAGTGCTGGTGGCCAAGAGGCAGGCTTGCAGAATGTGCCCTTTGATTGTTTAAATGCTTATATATATTCCTGAGTGTTTTGGCGTACATTAAAACAACAACAAGCACAGGGAATAGAAGCCAATACTGCTGAATGATGATGCAGAGAGGGGATTGTAATCACTGCAATGAAACAAAATATGATAGGATTAGTGTAAAACCGTTGCTCTCCCATGTAAATTATCATTCAATTTACAATAAAAGCTTTTAAAAAAGAAAAAAGAATGAACAGAAATGAGCTATTCTCATATCCTAGGTTTTTCATAATCAATGTTAGGATATGTACTCTGATGGGCACTGTAAGATAAGCAATGGACTGCAAGATCAGTTTGAATAGCAAGGTCGGCAGTCCAAACTCAATAGCTGCTCCTCTGAAACCCTATCAGGGTCACTATGAGTCAGAGTCGACTCAGTGGCACTTGACAACAACATGATAAATTATAATTTGAGTTTTTAAAGGCAGGCATGACTGCTCCCATTTAAATGATGAGAAAAGCGAGGATGCAACTGCACACAGTTATGCAACTAAAGAGTTGTAATTTCAATCCTGTTTAGCTAGAATGAAAGTCTAAATTCATTCCAGAGCACAGGTCTCTTTGCTGTCAGGACCTGAGCTCTCTACACAAGTTCAATCCTAGAGCGTGCAAATTCATTAACTCTAACATAATTTTCTATTTTCACGTTCTGCAACATTTTACAGTTTAGTCATCAGTATGGCCTAGCATTCTTCTAAAAGAAGCAGGATAAAGTCTTCCTGAAAGTGGCTCCACTTATTTACCATGCGCCTCGGTCTTATCTAATATTAACTTAGAACTATAAATTGCACCCTGTTCATCAATGGTACTATAAGATTTATATAATAATAATAACAATATGAATGAAAACCCACCAAACAGGCTATGCAACAGCTGGATAACATATTAAGATCTTCATATTAACCAGTAAAATATCTAAATAAACCAAGACTCATTTTGGGGTAATTGGCAGTATATTTTTTATATAAATCAAAGATTATCACAAAAGAATGTTTAAAAGAAATTACACATACACATTGCTTTAGGAAGCAAAAACTTGCCTAGATATCATAGATAACAGCAGTTTGAAGATTTGAGATTCTCTATAGTAATGTGTTCTTTTTAACAGCTGAGTAATCTACAAGGTAGATATGCTATGATTTAAGAAGTCCTCTTTTTGAGGTACATGTAGGTACGTTTCCATTTTTTTGTTTTGTTTTGTTTTTACACTTTTACAAATCTCTTTAATGCTTTAATGTCTGGCTTCATAGAAATCAACGAGATTTTTGCATGCACTTTGCATTCAATAAATTATCAATGTGATTTTGTTGAGTTGTATGAAGAAAATTCTGTTGCACACAGATAACAAGTTTTAGCATTTTTAGGAAGCCAAACAGATATTCTTTGATACTATACCAAAACTCCACAAATGGTAATTTCTTAAAAGTTGGTTGTATTGTGGACTCTGAAACTGTATCAATGAACTTTGTTACATTAAGTCATTTGTCTATTTGCAATGACAATGAAATTTTTATCTGTATATGGTTTTGTTTTTAATGTTTTAATGTGAATTATATGATAGTTTACATGGGAAAACATTAGTTTTACATTCATTCTATCATATATCATTTCACTGCTATGGTTACAATCCCCTCCATGCATCATCAACCAAAGGTTGGATCTAAAGTCCCCAGCTGCTCCATCGCTCCACGTCATTGTCTCTGCCTCCATCTCAGACATCAATGCTTCTCTGGGTAGGGTCTCGCTCTAGGCTCTTCCCTGTTGATGGTCCTAGGGACCTCAACTCTTACACTGGAAAGTTAATCACTCCCTTCCTTGCTATAAAATGTCTACCTTTACATTTCCAACCCTCACAATCAGTCGTGATAACAATCATTCACTACTGTATCACAAGAGAGCCATCTGCATTTCATTTCATCAGCTCCGCCTAGACACACTAGATACTACTCACTGGAGAGTCTGCCTTCCTCCAGGCCCCCTGGCTCTAGGTTCCCTCTTAAAAGCTTGTAAGCCAGTCACTTCTTGCCTTTGTAGCCTCCCCCTCTCCCCATTTTAGATAGCCAATGTCCAAGTTGCCCATCCCTGTCTACTCTGTGAGTGGAGGGGGTGGGAATGATTCATGCTATAAGGATTTGTTCCCTCTTTTGAGCTACTACATCAATAGGTGTACCTCAAATTCATCAAATTGTATCAGATTACTCTTTTTTCTCTCTTCTTTCTTCTTCTGGTTGAACTCTGATCATCCAGTCATTGAAGTCAGGTCAAATGGGTATTATCTGCAAGTATGGGTGTTCTTGTGCATATGCCCTCTCTATCAGCTGCACACTTCACTCTCCACATCGTAGGGCTTAGCTCGCCACTTCATTGCTGTTTTTCCCTCACTTCCCCTTATCGGTGACTAGCGAGGTCACCAATCAGAGCGTGTATTCCCACTGAGTCTTAGTCTTGGAAGGGGGTTTGCACTGAGGGGATACAACCACTTGCCTTGATTTTTCCTAGGCAAGCAACTTGTTTGTTCTTGTAGTAACAGTCCTTCTGCCTCTATTGTTTTGTATTTTTCCTGTAGGTGTTTCTTTCAAGAAGTATTTTCTGTTCTTCTAGTGGCTCTAGGCTGTTCTGCTCCTCCTTTCACGTGGAAATTTCCCATCTCTGGAGATCTGGATGTGGTTCAGGCTTCTACCTATAGTCTTATGTACTGCAAAGGCTCCGAAGAAAGCCTCCTTCACTGGGCAC
>NW_006408541.1:23872086-23921388 GCF_000296735.1 Chrysochloris asiatica | reverse complement strand
TCTGATTGCTTCCAGGAAGATGTGATCAGGATGTGGGTTTCCCTTTTCACTCTTCTTATTGCTTAACTAAGAGTAACTGTCACAGGTGTTGTCTGTTTCCCTGGTATATGGCAGCTGGTATTGGTTCTTGTCTGGGTTTTGGTGTTTTATAGAGTGTGACTGTAGCTTGGCTATGTGGCAGCAGTTTCTGACTCTTCTTGTGTAATATAGGGAAACAAAGAGTCCTCCAAAGGAAGAAGGGGGGGGCATATAACAACAAAACACCACCAGTGAATGAAAAAAAAAAGCAACACCAACAAAAACAAGACTGAATACTGCAGTCTCTAATCACAGAAAAGGGAGAGGAGGGAGAGAAGGAAAAAAAAAATCTTAGCTTAATATGAGTATGGCTTTAATGTCCTAAGTTCCTGTCTTCAACGCTGCCCGAGAGATTCCAAGTTGCCAGTGTTGGTTGTTATGATAAACCTCAAGCTCCAATCCAACCTTTGGCTCTCTTTCTCTCCCTTCAGCCCTCTCCTACTCTTTCCCTTGATTAAAAAAACAAAAACAAAAAACAGAACAAAAAGGAAACCTATATTAAAAGTTCAGGGCCTCTGCTTGGGCTGAGTACCTGTGCACATGCATGGCAGAAGAACTCATCAGTTGTGAGGGTGTGAGGTGGCCACTCAGCTCAGGCTCTCCCTCTATCCACCATAATGGAGGTGGGCAAACAGTGAGTACGCCAATTACCAGATACCAAAGAAAAAAAGAAAATCAGAACAAAGCAAAATGGACAAAGTATATTGTCCACTTTTGTCCCAAGGTTCCCGCGGCGTTTTTCCGTGGTGTTTCTGCTCCCCGTTTCATCTTGCCACTTGGTCTCGCCCAGGATGTCGTCTTGGGCCTCCTAGCCTGGCCTCACAAATTCAAAAGTACTCGATTTTTTACTTCAGCTCCAAACTCCACAAGCTATAAGCCTTTAAACCTTTAAAATATTCCTATCTCTGTGGTTCCAAGTTTTGGAGCTCTGCCCTGGATCTGCTTTGCCTGGTATTCTGCGTTATTGCTGACGGTGAACTTCACTGCACCTCCACCCTAGCAGCCATCAAGCCCCGCCTCCTGTATTTCTCTTTTCCATTTTTAGCTATATATTACAAACAAAGCATCATTGAAATTCCCTGTCCCCGACCCTGTACACCCAGGTAAGTTTCCCGCATGTGGAAATGCACTTCTGTAGCATTTTGCCTATCAGCTGACAACCTATTACAGATGTAAAACATAAAGAAATTCATAATGTGGACACTCACTGCTCTTCCAGTTAAGAATTAACAGTGGATTCATCAATTATTTCCCAAAACAGGATGCTTTGTTCTGGTTTCATAATGACCTATTCATTGGGTACAAAGCAAAGGTTTAGTCCTTGGCACCCCAAGTCACCCTGTTTCTTACTACTGTTTCCTCAGTACAGAGTGAAAAGGAAAGACAGGCTGGTCTCACCTAACCTTTTTGCACAAAAGTGTCCTTAGGTCAATCACACATCTCTGGGCTCCAGTGAAGGACAAGGATTCAGATCCTCGCCTTGTTACCAGGTTACCATTCATTCTACAAAAACGAAAACACACCATCAGAGATAGTCTGTTTCCAAGATACAGAAGCAGGCCCTTCCATCTTACTCCCTGAGGTCTCTGGATTCCTTTGAATATGTAACACCTGGAGCAGGAAAGAACCAACTAAGGAAAGCTATTCTGGCAGGAGGAGTCACACAGGCCAAATGTTTTCATCAATTCTGCTCCCCTACCAGAGCAAATGTCAAATAGCTGAGGTTTACACCTTTCCAGTTAGCTCAGGAGCCCCTCCAGAAGGAACCTCCTGCCAGTCACTATAAGGATTCTTACGAAGAAGAATTGCTCTTAGTTTAACCAAGAATCTAGAATGATAAATCTGAGGGGGCTACAAAAAGTTCATAGAAAAATTCTGTATCTTTTCATTCCATTTTCCAAAATCTTTTAGAAGCGCCCCCTTCATATATAAATTATAAAGAACTACATCTCAATTCCCCTACTTGGTACATATCCATAAGAAATATGAGCCATAATATGAGTAGATATATGCACACCAATGTTCATAGCAGCACTATTCACAATAGCAAAAAGATGGAGGCAGCCTAAGTGCCCATCAATGGAAGAATGGATAAACAAACTTTGGTACATATACAAAATGGATTATGCTATCATGAAGAATAACAAGGAAGCTGCAAGCCATCACATAACATGGATGAACCTTGAGGACATTATGTTGAGTGAAATTAGTCAGTCACAAAAAAGCAAATATTGCATAAGACCATTATTGCAAAAGCTTAAGAAAAGATACCCATACTAAAAGGGTGAAAAAAAAAAAATTCCTTGTTGGTTACCAGTGTGGGGAGGTTGCGGGGGATGGGGGAGGTAGAGGGAGGCAATAGTAGAGCACAGGGTAGGGGGCAGACACATCATAGTTTGAGTGTTGGTGAGGGCAATACACAAGAAGGGGAGGGTGGAAGAACACAGTAGGTAGGGGAACACTGAGACAGGTTTGCATGGGCTAAAATGGGACACAGACAAATAGTAATGCATACTCAACATTGGAACAACAGGGCTCTGTGGTACATGGATCAAGGCATACATATTCTGAAGAGAGGAAATAATACTAAGATGCTTATGAATATTGGTTTCCCTTGCCTGCTACTATTGTAAAATAGACACTTGTGTGAGATAGAAAGGAATGTCGGGAAACATGATCATAGAAACTTGTAAGCCCATCTTCAGCCTATAACTGATTGGAATACCTAAAAGGGGTTCTACAGCTTTCCCAGTGAAATAGGCCTCTTGCAACACCTTTGCATGTATATGACTTTAGGTGGAATCCTGAGCCCCATCCAGAACCTTCTGAGGTGGAACACTCCTACTAGAAAGGACAAGCAGACCCGTCTGGAACAGCTAGAGCAACAGAAGATAAATCTTCAAAGAAAAATCAGCAGGAAAAACCCAAAACAAAAATGGAAGTGTAACTGGCTATTACAAGAATAAGCAAGTTGTTCACTGGGAAGCCATCAAAGGCAGGCAATCAAGTCCCTTCAGGACAAACCCCCCCTCTAAGACTGAAACTCAAATGGAACGAACACATGAGCAGGTATGTAAGTTTGCTGGCGACTGCACTGTTCTACTGGTGAGTGGAAAAGGGGGAAAGGCAGCAATGAAGAAATGGGCTGAGTTCAACCACGTTCCATAGATTTCCCTTGACCTAGAGATGAAAGAGAGATGAGGTAGGGCTGACTGGTCCGAAGTGTGGTGAGACCTAGGGACAACTGAGCAGCCCATGGACAAGGATATAGCCACAGAGGGCTAGAGCTGAGAGTGAAGCATCCAGCTGATATGAAGTGAGGGGAGATGCACAAGAATACCCAAACTTGCAGATGGTGTGTCAATGGCTTGGTGGTCAGAACTCAACTAGAGGAACATTAAAAAAAAAAAAAAAAAAAAAAAAAAGACCATTTTTGATAAAAGGAATGTGGGTAAACTGCTATCATTTGATGAACTTGACCTATACTCATGGAGGTAGTGGCTCAAAATACCAAATGAGAGGGAAGGGGACTTCTCATCTCTCATTTTTAAAATTTGGGCATCTATTCTAAGGAAGGAAAATCTCGCACATAACTTAGTTTAAAAAACAATGCAATCCTCAGTTAAAGCTGCCCTTAGCTAAAGGAAAAATCCATATATTAAGTCATTCAGATGAGAACTGTCAGCAACCATGTAGAGAACGTGAAACAGGCTAAGAGATGAGCCAACACTGCCAGAGTTGTTCCTCTTGTGAAGAAGCACCTCTGGACACTGGATGCACTCACCAAAAAGAAATGTGTCACTTACCTGCTTCTCTTTCTTCTGAATTTTCATGATCATCTATTGAAGGAAGAAATCTACTTCTGTAAAACATTAAAAAGGCAAAGATTATGATAAAATCCAAAATAAAACATATTAAGATTACTTCAGGATTGGCTATGCCATACCAGGAAAAAGCAAGGATAGGGTTCTTTCTACAGAACATTCGTTAATTGGTAGTCTTCTAACCCATCAGCCCCAAGAGGCCCAAAGTGTAGAAGTAATCCTAGCCCTTTCCCAACCTCTATTTACTGTTCCAGACGGATGGAGTCAAAAAATATCTTTGCAATGATGTGGAGAGATGGAGCAGCTGGGGAATCCAGACCCAGAGAGGGAGAGGGGCTTGCAAGGTATACCCTTTGGTTGGTTGATGAAGCAACCAATGATATACGATAGGATGAATGTAAAACTAATGTTCTCCCATGTAAACTATCACATAATTCACAATAAAACATTAAAAAAAAAAAAAAAAGATAATGTCTTTGTAGATAAAACAAGTTATAAAAGGTGCTGGTGTATTAAAGTTACAAAGATATTTAAAAGAGAAACTAAGAATTGTGATGCTTGTATCAAGAAGAATGGAAGAGAGGAGATAGAAATAAGCTTGAATAAGCATCGGACTGCGAATCATAAGGTCAGCATTCAAGCCCATCAACTGCTCCAAGGGAGACAGATAAGACTTTCTGCCCCCACAAGAGATTTTAAAGCCTTGGAAACTCTAAACAGGGTTGCTGTGAGTTGAAACTGACTCCACAGCACTTGTTGTTGTTGTTGTTAAGTGCCATCGAGTCGGGTCCGACCCATAGCGACCCTGTACAGGGTTTCCGAGGGTGTAAATCTTTACGGGAGTAGAAAGCCTCATCTTTCTCCCGCGGAGCGGCTGGTAGTTTCGAACCGCTGACCTTAAGGTTCGCAGCCCGATTCGTAACCACTACGCTACCAGAGCTCCTTCCACAGCACTTAGCAATAGCAAATAATTGATAAATCAAGAAACGTACTTCTAAGAAATGAGACAGGAGTTGGTGTGAGCTATTGTAAGCACTTCTACACTCTTTGATGTGTTAGAGCATGTATATATTTTACTTGACAAAATAAATTCCTTCAGATACTTCACTGTTTTTTAAATGACAAATTTTTTGTTTTGTTTTAAGACCTAAGCTCCCACCACCTCAACCATGTTTTTGAAGACACTTTTGCTCTTGAATGCTTTCTGAACACCACAGTAATGAGTCTAGCATAGAGATCCAGGAATGCATTGAGGTACCCCCAAGGAGTAGAAAGAACCCAAGTGTAGGAAAACCAGGATCTGGGGCTGTCTGCATCACTGGCTAGTGTTATGGCTTTGGGTCAGGTCATCCAACTCTGAAGCTCTTACCTTCCTCTCATGTAAGATGATGAAGGAATCACAGGATCTCAAGGATCCATTCCAGTGACAGGCCAGATGTATATACTGCCTCATATTGATGGTTTACTTTGGTTTCCTGGACATCCCACAGAACTGGAGAATGTTATTCACTAAGGAAGCACACAATTATCCTTAAATTTCATAGCTATTACTCATATCCAAATGAATGTGACATGTAGGCATTAAGAAGAGTTTTAAAATTAAATGAGATGATCCCATTTTTCTAAGTGAGTTTATGATCCGGTTGATGCAAACAAAGAAAAATTAATAAATTGCGATTCCAATCATCTTTTGGGCTACAATTATAGCTCATCAGTTTAATGCCCATCAATATAGTTTTCACCAAGAATTAGGGGCATTTTCTATATATATATTAAAAAAAAAAAGTGTCGTCAAGTTTCAAATCAATTCTGACTCCTAGTGAACCTATACTATAGGACAGAGCAGAATTGCCCCAGCAGTGTTTGACTGCAAGTGGGTTTGAACCTTTCAGTTAGCAGCCAATCACTTAATCAACATGCCACCAGGGCTCATTTTCTATATAAAGGACCAAGAATGCCATGATTCTTCCCTAGAGCAGACATCTACACTAAGATATGGCTCCTTGCAAAGAGCAATTGACATAAGGACGGAACAAGCTAGAAAATGGGCATGACTGACCTCAGCCCTCAGCTGCTAGACCGGGGAAGAGGGTGGAGGAGGAAGGTAGGGAAGAACTGGCAAAACTAGGGACAAGAAAAGTGAACTTGGCAAATGATTCTCCTAAGAATCATTGTGAAGGTTAGTGTTCGACTAAACAAACTATAGCTCATCTCAAGAAATTTTGTTTAACAATCAAAAACTGCCACAAATTCTGAAATGAAGAAATAATTTTAGAAAATAACTCCAGCTAATAAAAAGGGAAATTATCAATAATACGACATACATGTACAAATAAACATAATTCAACCCAACAAAGTATTTTACCAAAAACACAGGAAAAAAAAAATCCATCAATGCCCCCTTCCCCAAATTACATCTTAATGGGTAATGAACTGACACAAACATAATGAACTAGAAACAAAAGAAAAATGACAACTTCCAATTAAATATCACAAACTAACAATCAAATAAGCAGGGTCCCCAAACTGCCAGGCAAGGAAATAGGTTCTACTTATCATTGCTGATGACACTTTTAATTGTTTCAAACTTTCTCAAGAGCCCTGGGGCAATGCGCCACTCATTGCCTCTATGTAAACTGTTACAATTCTTTCATCTGCCAATTCCACTTTAAAGAATTTATCTTTAGGAAGGAGAGCTAAAGGCACAGTGGTTAAGCGCTCAGCTGGCTAACAGAAAGGTCAGCAGTTCAAATCCACAAGCCGTTCTGCAAGAGAATGCTGAAGTAGTCTGCTTCCATTAGGATGTACAACCTTGGAAACCCTCTGCGGGCAGTTCTACTCTTTGCTCTTTAGAGTCACTATGTGTGGGCAGCAGCCTGACAGCAACGTGTTTCCTTTTGTTTTTCATCCCAAGCAAATGAGCCAGTAGGAAATAAACCAGAGCCTTTGAGGAAGCTGGAGAAAGAGGCAGAGAGTGGCTGAAAATGTGTATCAGAGCAGAGTCAGGGTTCCAGATAGTGCCATGAATACCACTTGCTTCATCTTAAGACCTGAGAAGACCAGAAAAGACAGATGAATGCATGCTGGGAACACTGGGGGAAAAGAAGGGCTGAAAAAAGAATGGCTAGGTATGATTAGTCAGCAAGGGGAGAAGGCTTGGAGGAAGAGAGGTAAGTGAGATTCTAAACCAAATGTTTCCCCTCATTTTGTCCACATACCACCTGCACCTTCAGTAATATTCGCACTGCATATAGTAGATAACCCACCCAGTCTATTTCCTTGAGAGAGACCAACAGGCAAATCTTAGAAGAGTGAGTGAGAGTAATGTTACTCTAACTGCTCCAATTCATTAAAAGCAATCTTGGCAAACCTCATTTACTGTCAAACCATTTACAACACCCTAGTGGATGGCCACAGATAACAATGTCATAAACAACACCCATATGTGTTCAATTGTTAGTGCTGTTGTTGGGTGCCATCAAGTCGATTCCAACTCATGGAGACCTTACCCAGTACTTTACAAAATGTTCTCTTATACTGCTGCCAATAGCTTTTTTTTGTCTTTCCTTTAATGGCACACATTAAAAAGAAAACAAAAAAACTAAGGCTAACTCTTATATATGGAGCTCTGGTAGTGTAGTGGTTACAAATCAGGCTGCTAACCTCAGGGTCAGCAGTTCGAAACTACCAGCTGTTCCATGGGAGAAAGATGAAGCTTTCTACTCCCATAAAGATTTACAGCCTTGGAAACCCTGTACAAGGGTAGCTATGAGTCGGAACCGACTCCACGGCACATAACAACAACAACTCTTATATAGCACAAATAGATTAACAACTCTTATATAGCACAAATAGATTATATAGCATGTACTTGCTGTGTACAATATTGGAAGTGGCTTTACAGCCTCTACTACTGCACTTTCATCACTCACAAGTTGTGATTAGATCCTTTTAGCTCAATCAAGAATGGGTTCAACAGTAATTTCAAGATCCTATGACTCAACTAGAAACCCATTCATGCACACAGAGACGTATTCTGAAATCTCTGAATGGGCACACCTGGTAATGTGACAACAGTGGCAAAGACAATGGATATAACGTCTAAGTCATATGAAAGCTGGCAGGACCCCCACTCTCTGCACTGCATGTATTGTTGTTAAGTGCTGTTGAGTTGGTTCTGACCCATAGCAATCCAGCATAGGGATTCCAAAGAACAGCTGGCATTTCAAACCGACTTTGCAGTTCAACTCGCAGTACCACATTAGACCTGCATTAACTCGCAGTACCACACTAGACCTCCAGCATTTAATCACCTTCAAAAGTTCCCATTGTACTCTCGGAGTTTGGAATAGCACTGGACTCAGAGTTGTTACTGTTAAGTGCTGTCAAGTTGGTTCTGACTCATAGTGACCCTGTATAGGGTTTCTGAGGAGCAGCTGGTGAGTCTGAACTGCCGACTTTGCAGTTCAAACTGACCTTGTGGTCCAGTGCTGATTCTATAGGCTGACATCTTCAGAGTAGATGCTCAATACATAGTTGTTGAATGAAAGAAATCATTTTGTCTCCTTTGTGGCGCTGTAGGATAACCACTGGATTGCTAACCGCAAAGTTGACAGTACAAACCCAGCAGCCACTCCTCGGAAACCCTACACAGGGTCACTTAAGAGTTGAAATTGACTCAATGGCACTTAACAATAGCAACAAAACTTCTCTATAGCTCTTCTTCTCTCAACAAAGACAAAGGTTCAATTCCATCTTAAAATAATAGTAACATGTACAAATTATACACTGTTAACACACCTAAAATTTCCCATCTTCCTGTATCATTTTTCTAAATTTGCTCTTAGCAAAGCCTCCCTAGTTTCACAAACCCAATTTACATTTTTCACTTTATTGAATTCCTCACAGCACTTTAAACTATGGGCCATTTCCTCTTCTTAAAATCCTCCTGGCACTGGTTTTTAGTAGTCCACTCTCTCCTATCCTGTCAACAAAAGCTTCTAGCGCTCGCTTCCTCGCCAACCCCCCACCCCTCCCATTATGTGGTCTATCCCTTAAATGTCAGTGTTCCCAAGGTTCAACAATCTCAATACCACAGGAGAGCTCCTTGAGTTCTTTATTCAACAACTAAAGTACATCTGTCTATACACTGACCACTGCACATTACCAAATCACAGCCATCCTCCTGAAGTCCAAGTATGCATATCCAAATGTTTTCTGACCAGTTCCAATTAGGTATTCCATGGGTACAGGGAAAGCAAAAAAAAAAAAAAATCATTCTAAACCCAAACTTACTACTACCTTAAAACACATATGTGTGCATGCACAATATACACACACAGGCATACCTACTCCCATTGGAGGTTAATGACCCTCAACATGCCACCCAACCCAGCACCTTTAATTCCTTCCTTTCCCTCATTCCTTTATCATCCCTGAAAGCCCTCAGTCCTCCCCAGCCTACTTCAATTTATTCTAACTAATCACCAATAGTTGTTGTTGTTGTTAAATACTATGAATTCGGTTTCGACCCATAACAACCCTGCATAGGGTTTCCTAGGAGCGACTGGTGAACTTGAACTACCAATCTTGCGATTCAAACCAACTTTGGAGTCCAACACATTAACCAACAAACAGCACCACACCAGCACGCCAATCAACAAACAGACACTCCTTTGCTTTTAAAAAAGATCTTCAGACATAATGGACATACTTCTGCACAAGTAGCATATTCAAACTGGCATGAGGCTTTTGTCACATTTTTAAGGACTACCTGTATTTTGGGGTTCCGGATAAGAAATTTCATTTTGTATTAAAGGTGACACAGCATTACAATACTTGGAGGACTTTTTAAAGGATCTATGCATTTCATTTCTTTTGATCCTTGAAAGTCTTCCTTGAATATATCAGAGTTTATAAATTACACAACCTTCTGTGGAAAACTGCCTTCAGATATAGTTTAGGTTAGTTAAGGTTCTCTACCCTAGGCCAGAGATAACATGTCACACCTAAACTGGAGTGTCAAGAGCCCTGGTAACACAGTGGTTCTTAGCACTCAAGCTGCTAATCCAAAGATTGGAAGTTTGAACCGACCAAGCTTCCCCGGCAGAAAAATGTGGCAAACTGTTTTCATAAAGCTTTATAGCCATGGAAACCTTATGGGGCAGTTCTACTCAGTCTGATAGGACACTATGAGTCAGAATCGACTCAATGGCATCAGGCTTTTTTCTTTAAAGGAGTGCCACGAATACAAAGACTACATCACATTTGACTACTGAAGCTGAGTGTGGTAAAACTCTTGTCTTTCCACATAAAGTTATCACTTGACTTTCCAGGACTCAAGCCTTCAGTGGACTCGGCTGTCAGGAGACTGCTGACCTTGCAGTTCAAACAGTTCTGCAGTCTGACACATTAACCCACCAGGAGTCCTGGTGTGGCACTGTGGGTTAATGCAACGCCGTTTGAACAGCAAGGTTGGAGGTTCAAGTTCACCAGCTGCTCCTAGGAAACCCTATACAGCGTCACTATGTGTCAGAACCGACTCAATGGCACTTAACAACAACAACATTAACCCACAGAGCCACACCAGAACTCCTAGAAAAGTCCATTTTGAGAGTCTGTGGGTAGGTCAACTACTGAAATAACAAAGCTTCTCTTAGTGGATAAATCCCTTAGGGCAACTTAACTACAAGGTGTCTCTGACTTAGGACAAGGTTCTGTCCTGACAAAGACTGATAATCCTATTTTTTGCTTCTATCATGTTGCTGTTGCTGACCCTGTACAGGGTTTCTGAGGAGCAGCTGGTGGGTTTGAACTAATGACCATGTGGTTCGCAGTCTAGTTCTGAACCTACAGCACTACACCAGGAGTCCACTACTTACATTAACATACTTTAAAAAAAAAAAAAAAAGATTTTATATATATTTTAATATCTTAACTACTTAAATTTTTTTTTTCAAGTTGTGTGATATATCGTAACTCAAATACATGGAGACTAACTGTATTTAATAAGCACTATGCTGAGAACCACAAGTTCTGTGGTTTGAACCCATCAGCCGTTCCAAGGGAGAAAGATGAGGCTTTCTACTACCATGAAAATGTAAAGCCTCAGAAACTCTACACAAGGTCACTGTGAGTCAGAACCAACTTGACTGCACTTAACAACAATATCCTCTAATTACTATCAGTTATTATTTAACCAATGTGATCATACCTGTGGTACATGAGCTGGTATAAAAGTATAAACTGCTGTTGTTGTTAAGTGCCACTGAGTCAGTTCTGACTCACAGTGACCCTGTATAGGGTTTCCAAGGAGCAACTGGTGAGCTTGAACCACTGACACTGCAGTTCAAACTGACCTTGCAGTACAGCACATGAACCTAGTGTGCCACACCAGGACTTCAAAGGTACAAACTAAGAAAGAATAATATTGCTGCATTCATAGACTCAGAATTTGAGATCTCACACTTCAATTCTGAGGATGAATGAGACACATTTGCATGATACAAAAGAAGAAACATCAACTCCAAATCCCAGGTCTTCTCTTCTGGACCACAAGGTTGGTTTTAACTGCAAGGATTGTTGTTGTTGTTATGTGCCGTGGCTCAAATTCATCAGCCACTCCTCAGAAACCCTATACAAGGTTGCTATGAATTGGAACTGACTCCAAGGCACTTAACAACAACAATCTGGTGATAGAAGTCCTGGTGTGGTGCTATAGGATAATGTAGTGGACTACAAGGTCTGTGGTTCAAACTCACTAGCCACTCCCTGAAAACCCTATAAAGGTTGCTGTGAGTCGGAATCGACTCAAAAGCACTTAACAACAACCATCTAGTGACAGGAATCCTGTTGTGGAGATGTAGTGTACAGCACTGGACTGCAAGTTTGGTTTGAACCACAAGGTCAGTGGTTCAAACTCACCAACCACGCCTCAGAAGCCTATACAGGGTAACAGGCACTTAAACAAAAACAATCTGCTGACAAGAATCAACTTGCTTGGTAAGAATGTCACTATTAAAGGCAAACAATAGAATCAAATGACCTGGCACTGCCAAAACAATCAAATATGATTGTACTGTAAAACTTAACTGTATTTTTGTTGTTGACCCTATACCATAATGTCAACAGACACAGATCACATCTGTGAATCCAAAACTGGAGAAACCAGTCTCCTGACAGCCGAGTCCACTGAAGGCTCGAGTCCTGGAAAGTCAAGTGTTAACTTTATGTGGAAAGACAAGAGTTTTACCACACTCAGCTTCAAGAGGCCTCACCAGTAACCTTCTGTCTCGTTATATTTTAGTGCTTTCTGCAGTACAACAGAAATACCTATAGGTTTGGAGGTGAGGAGATCTAGGCTCTGATAATAGGAATTGTTTAATTTGGGCAACAGCGTCAATCTCCCTGAATCTCAGTTTCTTTATTGATAGAATAGAAACAAAAACCGTTTCATATCAGGTTGCTACATGGGTTTTGTTTGGTTTTTACATTCATCCTATCTTATATTGTTTTGTTGCCATGGTTACAATCCCCTCCATGCATCATCAATCAATGAAAGGGTGCATCTTATAAGCCTGCTTCCCAGGCCCCGTCGTCAGCACACAGCCCCCTCTCCCTCCCCGGGTCCTGAGACCCCAGCTGCTCCAACTCTCCACATCATCATCTCTGCCTCCATCTCGGGGATTGCGGCCTCTCTGGGTAGGGTTCCACTCTCCGCTCTTCTCCCTTCATGGTTCCAGGGACCTCCGCTCCTAGCCTGCAAAGTTAAGCACTCCCCTCCTTGCCACAAAATGTCTACTTTTACATTTGCAACCTTCACAATCAGTCCTGGTAATAATTATTCACCCTTGTGTCACAAGAGACCTATCTGCATTTCCTTCAATCAGTCCCACCTAGACAGACTGGATACTACTCAGTGGAGATTCTACCTTTCTCCACACCCTCTGGATCTAGGTTCCCTCTTGAAAGCTTGTAAGCCAGTCACTTCTTACCTATGTAGCCCCCCACCCCCATTTTGGATAGCCAATGTCCAAGTTGCCCATCCCTGTCTACTCTGTGTATGGAGGGTGTGTGGATGATCCTTGCTGTCAGGATTTGTTCCCTTTTTTGAGTTGCTGCATCCATAAGTGTAGCTCAAGTTCATCAAATTGTATCAGATTACTCTTTTTTCCCTCTTCTTTCTTCTTCTAGTTGTGCTCTGATCATCCAGTCATTGAGGCTAGGTCAAATGGGTATTATCTGCAAGTGTGGGTGCTCTTGTGGATATGCCCTCTCTTCTTATCCACTGGACACTTCACTCTCCACTGCAGTCCTCCATGGCTATGACACTGACTCTGGGCCCAAGAGTCCCCAGGTCTTGCCACACTGCTGGCCAATCAGGTCTCCACCTGGGTGTTCACAGGAGTCTATTGAAGGTTGCAGGTCTTAGCTCGCAGCCTCATAGCTGTTTTTCCCTCATTTCCCCTTGTCGGTGGCGATTTATTTTTTTTCAAAAAACGTATTTTCTCAACTTCAAAACATGAAGTTCATCTACAAAACACCATAAACCTGTTGGAGGCACCAAAGATGGTTTAGAAGATAAATTACTTCCTATGCTTTCTAAGAAAGTATATAAAGACACAAAAAAAAAACTCAATTCTCTAAAAAGCTATGGATATGAAGCAGTGATTAAAAAAAAAAAAAAAAAAAGGCATGAGCTATGCTGAGTAAAAAAAGCCAAGCTGGAAGGCTTTTATATATATGTTTGTATGACAGTCTGGAAAAGCAAAATCATAGGAACAAGAAAGCAGATCAGTGATTGCCAGGGGCAATAATTAAAACGGGCAGCACAAGAGAATTTTAGGGAATAAGAAAACTAATCTGCATTTTGATTGTGGTGTTAGTTATACAACAGATGCATTAGTGAAAACACACAAAAAAAGTGTGAAACTTTACTGTATGATAAAAAAAAAAGTGAAGACATTCAAAAATCTTATTTAAAAGATATGCTAGCCCTCGGTTACTAATTTTACAAAGTTTTCTGAAGCCACAGGGATTGACACAGTGGCTGCAGTAATGGGCTCAAATGGATGGCACAGGACCAGGCAATGTTTCATTCTGTTAGAAGTATGAGTTGTAATTGACTAGACAGCTCCTAGCAACAAGAAAGAGACACCCTTTTGATTAGGAGGTAAAAGAGTTCTATTTTGAACAAGCTAATTTTGTTGGAAGGGACACTTGTAGAATTCTCATTTTCCATGAAAGAGAGACCTGGGATCAATTCCCAACCACTGTACCTTATGCGAAATCACAACTCACCTGCCAGTGGAGCCTTGCACGTTGCTATGATGCTGAACAGGTTTCAGCAGAACTGCCATATTTACTAAGAAGAAAGGCTTGGTGATCTAATTCTGAAAATCAGCCAGTGGAACCCCTATGGGTCACAATGGCCTGACCCACAATTTTGTTCCGTTGTACACATGATCACCATGATTCAGGGTGACTCCAGAGCAGCTAACAAGTTTGAAAGAACAATGCCAACTGGATCGCAGTGAAAGGAAAACACCTTAAGTCAATTCTTAAAATAATGAAACTGAGTGAGGTCCGGCCTACAAGGGACTCACAATTATTCTGAAATACAAGAATTAGACAGATTTCCTGAGTTCTAATTCAGTACTCTTAGCACCACACAACAGTCTTGTTGTTGTTGTTACGTGCCGTGGAGTCAGTTCCGACTCATAGCGACCCTGTACAGGGTTTCCGAAGCTATAAATCTTTATGGGAACAGAAAGCCTCATCTTTCTCCCTCGGAACAGCTGGTAGTTTCAAACTGCTGACCTTGCAGGTTCGCAGACCGATTCGTAACCACTACGCTACCAGAGCTCCTTAAGTGCCTTGTTGTTGTTGTTGTTGTTGTTAAGTGCCGTTGAGTCAGTTCCGATCCATAGCGACCCTGTACAGGGTTTCCGAGGGTGTAAATCCTTACGGGAGTAGAAAGCCTCATCTTTCTCCTGCGGAGCGGCTGGTAGTTTCGAACCGCTGACCTTAAGGTTCGCAGCCCAATTCGTAACCACTACGCTACCAGAGCTCCTTAAGTGCCTTGTAGGCAAACAAAAACAATAAAAGTAAGAGGTCAAGATTGAAGATGTTCTATTTGGGGCTCTCAGAGAGAGTGGACAAGCGTTGAAAGAATGTTCTATAAATAAATCACAGTCATCTAGAAGTATAGCAAGAAGGACACAGGTTAAATCAGCAGCAGCAAAAATGAAGCAGAATTTAGAAAGAAGGACCAAAACACTACTCTACAGAAGGAAAAGCCGAGTATAAAGAGCACTCGAAATTTCTGAACCTAGAGGATCAAGAAGATGGTATTAGTGCCATTCAGAGAAAAAGAAAAAGAAGGTAACTTCATGGAGCAAGATAATGAACTTGGTTTTAAACACCGTGACTTTGAGATGACACTGGATATCTCATCATGTTCAATAGGTATTAGCAATATGAAACAGGTATCCTAGAGAAGAGGTTGTCAACAAGGGCTGAAGCACTTTAGCATAGTGGTTACGAATTGGGGTGCGAACCACAAGGTAAGCAGTTCAAAACTACCAGCTGTTCTGCGGGAGAAAGATGAGGCGTTCTGCTCCTGTAAAGATTTACAGCCTCAGAAACCCTGTACAAGGTCATTATGAGTTGGAACTGACTCCACGGCACACAGCCACCACCCCTATCTCAAAGAGATACCGACCGATTCAACTGATCTCAAATGGGATCTCTGTATCAGAGTTTGTTTGTTTATGCTTCAGAATCTACTCAATAGCAGTAGGTTTTGATTTTGGTTTTCAGATGATTCTAATATGCAGCTAGGCTAGAGGATCCCTGCCCTGTAGAAAGATTAGAGCTAAAGCAACCATGAAGTTGCTATTCCCTTGCATTTTCTCTGAACAAATTGGGTTTTCTGATGCTTAATTATAGTGAATCAGAAAGGGAGGAAGGCCAAGGGACACTGAGATAGTAATGAGAGAGTAAGGAAAGGGATAATACTAACTAGGTGGGCGGTGGACAGTCTTCAGGGTCCCACTCAACTATCATTCAAGTGAACCTTACAAGCACATTTGACATCAGTTGGATAAACCCTTCAGATAAACTACATGCACACTAAGGGAGCAAAATGATGGTGGTGGTGGTGTGCGGTGGTGTTGGGTCTGACTCATAGCGACCTTATATAGGGTTTCCGAGGCTCTGTAGAAAGGAGCAGAAAGCCTCATCTTTCTCTCATTTTTCAGGAACCACTGGTAGTTTCAAACTGCTGACCTTGAGGTTAGCAGTCTGACTCCTAATCATTATGCTACCAGAGCTCATACAAATAATTCATATGATAAACACAGATATCATCTAGAGGAATATAACTGCAAATAATTGTTTAGACTCTTTATCTACATTCATAAGGTCCTCCATGTGAATTCTGAACTGTTAAATAACATTGTTTTGGAGCAATTTATGATAACAAAATCTGTCTGATAGTAATCCAAGATAGCAGTTAACAGAGTAAACGCACTAGCAGAATCATAATGCAGACAATACTCAGAGAACAACATACATTTACGGTCACCCTAGCTAGGCACTCTTAATTGTACATGGAACAGACGAAGCAGTCAAGTGAGAAGCCAATCTATCGCCTGAAAATATCTCAACTAAACCTATGGATTTCCTAGCACTAAGAAGAGGGGCTGCCTCCCCCACTGCCCCATCTTCTACAACTTGGCTTTGCCTCCTTCCAAGTTAAAAGTAAAATCAAGGTATTTTCCAAGGTGTTTTTGTTTCCTTTGTCTAAAGATAAAGAGTGGATTCTGAAATCTGATACCTATACCTATTTCCTTCTATCAATTTTATAATAAAATCCTGAAACGACTTCCACATCACACATTAAGTAGCCTGCTGCAAACCCAGGAGGATGCTGCACCCTGTTGGATTCCAAAGTCATTTCAACTTCCTTAAAGCAGTTTCACTCTGGCACATCCTGCACTTGCCTTGGGGTCTACATTTTTTTTTCCCTTACTAGAAACTGAGCAGGGTTCTTCAAGCTCTGGATTTTAAAGGTTGAAACTCTTCTAAATCCTTTCAGACCCCTACACCTCCCACCTCCTTTGCCCAAAACCCAAAAGAAGAGAGGACTGCAGTAAATCTGAAACCAATGTAATGGTGAATACACAGAAACAAGACTGCTGGATGACATGGACAGAAAGGTGTATAAAAATTTCTTGCAAAGCAAGACAGCTCTGGATGAATGATGAGGAAGGAGGCTAGCAGCAAGAACCCTCACGCCAGACAATAAACTGCTCTGGTTCTCCAAATCTAGTCATGCTGCACTAAAAGCACAACCACAAGAAAAGTTCAGGCAACAAAAAAGAACACCAAGGAGACCACTTAGGCAAATTTAGGACACTCATCTAAAAATATGGCAATAACACTGGCATCTGATGTGACTCAAATTATTTACCTACAAATTTATATAAACATGTTTATTTAAAATTAATATTACTACTAGAAAATAACAAATTGTGAAAACTGCACCTAAATCCTTACTTGTCTACATGGAGAACTCTGCAAGTTGTCAGGCTGGCATGGGGCACTTACTTCAGGGAGGGCTGGTTTGACAGAATGCACTCCCAAACAGAGCATCTTGATTTGCTGGGTGGCTGTTGTTAAGCAACACCAAGTCAGTTCCAACTCATAGTAACTCTTGATAAGGTTTCAAGTAGCAGCTGGTGGGTTTGAACCACCAACCTTGAGGTTAACAGTTCATCCAACAGCACCACACCAAGACTCCAACTTGCTTGGTAAATAGTATTAATTTCAAAATTAAAAAACAGTCATCATAAAATATACACTCAACTTCTCAATACAAGTCACTGTATTTACATTACATGTTCCAACATTTCCTTCCATCAGCTGGAGACCAGCTGTAGTGGCATGGTGTGATTGAAGACTCTCAAGCGAGTAAAGTTTTGCTAAAAGTAATACAGAAACGGCTACAATCATACATTGACAGAGAGCTTCCAGAGGTTCAAGCTGGATTCAGAAGAGGCCGAGGAACGAGAGATATCATTGCTGATGTCCGGTGGATCTTGGCTGAAAGCAGAAAATATCAGAAAGATGTTTACCTATGCTTTATTGACTACACAAAGGCTTTCAATTGTGTGGATCATGACAAGCTATGGACAACATTGAGAAGTATGAGTATTCCAGAACACTTAATTGTACTTCTGAGGAATCTGTACCTGGACCAAGAAGCAGTTGTTCGAACAAAGCATGGGAACACTGAATGGTTTAAAATTGGGAAAGGTGAGCGACAAGGTTGTGTTCTTTTACCATACTTATTCAACCTGTATGCTGAGCAAATAATCCGAGAAGCTGAGTTCTATGAAGAAAAACATGGCCTCAGGATTGGAGGAAGGCTCATTAACAACCTGCAATATGCAGATGATACAACCTTGCTTGCTGAAAGTGAGGAGGACTTGAAACATTTACTGATGAAGATGAAAGAACACAGCCTTCGTATAGGTTGCATTTCAATGTCAGAAAAACAAAAATCCTCACCAATGGACCAATAAACAACATTCTTATCAATGGAGAAAAGATTGAAGTTGTCAAGGACTTCATTCTTCTTGGATCAACTATCAACACCTGTGGAAGCAGCAGTCAAGCAATCAGACAACGTATTGCACTGGGCAAATCTGCTGAACAGGAACTTTTTAAAGTGTTGAAGAGCAGAGATGTCAGCTTGAGGACTAAGGTGCGCCTGACCCAAGCCATGGTATTATCAATAAACTCACATGGATGCGAAAGCTGGACAGTGAATAAGGAAGACCGTAGAAGAATTGATGCCTTTGAGTTGTGGTGTTGGAGGAGAATACTAATAGTGCCATGGACTGCCAAAAGAACCAACAGATTCTTTTAGAAGAAGTGCAGCCAGAGTACTCCTTGGAGGCCAGGATGGCTAAGCTTCGTCTCTCATGCTTTGGACATATTGTCCGGAGGGAACAGTCGCTAGAGAAGGATGTCATGCTGGGTAAGATGAAGGGTCAGAGAAAAAGAAGAAGACCCCCCAACGAGATGGATCAGTCAGGTGGCATCATTGATGGTGCCCAGTGTGGCAGCGGTGGTGGGGTTGGCCCAGGATCGGACGTTGTTTCGTTCTGCTGTGCATGGAGTCGCTATGAGTCGGTTCCGACTCAATGCCACCTGACAACAACAACTACAGATACAAATGACCATTCTGGAAGACAGCAAACTATCAAACTTCCACTCTGGAATTTCATGATACACTCAGGAATGAGGCTAATGCCATCAATGAGCCTATTCAAGATAATAAATTTGCAAATGAAGCTCGTTCTTGATGACACACAGTCTAAGTCCAGGCTGGTAATAAAAATGAATTAAATAAATGTCATAAAACTCTCATTAGCAGGGACATGAAGTCCAAATATAGTTGTTAAGGGCTCAGTAGAATCCTTAAGGAGTTGGTGACAAAGATGTTACAGACAAGTAAATTATAAGACACCCTCAAATGAATATTAAATAATAATCCTACAGAGGACCAGGGACTAAATCAGCTTCACCCTTGGGTTCCAAGTGTCTAGGATAGAGTCTGTTTTTCTAAGAGCCATCAAGTCGGTTCTGACTCTGTATAAGGTTTCCAATGAGTGGCTGGTGGGTTTGAACTGCCAACCATGTGGTTAGCAGTCCAGTATATATATATATGGACTCCAGGAGAGGCCTAGAACATAGTAAGTACACATAAAGAGATTAGGTGAGAACATGGACAGAACTAGATAAACTGGCTTGTTTCACCACACCTCCTTTGTGTACATAAAGAAATGTACAGAAATCATTTTTGCAAGGGAACCACTCTAGGTTCTCAGTCTTCTGTGTTTGCAATAACTCTCAACCCCAAGACCAAATCTTCTTTAGATACAAGAGTACATTCATTCAAGTCATTCAACTTGCAACATAACAGACAAAGGAGCAATCTCTGAAATGTGAGAAAAACTACAATACCTCTATATAAGAAAAAGACAAACAATACAATTTTAAAAATGGGCACAGGACATGGGCACGTCACCAAAGAAGACATTCAGATAGCCAGCAAACATATGAAGAAATCTTCACAATCATTAGCCGGTGTTGTTGTTGCTGTTGTTAAGTACTGTGGAGTCAATTCCAACTCATAGCGATGCTGTACAGGGTTTCCGAGGCTATAAATCTTTACGGGAGCAGAAAGCCTCATCTTTCTCCAGTGGAACAGCTGGTAGTTTTGAACTGCCGACCTTGATGCAAATTAAAACGATGAGGTATCATCTCACACCAGCATTAATAACGAAGTTCAAAATCACAGAAAACAACAAATGCTGGCAAGAGTGTGAAGAGACTGAGACCCTCCTGCATTGCTGGCACTGTAAATTGGTTAACCACTGTGGAAACCGGTGTGGTGCTTCCTCAAAAAGTTGGAAATAGAAATATCGTATGACCCAGCAATCCCTTTACTTGATATAGAGCCACAAGAAATAAGAGCCAGGATTCTAGTAGATACATGCACACCTATGTTCATCGCAACACTATTGATAATAGCAACAATATTGATAGAGTCAGCCCAAAGCCCATCAATGGAAGAGTAGATAAACTTTGGTACATACACACAATGTAATACTACTATGCATTGCAAAACACCTCATAACATGAATGAACCTATAGGACATTAATCTGAGTTAAGTTTGTCACTCACTAAAGGACAAATATTGTATGAGACTACTTTTGTAAAAACTCAAGAAAGGTTTTCATACTAAAAGACATTCTTTGATGGTTACCAGGGGTGGGAGGCAAGGGAGAATAATGGCTGGTTGGTTATATAGCACTAATTCGGTTCCGACCCATAGGGACCCTGCATAGGGTTTCCAAGGTTGTAAATCTTCATGGGAGCAGAAAGCCTCATCTTTCTTCCTGTGGAGCAACTGGCAGATTCTAACTATTGACCTTGTAGTTAGCAGCCCAGCTCATAGACACATGTTAACTCAGGTGACAGGGAGGGCAATATACATTAAGAGGGAGGTTAGCAGAAGAATGATGAAGATAGGTGAAGACACAGGGAGGTAATGCAAGGGCTAAAGGAGATAAGAAGTGAACAGTGTTAGAGGTAAAAAGGAGATACAGGAACAAAAGTGTTCTGTGCATAGATACATGGACAGAAACACAGGCTAAATGGATATGGGAGGATTGGTAGTGGTGGTTATGTGCCATGGAGTCACTTCTAACTTACAGCGATTCTGCATAGGGTTTTCAAGGCTGTACATCTCTACGGGAGTAGAAAGCCTCATCCTTCTCCCGTAGAACCATTGCTGGTTTCAACTGCTGACTATGAGATTAGCAGCCTGACTTGTAAGCACACTACCAGAGCTACTTATGGGAGGAATGTTAAGTGTCGTGAAGTTAGTTCAAACTCACAGTGACTCTGTATAGGGTTTCTGAGAAGTGGCTGGTGAGGCTGAACCACTGACCTTATGGTTCAAACTGATCTTGCAGTCCAGAGCATTAACCTGCAGTGTGATATATATATATTTATATACCCTGCAAATATATATAAGAGTTTGAAAGAGGATATTTGTACATGGGTAACCACAGGGAGGAAGCGGGACAACTATTGTTACATGAAGGTGATTGCAATCATTGAGATGAAACAAAGTACATGATTTGTTGAACGTAAAAGTGATGATCCTGTCTGTAAATCTTAAAAATTAAAAGAAAAAAATCATTCAACGTGCAAAACCACCTCATACCCCATGTATATGGAAATTCCAAGCTCTGTACACAGAAGTTAAGTAAACATGTATTACTGTTGTTTACTTTAACAGCTGGGCTTTAAACAGCTGCATCTACTTAAAAATTCACTCCATATTCTATCTACAGTCTAATATCAGACTTTCTTCTCTTAGTAAGAAATAATGATCTTTACATTCCATATTCGTTCTCTGAATGCAGTTTCAACACCCAACTTAGTAGGTTGCTTAGATTTTGCTCTCAGAACTACCTACTCTTTAACACAGCCTGGTACTGTGCTGCTTCTGCTTTCAGCTTTTAAAAGTCACACACCAAGTTTCTCCTATCACCACCAGTTCCTGAACTATCTTCAATCTTCTAAATCTCTTAACCAGGTAAAAAGGTATCTGGTGATTTGTCCTGGATTTCTGGTGAGGTGCTGAAGGTTCAGCATTGGACTGTGAAGCAAACGCACCAATTACTAACTCCTCAGAAACCCTATACAGGGTCGCTATGAGTGGGAACTGACTGGATGGGACTTAACAACAATAATAAGGAGTCCTGGTGTGGCACTGTAAGATAAGAATTAGACTGCTAATCACAGAGTCGGCAGTTCAAACCCAGCACCTACTCCTTGGAAACCATATACAGGGTTGCTGAGTCGAAACAGACTCAACGGCACTTAACCACAATAAAGAGGATAGTTTTCTATTAGTGGTAATGGGAACAAGAAAACAGAGATGGTTGTTGAATATAATCAATGTCAATCAACAGCACATGTACAAAGACAGTTTGGTCATTTATATTTTTATTAAATGATTCAGTTATCTCTTTCTAAATGGTTCACTAAGCTGGACATCTGGTGTGGCACTGTAGGATAAGCACTGGACTGCTAACTACAAAGTCAGTGGTTAAAATTGAGAGATATCCTGAGTTTTGTATTTTGTCTATTGTAGAGTGGATAACATTTTCAAATGCTTACTGTTTGAGTAAGACTGTACTACACTGTAACTTTCATGAAGTATTATATACATGTAAATACAGCTCTTCCCAAACTGATTATACCCATGTAGCCAGCCAGCATCCACATCCAAAAACTGAACAATACTAGCACTACAAAAGTGCTATCTGGTCACACCACCTCTTCCCTAAGGGTAAGCATTAGCCAGACTTTTAACTGCATAGGTTAGTTTTGTCCATTTCCATACCTAATAAAAGCATTTTGTCCATTTCCATACCTAATAAAAGCATAAATATGTAATATGCCCCTGTGCCAGTTATCTACTTACTACTGCTCAGCTCCAAGTTCATCCTTCAGCACCTGCTCTATGAAAATGGACTGGACAGTACACATTCTCCTTTGCAGCGAGCCCAATGTCAAGCTTGGTCAGCAGAGGGCACTGTAGGGACACTTCAAGAGACAAGGGGCTTGCCTTCAGGTTCAAGAGTACTGCGTTCTTTTGCTTTTTCTTGCTCAGGGCTCCAAGCTCACCAGCGGAGTACATGGGAACATCTGGTGGTGCTTTGCTCACTGCCTTGGCTCACTTGCATCCCAGAGTTTTGTTTCCTACCACCACCCAACACAGGTATGTTGCAAGGGCACACCAACTCCCTCTGCATACCTGACAACCAGCTTGGCTTACCTACAGCTTAGAGGGTTGCTTCCAATGTTGTTGTTGTTTAGTGCCATAGTGTCCATTCCAACCCGCGTTTGACCCGTGACCATGCATTTAGCAGTCCAGTGCTTATCCAACAGCACTATAATGAATATCATGTGCTTCCAAGTCTTGTACCCATAGTGGCACCCCAATTCCTTTTACATGACTACCTACCAATCTTAGTTTGCCTGCACCCCAGAAGGGGGTTTCCTACTTGCCCAGCAACTGTGGACCAGTTCTGGCATAAGCAATTCAAGAGAACTTCCTTGCCATCCAATGGGCTGCAACCACATTCTCCAGTGTGATCTGAACCCCAGTCCTGGAGAGAGGGCCCTCTACCCATCTATCATATCAGTCTCTAAGTTATACAGCTTTAATAAACAGCAGAAGTTAAATTTAAACCCAAGATGGTGAAGTTCTTAAGTCTAAACTCTTTCTAGCATCAATCTGGATGAGATTAAAGAAATTTCACCATACTATGTTCTAAAATGACTAAGTCATAGTCATCATTATATTCCTATTGTTAAGTGCCATCAAGTTAGTTGCAACCCATAGGGACCTTGTATAGAGTTTCCAAGGAGCGACTTGGTGAGCCACTGACCTCGCAGTTCAAACCAACTTTACAGTCCAGTGCATTAACCCACAGCAGCACACCTAGTGCGTAATACAGTGCCTGGTACACAGAGGTGCTCTATGAATATCTGTTGAATACTGAAGAGCCTGACACTATTTAGAATAGTTTCTCTTGTCAAATCTAAATCCTCAAATTCAGGAGATTTATAACCTGTGTAATGAATGTTACAATGACAACCCTGAGAAAATATGATATTGTAGATTGTCTTGATTGAAGAAGTACGTAATCAAGTCAAGTGAAAATGAGCTAAATTCTAAGAGTTTCAAAATTCTAAAATACTGTGATCCAAGAAAGAGAATAAAGATACATGATCTAGTAGGAAAGATGAAACCATCACGCAAAACAGAATTTTTTAAAAAACATCAATATTTAAGTTTAAGAAAAACTAAAGGGTTATACAAGAGATTATTAACACTATAAGTTTAAGAATTTACTTCAAAGAGCACAGAGTTTATTTCATAGGATAACCAAAAGTAGAAGTGAGGACAAAGATAGTCTGGGGATCTGACTCTGCATTTCACCATTTAGAGAGGGCGCCCTGACTAAGGTGGGCCAGACCCAAACCGTGGTCTTTTCAATCGCCTCATATGCAAGTAAAATCTGCACAATGAGAAAGGAAGACCACAGAAAAACTGATGCACCTGAACTCTGATACTGAAGGAAAATACTGAATCTATTGTGGACTGCCAGAAAAACAAAGAAGTTAGTTTTAGAATAAATACTACCAGACCATACCTTAGATGTAAGGAAGGCGAGACTTTGGCCCATTTACTTTGGAGATGTCATCAGAAAAGGCCAATCACTAGAAAAGAACATCAAGGTTGATAAAAGTAGAGGGTCCAGAAAACCCCCGATGAGGCGAACTGACAAGATTGATTCAACAATGAGATCAAGCATAGCAATAATCCTGAAGACGCCACAGGATGAGCAGCGTTTTGTTCTGTTATACATAAAGCTGCCATGAGCCTGAACCCATGCAACAGCAAAAACAACTCTAGAGACCACAGCCTAGGTGAGGGGAATGGCAAAACCTCACACAATGGGCCACACACAAGGGCACAAGTGGCTTTTCTGGATCTGGATCAATACAAGAGCCTATCATTCAGCATCTGGATAATGGAACTTTCTTCTAAATTCATGTCTACAATGCTCTCAGGCAAGCAAATACTATGTTATCTATTGTGACATAGGAGAGAATGACGGGAAGACAGACCAAAGTCATCTAAAACAACACTTTTCTGTGTGTTCTACTATGTTATCTGATAACGTTTACCAAGGGGAAAATAGTAAGATTTTCTCATTCTAAAACACATCTGGCAGCTTCTGCCACTGTAGGTTTTACCTAAACTTAAGAATCATGAAATCAAACCATAGTTGTACCTTCTATAAGATAAATATTATCTTTCTAATTGCTCTACTCAGATATTATTTAGTAACTCGTATACTTTTTGCTCTCTCATGAAGCTTCTATTATGTTCTTTATCCCCCTATAAGTGCAAAGTCAAAGGTTTAACTAAGATACCTTATCAAGTTACAGTAGCATCAGTTCTTCTAAATATCCATCTGCAACTACATGGTGAAATGCTAAAGGCATTCCCATTAAGTCAACAACCAGACAAGGACACAATTTATCAGAGTTGTTACAAGTTTTAAAGAGATATAGGTGGAAATTATGACATGTAGAAAACAAAGTTACAAAATTATTGCTTATATATGTGACTGTTATCTTTCAAAGCCTTGAAGAAACAAGTTGAAAACTGTGAGAACAAAGAAAATGTTTTAAGATGGCTGGTAACTTTATAGAAAGAAGCTTCAAATTTTCTTTATATACATAGTTTACATGGGGTCCAGGTCACCAAGTGACACCAACTTCACTGTCCAGGCTGTGGTTTGTTATTCAAGGAACTGGTGCTGAGGCAAAGGCCCATTTAGGCCAAACACAAGAAAGGTCAACCTCCTGTAGTCTAGTTTGGGACCATATTGAAACTGTAATGTAAATTCATGTAAGTTCAACTCATGTTTAACGTGTGCCCCTAGAATTCTGATGGTGGTGAAGAATATTGAGTATACCATGAACTGCCAAAAAACAAACAGATCTGTTTTGGAAGAAGTACAGTCAGAATGCTCCTTAGAAGCAAACATGATGAGATTTCGTCTCATATATTTTGAACATGTTACTAGGAGGGGCCAGTCCCTGGAGAAGCGCATTATGCTTGGAAAAGTAGAATGTCAGTGAAAAAGAAGAGCCTCAATGAGATGGACTGACACAGTGGCTTCAACAATTGTTAGGCTCAAACACAGCAAGTATAGGTCATGACGGGACAGTATTTTGTTCACGCTGTTATTATGAGTTGGATGTGACTCAACACCTACCAACAACAAACATCCACCGAGATTTTCATCTAGAATATTAATTACACCAAATCCAACCATTTCTCAAACCTGTTAAGTGCCATCGAGTCACTTCCAATTCATGGAGACCCAAGGAAGTTCTGGTGGATTTGAACCTCTGGGTTTGAGGTTAGCAGTCCATTGCTTATCCTACAGCCCTATTTCTCAAATTAACGCCTCTTATTTTATGGAGTCCTGTTGTGGCGCTGTAGGATAAGCACTGGGCCACAAAGTCAGTTTGAACCACCAGGTTGGCAGTTCAAACTCACCAGTCACTCCTCAGAAACCCTAAACAGGGTTGCTATGAGTTGGAACCAACTTGACAGTACTTAACAACAACAATAATTTTATGGTTTATCACATACGTAAGGAAGGGCCACCTCACCCAGCAAAGAACAAAAGACAAGCATCAATGAAACTGTAAAGAATCAAGTCTGTCTCTTCAAGAATAAACGAGGAAATTTGCCCTAAAATTTTCAAGATCCCTTCCTAAAGGACTTATACTCTAAAATCCTACCATTTATGATCCCAGCAAACACCAGTACATCTACCAATATACCAAAAGAGAGAGAGAAAAAAAAAAAAAGGGGGGGGGGGAATAAATCCTTTTTCAAAAACATTAATACTAATAGTGTTCTCTATTCTACTGGGTTCTCCATTCATTCCCCAGGAGAACAGAAAATCGGTTTTTGTTTTGAATTGAGAAGGAAAATAAATTCATTTCTTCTTCAATCAAAACTTACTAAAAAAACAAAAGCTGCACAGAAGCCAGGAAGATAATTCTGGAAATCTGTTCCTGTCAGAAGGCATGAACACATAGGTATGAAAGGAATTCTCTCTATTTGAGAAAAAGCAACCATGTAATAAATAGTACCAAAAGTACATACAGCAGTACTCTGTGAATCTGTAAACAAAATGAACTGTTTATCAAGTCCATCTGTCTAGTGGTGATGCAGTGTTACCAGTGGAAGCTTCCAACACAGATGAAACGGCCCTAACTAAATCCGTCTCATTCGGCTCTTGACCTGCAGAAGCTGCCTTGTCATTTTTCTGTAACTCTGATCCTATCAATGACATCCAACTGTTCAAGTCACCAGATGGTTACTACACTGTTCAGAATCTTGAATATCCAGTCACGTTCTTATTCACACAGATTAACAATTCAAATATAAATATAGAGAACGAGAATAACATTTTTTGAAAAAAAAATTCCAGCTCAAATTTTTCATTGTTCCCATTTCACTAAACATGTGGAAAAAAATGAGAAGTGGGGTGGGGGAAGAGAAATATTTTACAGCGTCTTTAAATAAGAGATTCATCACTTCATTTAAATTTTTTTTTTTTACTAAAAGTGGCAAAAGAGATAACTTGGTAATAATATAGTCTCTACAGTACCGCCTGACTCTTGGTTCTATAATCAGGGACCTATGGCTGCTATTTATTAAGGTTTGGAGAAGTTGAAATCTTGTCTTTATGGTGTTTGGTACTAGCTACATTGCTTTCTGCCCCAAAAATAAGTCTAAAATTTTATGTAGCTAAGATCTATCTGGTTGGCTGTTTGTAGAAAGCAAGTAGCTTTACTTCAAGGCAAATAGGTCCAAAGGCCAGTATCCTGTGTGTATCTATGATCTTTAGCTGTCTACTAGGCTTCCCGTGTGTCCCCTCCATCTGAAAGGACACAGGGAAGCACACAGATTTCCCTTACTCTAGATGACAATGTCAGAATCTGAGAGCTGTTCCTCCCGCTCCAAGTGTAAGGTCAAGGTTAACAGATTCACAAAGGGTTTAAGGCTAAGAGGGAACTTTCGAAAGGAAACCCAAGACATTGCTCCCCCAAGTAGATATGATGCACCTGTTCTCTCTGTTAGTTTCTCCCTACATATACACACACTAGCATATGTACAAACAACAATATATAATATCATCATCATGCTTAGCCAAAGGAGCAAACCCTGAGATGAAAAACATTCACAGTGACTGATCACCCAGAGTATCACTCTAGCTCAAAAGCTTTTCTCATAAAATCTCCTAAAAACAATTCATTAAAAAACATATAGAAGCTATATTGTGGTCAATGTTTGGCAAACAGACATGCAATAAAATTTATGAAGTACATGAGTAAATAGTCTGTGTTACATTTACTAACCAAACTAGTGCATCCGAAACAATATGGAAAATAGGTGACGGGGTAGGCAATACAAAGATGAAGGTATCAGGAGACACAAGGAGGAATGTAAGAGTTAAAGCGAGTACTAGTTAACACTGTTAACGGATGGTACGTGAAGGGGCTTGCAATTATTGTAACGAAGCAAAGTACATGAGCTCTTGAATGTAAAATGGATCATCTGTTCTGTAACCCTTCACTCAATTATCAATAAAAAGTTAAAAAGAAAGAAAAAGAAACAAAACTTTATGAAAAGATAATTAGCTAAAAATATTAGATATTCAAGATTCACATTATTTTAAGACAGCTTAGAAATCAGCTGATAGTAAGAACAATAAAAGTAAAAAAAAAAAAAAAACCATATAGAAGGGCATTTATTTTAGAAAAGAATTTTAAGCTTTTTTTTTTTCTATCACAATTCCATCTCTTTAGCCAGGCATAACACAGAAAAAGGTACTCTGAAGAAGTGAATTTTCCAGACACCTGAGATTTTACTTGTGGTATATTTTTTATTAACATTTTTCATCAAAAACTTTCAATATTTTTAATTTTGTCAGTCTTCTTAAAATAAAATAGACAGTTAAAATCATAGGCGAAAAGTAGAAAGAGATTTCTCTGCAAGTTAGCTAAATGTCATCCCATGGATTTTGCTGGTCAAACAGACAATTTGACAACAAAGGGACTGTAACCAACCTAAACTCTCCCAATCAATCTCAGTATACAAAGTGGGGCAACCAATATTACATGTCTTCTGATTATGATACAACCAGAAGTACAACACATCACCTATGAATAACAAATACATCTAGTCTTCATATCTAATTACCTTTTTACAGATAATATGGGGAACAGAATGATATTATTCCATACTATAAATATTGTTGTTGTTAAATGCTGTAGAATTGGTTATAACAACCCTATAAAGGATTCCCAAGGAGCTGCTAATGGGCTTGAACTGACAACCTCGTGGTTAACAGTCCTGTGCTTATCCTACAAAGCCACACCAGGACTACAAGTATATAATCAGCAAAATCCAACTGTGGGGAATGACTCAGTTTCTTAAAATAATGGCATGACTGCCCCCCCACCAAAAGGAGGGTAAATTATCAATATATTAAGAGAGACTTACACATAAATCAACTGAATTCATGATGCAGACTTTTTTGGACCTGATTCAAAGAAATAATAATAAAAGGCCATTTCTGAGACAATCGTGGAATGGTGAAATGAATTTGGTATCAGGTAAGATTAAGGAATTAGGGTTAACTTTGTTGAGTATGATAATTAATACTGTGATTTTCTTTTAAGTACCAATCTGATAGATACATATGCTCTAAACTGCAAAGTTGGTTTGAATCGCAAGGTCAGCAGTTCAAACTCACCGGTCACTCCTCGGAAACCCCCATACAGGGTCGCTATGGGTCAGAACTGACTCAACAGCACTTCACAACAACAAATGATAGGTTGTCTAGTTATTTAACTTTTTACTGTAAACTGAGTGAAGGTTTACAGAGCAGATCATCAGTTTTACATTCAACAAATCATATATTTTGTTTTATCTCAATGATTGCAAACCCTACCGTGCAACATCATTATCCCACTTCCTCCCTGCATTTCTTGCTTCCATTCCTCCTTTCTCATCCATTCTGAATTTTGTCATTGGGTAAGTGCTGTCCTTTTGGTCTGAATGGTTGACCATTCCATAGTGTGCATATCTCTGTAACTATCTATTGCTAGGCTAAAAATTGAGCCATGGGGTAAATTCAGTTCCAGACAAGGACCACAGTTCTCAGGGTTCCACCATGGAATTAAAAAAAAAAAAAAAAAAAACGATTCCCAGAAAAAAGGAAAGTGAAAGGGACTAGGTCCTGTATTACTCTTTCTACTTCTATGCATGTTTGAAATTTTCCACTATCATTTTTCCTTAAATTTAAGGGAAAAAACAAAAAAGGAGGAGTTAAGTACAGACAGGAATTTAAAACCAAATCTAAGTACAGCCACTAACCATGAATGGCCTGAAAAAGTTCAGAAAGCTGATGTGTGTTAAACAAGCATGAAAACAGTGACACTAGCAGACTCCTGGTGTGGCGCTGTAGGATCGGCACTGGACTGCTAACCACAAGGTTAACAGTTCAAACTCACCAGCTTTTTTGGGAAACCCTGGTGTGGTGCTGTGGGTTAATACACCAGACTGCAAAGCTGTTTGAACTACAAGGTCGGTAGTTCTAAGCTCACCAGTAGCTCCTTAGAAACCCTATACTATGGGTTGGAACCAAACTCAATGGAACTCAACGGCACTTAACAACAACAACATACAGGGTAACTGTGAATTAAAACCAACTCAACAGCATATAGCAGTGGTGTCTAGACGCTGTGTGAGATACAATAGGCTTATGTCCTTTGCAGGCAGAAATCCTCTCTCTCACATTCCTACAGAAATGTTCTTTCCATTGTACAATTCTGTATTTCTTACCAAGGTACAAACAAGCTGTTGCATTCCAAATCAAAGTCTTCCTGCCTCTCTATCCTGAGAAAAGCTATTCAAGAAAACTGACTATCAAAAAACCTGTTTTTAATAGTGTGTCTTTAGTAAGTCTTTAGTCATTTGCTTCCTTTCACTCTTCAGTTTCACCAATATTTATATAAATACTTTTTCTGTACAAATTGAGGAAATAATCTTTAGTACAATAAAATCAGTGGATAAAAAAATGTTTATCCAAATCAATTTCATCTTTACAAATAATAGTTATATTGAGCTTTTGAGGAAGATTTAGATGGCAGTTTAGGTTCCCATCAACAGTTTCTACATTAGGTATTCAGTGACACTGGCTGCACTGTTTATATCGCATGAACATCCTTCATTATTTTTTCCCTTCTGGTTGTTCCTTGATATTAACCGTTTTTTCATTCCCAATGTCCCTATCTTAGTTCAGGCAATTAACACCTCACACTTGGTATCAGAGTAGTTAAAACATCAACTGATTATGCTACAGAGTTGCGGTGGAATATATCACCTATTCATTTCCAAAATATAGAAGTACTACTCATCCCTGTCCCACGTATAATAGGTGTACTCTACTGCACTTACAGAAATGGGCTCTGAGCAGACGCTATCACCACTATGCTAATACAAGGTTATGTAAACAAAAACACCTGTGGCTCCTTTGCACACGTATCTGTAACTGTGTTGTGCATTCCTTCTTCTTAGATATGGAAACAGTGCAAATAGGGTGCAGTCCAAAACACTGCTCCTTATGACAGTATTTTCCAAAGAGTAGTCTCCCAAACACTTTTTATTGCTCTCACCAGGCTGTCCTCCCTCACCTTTCTGTGAATTTTTTCTCTGTTTTATATAGCTGTTGAACAAGATATGGTCAATAATGATGGGAAAAAGAGACACTATAAGAAACAAAAATATTAAATAATGCCTAAAGGTAAGAATGAATACAGTGTTAACATATGAGGAGGCTTCTAAAAGTTTGTGGAAATCAACATATAAACATTATATATAAGTTTGACAGGGAATATTTGAAATATATATTTGCTGAAATAGATCCATGAATGTGGTGGAGCATATGAGGGAAAAGTTATGAAAACTTCTTAGACATAATCAAACATCTTAAGGGACGGACTGAGACGCTGGGCCTAAGGGCTCAGGACCATAGTCTTAGGAGACACCAAAGTCAATTGGCATGCCATCTTCCACAAAGACAATGTTCTACATCCTACTTTAGTGAGTGACTGGGGTTTTAAAAGTTTGTGAGTGACCATTTAAGGTACAATTATTGGTCTTCTCCTCTCTGGAAGAAAGAAGACCAATGAAAATCAAAGACGCATGGAAACAATGACCCACAGACCACTACCAACTGCTCTGAGTGGGATTATAGTAGAAGGTCCTGGATAGAGTAAGAGAAAATGTGGAACAAAACTCAAAAATCATAAAAAAAGATCAAGTTTACTGGTCTCTGGAACTCCTTAGTCACTCCTCAGCTCTGGAAATGAATTCTGCCCCATGGCTCAATTTTCTGCCAAACAAAAGACAGGTTTATAAGGGGAACAGTAACACTAGCGAGGCATATACTCCTTTGATAAAATTACCCAATGACAAAGCTCAGAAGGGTAAAGAAAGGAAAATGAAAACAGGAAACACAGGGAGGATGACGACTAAGTGGGGATTGCAATCAATGAGATGAAACATAATGTGAACTCCTTGATGAAAGGAAAACTGGTCTGCTCTGTAAACCTTCACCCAATTCACAATGTTATTGCTGTGTGCTGTTGAGTTGGTTCAGACTCATTGCAGTCCAGTTTCCAAAGCTGTAAAATCTCTATGGGAGCAGAAAGCCTCATCTTTCTCCTGAGTGGAGTAGCTGGTGGACTCAAACTGCCGACCTGTGGTTTAACAGATCAACACAAACCATGACCCACCAGGGCTCCCAATTTACAATAAAATATTTTTAAAAGTAATTAATTTTAAAAGGTCGCAGAAAAATGGAAATAAAGATAATGGAATTTTTCCACAAACTTTTTGAAGTCCCCTCATATAATTGAAAATGAGCTGTCAAGTAGAGTACATTTGGTTCTAGAGAAACTGATTATCTTCCCCAGGGAATAGGGCACATTCTTCCTAGGATCAAAAAAGGTACATTATTACTAGCATGGTAGTAATTAATTAGCTCTGCTCCCTTTCTGCTGTTAGTATTCTAAGCAAAGGTTGCTTCCTTAATACATATATAAAAAAAGTAATAGTTATATTTATCTACAGTGAGACAAGATTTTCAGATATTAAAAGTCCTCCTACTCAAAAAATTTAGCTTCTAAGGAAAAAAAAAAGCAGACTTGTCTTTCTAACATCCACTGTTAATAATTAGAAACACAGGAATAATAATGGTGTGGTGGTTATGTGCTGTGAAGTCGGTTCTGACTCATAACAGTCCTGCAGAGGAAATATTTCCGAGGCTGCAAACTTTATAGGAGCAGAAAGCCTCATCTTTCCTCCACAGAACAGCTGGTTAGCAGCCTAACTTGCAACCACTATGCTACCAGAGAACCTAACATTTAGTGCATTTGTTTTCTGAATCTTCATAATAATTCTATGAGTACTATTATTATTTCCACGGTACAGATGAGAAAACGTTATCAGAGGAAGACTTAAGTAGCTTGTCTAAGAAAGCAGAGTTATTAAGTATCCAAGTCAGTCTTTTAATCTGGACAAATCTGCCTTCCATAATGGAATATCATCATCACTGCCTTCCATAATGGAATATCATCATCACTGGGATGATGATGCTAAGTGCTGTCAAGTTGGTTCCAACTCAAAGCAACCATGTATAGGGTTTCCGAGGAGTAGCTGGTGAGCTTGAACCAACTACCTTGCAGTTCAAACGACTGTGCAGTCTGGCGCATTAGCCCACAGCGCCACACCAGGACTCCAACTCACAGCAGGGGGAGAGAAAAAGCATACAAAAAATACTGGCAGAGAAAAACATGTTTTCTCAGTGTAAGAGCTGTTGTTAAGTGCCGTCGAGCTGGTTTCAACTTACAGTAACCCTACACAGGGTTTCGGAGAAGTGGTGAGTTTGAAGTGCCAACCTTGCGATTAGCAGTCCAGTGCTTATACAGAGCTACACCAGGACTCCTACCCCTTAAAAATTAACCCACTGACAACCCTCACCTCAGTATGTTCTGAAATAACATCTGTGGGTAACTGGAAACAATTTTCCCACAAACCAATGAGTGAGAATGTGGATTCTTGACTAAGAATCAAAATCATTCAATCATTCAATTCAATTTTAATTTCAAAAACACAATTAAAACACCTTTGTTGTTATAAGCCATTGAGTCAGTTCCAATTCACAAAGACCCTCTGAATGCCAAACACTTTCCAGTCCTGCCCTATCCTCAAAACTGTTACATTGTGTCAATACAGTGGCAACAGCAATAGACTCAAACATATTATTAACACCTTGTTGTTGTTACTAAGTGTCATCAAATCAGTTCCAATTCACAGTGACTATGTATAGGGTTTCCAAGGAGAAGCTGGTGAGTTTGAATCCCTGACCTTGTGGGTCAAACCAACCTTGCAGTCCAGTGCTTTACCCTACAGCTCCACACCAAGACGTCAACAACACCTTACAGATCCAAATGTGAGTACGAAATCAGAGCCTACTAAGAAAGATACCATGCTAGAGGCACTCACTTGTCTGTGCCAAGAAATTTAGAAGGCTTGCTCAGCCGAATGGAAGAAATACATATTTGTGCCCATTCCAAAGAGAGTCAGACCCAACGGAAAGAAGAAATCATTGAACAACATCATTAACATCACATGCAAGTATAATTTTTCTAAAGATAATTCAAAAACGGCTGCAACAGTACAAGGACAAGGACCTGCCAGAAATTCAAGCCAGATTCAGAAGAGGATGTAGAAAGAGGGATTATAACTGCTGATGTCAGATGGATCTTGGCTGAAATTAAAGAATACCAGAAAAATATTTACTTACACTTTGTTGATTATGCAAAGGCATTCAACTCTGTGGATCGTAACAAAACATGTATATAACACTAAGAAGAATGGGAATTCCAAGGCACTTAATTGTGCTCATTCAGAACCTATACATAAACCAAGAGGCAGTAAGTTCAAACAAAACAAGTGGCTTAAAGTCAGGAAAGGTGAGCATCAGAGTTGTATCCTTTCAGTATACTTATTCAATCTGTATACTAAGCAAATAATCCATGAAGTTGGACTACATGAAGAACACAGCATCAGAATTGGAGGAAGGCTCACTAACAGCCTGCAATATGCAGATGGCTCAAGTCTTTGTTTGCTGAAAGCAAAGACTTGAAGCACCTTCTGATGAAGATCAAAAAATACAGCATTCAGTTTCGATTAAAACTCATTGAAAAGACAACAAAATTCCTCACAAAAGCACAATAAGCAACATCATAAATGGAGAAAAGAATGAAGTTCCAAAAGATTTCATTTTACTTGAATACACAATCAATGCTCATGGAAGTAGCAGTGAAGAAATCAAATGGCGTATTGCATTGGGAAAATCTGCTGTAAATAACCTCAAAGGGTTAAAGAGCAAAGCTATCACTTTGCGAACTAAATTGCACCTGACCCAAGCCATGATATTTTCAATAACTTCAAATACACATTAAAGCAGGACAATGAATTGATGCATTTGAATTATAGTGTTGGGAAAGAACACTGAAAATACACAATGGGCTGCCTGAAGAACTAACAAATCTGTCTTGGACCCTGCTCCTTAAAAACAATAGTGAAACTTCTTCTCTCATACTCTGGACATGTTGTCAGGAGGGACCAGTCCCTAGAGAAGGAAGGATATCATTCTTGGTAAAGTGGAGGGTCAGAGAAAAAGAAGAAAACCCTCTATGAGATGGAATGAATGACACAGTGGCTCCAACAAGGGAATGTAACATAATAATTGTGAAGATAGAACAGTGAGTCATTCTGAGTCCAAGTCAACTTGTCAGCAACTAACAACAACAACGAGTGAGAAAGACAAACCTGCTAATAAATATTATTGGGTATGAGAGATACTAAAACTGGGCAAGAGTTTCCAAATCTGTGAGAGCAGAAAATAGGGAGTAGACAGCTACAAGGGAAAGTCCCATTTGAGTGACATCTAAATGTTAGAAAAGCAAAATTAAGATAGAGAAATACGCAATGTTATACTAACTGAAAATAGCAAAATTATGCTCTAAGTCAGGCTCATCAGAACACTCATGGCAAGGAAAAAAATCAAAATACTTGAAGACTTGTTGTTTTTATTATTAAGTGCTGTCAAGATGGTTCCAACACATAGCAAACCTGTATAGGGTTTCTGAGGAGCAGCTGGTGAATCTGAACCACCGAGCTTACAGTTCTAACAGACCTTGCTCACCAGTGCTTGAAGATGATGTTGTTGTTAGGGGCCATTGTGTCTGCACTGACTCATAACGACCCTAAGCACAACTGGACGAAACACTGCCCGATCCTGGGCCAACCTCACTATCGTTGCCACGCTTGAGCCCATTGATGCTGCCACTTTGCTAATCCATCTCACTGGAGGTCTTCCTCTTTTTCTGATCCTCCACCTTACCAAATATGATATCCTTTTCCAGAGATTGGTCCCTCCTGACATTATAATAGGTCACCAGAAATCACCCAAACTGAAACAAATCTGAATTGAACATACCAAATCAAAACCAAAACATACCAAAATGTATGGGACATAGCTTAAACAGCACCTGTAAGTTTGTAGCATTCAAAAATGTCACTAAAAAAAAAGATAGACCTCAAATAAATTAAGTTTCACCTTAAGAGACTGAAAAAAGGTTACACAACATGATTAATGTAATTAATATCACTAAGTAGCACAACTGAAAAATGTTGAACTGGCAAATGTATTATTTGTAATTTGACAATAATTAAAAAAGAAAAAAGAATAGCAAAACCCACAGCAAGTAGAAGGAAGGCAATCATAAAGAGCAGAAAACAATGAAATTAAGAACAGAAAAACAACGGGGGGGGGGGAATGTCAATGAAAACGAAAGCCTTTTTTTTTTAATCAATAAAATTGATCTCTAGAGAGAATGATGACAGGAAAAAAAAAAGGTACAAACTACAAATATTAGAACTGAAAGAAGATCTCCATCACTAAGGATCGTGTGCTGTTGGTTAAGTGCCATCGAGTCAGTTCTGAGCCACAGCAACCCTATATAGGGTTTCCAAGTAGCAGCTGGTGGGCTTGAAATGCCACCCTTTCAGTTCAAACAGGCTTTGTAGTCTAGCGCATTAACCCACAGCACCACACCAGTACCCTGGTGGTGGTGGTGTTGTTGTTATGTGCCGTGGAGTCGGTTCCGACTCATAGCGATCCTGTACAGGGTTTCTGAGGCTGTAAATCTTTACGGGAACAGAAAGCCTCATCTTTCTCCCACGGAACAGCTGGTAGGTTCGAACTGCAAGGTTTGCAGCCCGACTCATAACCACTACGCTACCAGAGCTCCTTGGACCCTACACACATATAAACGGGTAATATATCGTAATATTGGTGGTGAAGTGGTTGTGAGCCTTCAAGTCAGTTCCAACTCACGGTGATCCTGTACACTTTTACTAGGCAGTAAATCTTTTTCTAAGGCAGAGCTCCTGATGGATTTGAACTGCTGAACTAGCAAGTTAGCAGCCCAATGTATAACCCATTATGCCACCAGATCTCCTCATGGTAATATTACTAACAACTTTATGCCTATATATTGAACGACTTAGATGAAATGGATAAATTCCTCAAAAGACACACAAACTACCAAAGCTCACTCAAGAAAAACAAAAAATCTGACAAATCCTTTATCTATTTAAAAAAAACTGAACTCACAGTTAAAAACCTTCTATCTGAGAAACTCCAGGTCCAGACAGTGTCATGGATAGATTTGTGGCACTGCAGGATATACACTGGGCAGCAAGGTCAGTTTGAACCGCAAAGTCAGCAGTTCAAACTTCACCAGCCACTCTTCAGAGACACTGTAAATGGTAGCTATGCATCGGAACGGACTCAACAGCACCTAAAAGCGTCACCAACAAGAAAGAAATAATATCAATTTTGCATATTCTTCCAAAAAACAGAAGAGAAGAAACACTACCACCTCATTTCAGCGAGACCAGATTGAAACCAAAACAAGACAAAGCAATACAAGAAACAACAGACCACAGGCAAAGTTAAAAACTTAACAAAATACTAGCAAATTAAGTCCAGTAATATATAAAAACGATAATGCCTCTAGACCCAGGAAATTTAACCCAGAAACACAGACGTATTCAACATTCAAAACCAATTAATGTAATTAACAGTTATCAACAGACCAAAAAAGAAAAATCATATGATTGTATAAATAGATACAGAAAAGTATCAGGCAAAACTCAAGGTTCATTTATGATAAAAACTCTCAGCAAAATCAGTAATAAAACAGAATTTCCTCAACCTGGTAAAAAGTATTTACAAATAAATCTAGTTAATTTAACGTGACAAATTTTTTTCTAAGCTCAAGAACAATGCAAAAATACTCAATTTCATCACATCTATTCATCATGGAGTCCTGGTGTGGCACTGTGGGTTAATGCGTTGCACACAGCAAAGCCATTTGAACTGCAAGGTCGGCGGTTCAAGCTCACCAACTGCTCCTCAGAAACCCTATATAGGGTCACTATGGGTTGGAACCGACTCGACAGCACTTCACAACAACAACATTCATAATCATACTGGGACTGTAGCCAGTGCAATAAGGCAAGGATAAGATAAAGAAAGCACACTTATATACAAAGATAAGGAAAGGCAAATGTACAGAGACCTCAGTTACCAGGGGCAGGAGAACAAGAAAAAAGAATTGCATGGATTAAGGGTAGGGCTGCACAACTGGTTATTCTAAACACTGGACTACTAACCACAACATCGGCAGTTCAAGCCCACCAGTTACTCCGTGGGAGGAACATGAGGCTTTCTGCTCCCTTAAAGATGTACAGGCTCAGAAACCCTATACACTCTGAGTCAGAACCTACTGAAGACACTAAACAACACAACTATCAATAAAGTGTATACCTGTAAAAAGTTCAGCTGGCAAAAGTTGTGTGGTTGTATTTACAACAACAGAAAAGCTGAGGCTATTTATGTCCAATCAACACATTATGGGACTTGGTTTCTTGGTGTGGAGGTTTAGAATCATGGTTTCATGAGACATCCATGTGTTTAGTACTTCTACCTAGTCCAATGTGTTATGCGTGGAGTCTTAAAAGCTTGCGAATAACCACCTTAAGCATAACATTTGGTCTCTATTTGCCTGGAATATTTTGTTCTTCTTAAGTTCAGACTCATGGCAACCCTACATAGGGTTTCCGAGGAGTGGCTGCTGAATTTGAACTGTTGACCTTTCGGTTCAAACCAACCTTGCACTTGAGTACTTTATCCTACAGGGTAACACCTGGAACACAAAAGGAAGAAGATTTAGGAATAGGAGGAGGATAAGGAATGTGTGCATAGCTGACTCCATAAACAACTGCCCCCTTTGCCATACCAGAAGAACTGGATGGTGATCAATTTTTTTACAGAATGTTTGTGACCAAAAATTCTATAGAAGAATCCTGTTCAAAAAGGAAAAATGCAGACCAGAATTTCAAGTTGTCAAGTTTCTGGAGCCATGGAGGCTGCAGGACCGACTGAAACAATTGTCCTGAGAGATTCCTTAAAACTTAAACTACAAATATTTCCTGAAGTCTTAAAACCAAATAATAGTTTAGCTTAAATAGTATAGAATGTGTGCCTAGAACATTATATTCCTTTAAGAACTACTTCTTGTTGTTGTTAGGTGCCATCGAGTTGGTACCGAGCCATAGCAACCTTATGCACAGCAGAACGGAACACTGCCCAATCCTGGGCCAACCTCACTACTGTTGCCCTGCTTGAGTCCATCGATGCTGACACTTGGCCAATCCATCTCACTGGGGTCTTCCTCTTTTTCTCTGACCCTCCACCTTGCCAAACATGATGTCCTTCTCCAGCAACTGGTCCCTCCTGACAATATGTCCAAAGTATGAGAGACGAAGTTTGGCCATCTTGGCCTCCAAGGAGCACTCTGGCTGCACTTCTTCCAAAATGGATCTGTTGGTTCTTTTGGCAGCCCATGGCACTTTCAAAATAAAATTGACAACGGCCACTCAAAAGATTGTATGAGAACCTTGGGGGCAATGAATTTAAGTTAATGGGTGAGGAACAACTCAGAAAGAGAGGGGACAATGGTTGCAAAACTCAAAGAATGTAATCAAAGTCACTGCATTGCACATGTAGAAACAGATGATGCATGTTTTACTGTATATATCCTAACAGAAGTAAATTATTTAAAAAATTTTAAGAAGAAGAAGTAAGCTTATATTTTAACTGAACTGTGAATGTATAAAATCCCAAAGAATCTTCAAAAAGCTTCTAAAACTAATACATTAGTTTAATAAAATCAACATATTAAAAACTAATTATACTGGCAAGGAACTGGCAAATTCATGTTTTTAAAAATAACCATTTACAACAGTATCCCAGAACAGGATATTGTTAAAAAATAAAACCTAAATTATGCACAGCATTATAATTGCTATAAACCAACTTTCAACGGGCCAGTCTCTTCCCCTATACATAAGTCACGAGGTAGCCTAAGACTGCACAACGATCTGACTTATTTTCTTCACAACTCTTTAGAGGGTTTTTATAACTAGAGTGTAAGATGAATCAGCTTTCATTTCAATAAGAGTCTCTTCCCTCACACTTGCCTCTTGAAAGAGAGGCATCCTGGGAAGTCATGCTGTAAGGCTGGCCTTTTAGAACTGGAGAACAGCACAATGGAATGCAGTCTCATAAAATTTAAAGCTCACAAAGTTAAAAGCTTCCCCTATGGAAAGGGGCAGCCAGTCAGCCAGTAAACTGACAAATTTCAGTATTCACTAGAGTTCCCAGAACATGTCATGATGACACAAAACACTGTGCAAAAGACTTGTCTTATCACTATGGCTGCCAGATGCCCAGTGTCTCTATTAATGAGGCAGTTCTGGGCAGCCATGTTTTTAAAACATGTTCAGCCTTCCCAATCTGCCCCAGCCACATCTTATGGAACCAGAGGTAGGTCCCTAATACAAAGGGTTTATGTCAATGCCTAAACAGGGTCAACAAAGGATGGTGTGTCATTTCCAGGGTGAAAAACAAAACAAACAGCTGGACAAAATGGACTTTTCTCTCAGAAATGGTACGTGGAACATTCAAAAAGAAAGGAATCATGCAACAGAAATAGAAGCTGAGAATTAATGAGCCTGAGAGAGCCTGGAGGAGCCATTATTGGTTTGGGGCACACTAGAGTTAAAAGAAAGCATAATATAAGCAGAAGCTATAAAGTAGAGGAGAGTAATATAGTAGGAATGAGGAAACCTGTGAGTAGGAAGAGAAGGGTAAAACAGACCCTCAGGGAATTGTATAAATGGCAAAGCATTCGCGACTTCATCCAAGAAAGCATGCTACATATACTACAACCCTGGAGCTGTCCTGAACCCAGCAAGATGATTGCAAAAGTCATCTACTATCATAATTGTGCTGCACAATCACCACAAAATCTCAGTGGTGAACAATACTAAGCACTCAATTTTTCCTCAGCCATCTGCAGGTCATTTGGGTTGGCTCTACTTTAGGTAGGCTACAGGTTGGCTGGGATAGCTGTCTCATTCTGAGACCCAGGCTGAAGGAGCCACTATCCAGGGTTCTTCTCATAAGTGCTTTATCCTCATGTGCAAACATACAGAGGGCAAGTTCATCAGCACAAGCACAATGCAAGCCTCTGCTCTGTTATGTCCACCAGCATCCCACTGGGCAAAGTCACTTACAGGATCACATGAGGTCACAGAGTCCTGGTGTGGCGCTGTAGGATAAGCCCTGGACTGCTAACCACAAGCAGTCTGACTCAATGGCACTTAACAAGTCATAGTATGGGTATGTTGCTGTTGTTAAGTGCAGTCAAGTCAGTTCTGACCCATAACAACCTGTATAGGGTTTTCAAGCAGCAGCTGGTGAGCTTGAACCACCAACCTTGCAGTTGAAACCATCTTTACAGTCTATAGCGCATTAACCCACAGCGTCACACCAGGATGTAGATAACTACTGTGAGGGAAGGGAGAACTGTGACCAAATGATTCCGTTTACCACATCACTCCACATCATTTTCTAAACTGTTGTTGTTGCTGTTGTTAAGTGCCGCCATGTCAGTTCCTACTCATTGTGACCCTGCATAGGATTTCCGAGGAACAGCTGGTGGGTGTGAACCACCAAACTGGTGTTTATCCCATAGCATCACACCAGAACTCCACCTTCTGACCTCCACTTTCTAAACTAATTTGAATTAAACCTACATTCATTTCAACTAAAAGTCTAATTACAACACAGAGATTAAGAAAAATCTCTAGACGCAAAAAGCTTCCTAGCCTCTTACCCCCTAGTACAATGTTACCTATGGATCCCCTTACCTATCTTCTCCATGTCAGAGTAGAATGCAATCTGAATTATTTGATTGAAATATTTCTGATTAAAAATTTAGGAAAAAAATCTTAATAGGGCCAGAGACAAATGTACAGAATACAGCAACACCTACTCAAGGAGTTGAACAGAAGGAAAATGCCAATATGGCATGCAGACCACTCAAGTCCATAGAATCTCAAATCAGTCTCCTGTAGCAACATCGAAGATCTCTGCAATCACAGATTTTGGGTACTATAACTATCTTTGTAGTTAAAAACACTTTTCTAAAGTGGCATTGTTTACCTAGTTTGTAGTAAATAAAGACAAATTTAAGTATAAAGTAAAATAAAATGGTTGAAAACAAAACAGAAAAATCTAGAAAGTCAAAACATTCAATTTGCCTTACTAGACTGGGATATGGGGAATAATGCTTACTGCCCTTTTAAGAGCCTTTTGAAAAAGACAGTTTTCTTTATTAAAAAAGTTAAGTAAAATTTTAGGTGCACATGTAACCTATGACCCGAGACTGTATGTCTTATTTCAGACAGCAAACATTCCTTGTCAAAAGAATTCACACAAAAATGAACCTAATTTCTCACACAAGTCAAAGTCAAAGACAACATATGAGTGTGTTTATTAAAACAGAAATTATAGCCACAATGTGTACTACCTTTGGCTGCTGTTCAAAAACTTAAAAATACCTTCTTTCAACCCATCCTGGCAAAACTGAATTCTTGGCCAACCAGCAAACAAGCAAGGGAAGGAATAAAAAACCAATGCTGCTAGTTATAACACGGTTTATTAACAGGGAACCACCCTCGTGTGGCGCTGTATGATAAGCACTGGACTGCTAATTTGAAGGTCAGTGGTGGCACTGTAGGATAAGCACTGGGCCGAAAGGAAGGCTGGTCTGAACCACAAGGTCAGCAGTTCAAACTCACCAGCCACTCCTCAGAAACCCTACACAGGGTCACTATGAGTTGGAAACAACTTGATGGCACTTAACATCCTGGTGTGGCACTGTAAGATAAGCATTGGACTGCTAACTGCAAGGTTGGCAGTCAGCTCCTTATAAACGCAATACAGGGTTGCTATGGATCAGAGCTGACTCACCAGTACTTAATTAATTTAACTCACATAAAATACTTGGACATGACTGCCCAAGATCCCTACTCTACACTGTTGTTCACTGACTTTGATTCGGCCCCCAACTCACGGTAACCCCTGTAGGAAAAGTCAGTTCAAACACACAAGCCACTCCTTGGAAATCTTACACAAGGTCACTATGAGTTGGAACCCACAGATGGACAGCACACAACAACAAACCCAACAAACACTGCAATATCAGATCTCTGTGTTCCACATGGCTTTCACAAACGGATTTCCTTGCTTCTTAGGCTTCACATTGTGCTGTTGTTGCTATCCCAATTCACAACTTCATGCTTTTACATTTGTTGTTGTTATTGTTAGGTGCCATGAAGTCGGTATCGACTCATAGCGACCCTATGCACAACAGAACAAAACACTGCCTGGTCCTGAGCCAATTTCACAATTGTTGCTATGCTTGAGCCCACTGATGCTGCCACTTTGCCAATCCATCTCACTGGGGGTCTTCCTCTTTTTCTCTGACCCTCCACCTTACCAAACATGATATCCTCCAGCGACTGGTTCCTCCTGACAATATGTCGAAAGTATGAGAGACGAAGTTTGGCCATCTTGGCCTCCAAGGAGCACTCTGGCTGCACTTCTTTCAACACAAATCTGTTGGTTATTTTGGCAGCCCATGGCACTTTCAATATTCTCCTCCAACACCATAACTCAAATGCATCAATTCTTCTATGGTCTTCCCTATTCACTGTCCAGCTTTCGCATGCATATGAGGTTACTGAAAATATCATGGCTTACAGGTCAGGCGCAGCTTAGTCCTCAAGCTCACATCTTTGCTCTTCAACACTTTAAAAAGGTCTTGTGCAGAAGATTTGCCTAATGTAATATGTCGTCTGATTTCTTGACTGCTGCTTCCTTGAGTGTTGATAATTGATCCACGAATGAAGTCCTCGACAACTTCAATCTTGTCTCTGTTGATAAGAATGTTGTTTATTGGTCCAGTGGTGAGGATTTTTGTTTTCTTTACATTGAGGTGCAATCCATACAGAAGGCTGTGGTCTTTGATCTTCATCAGTAAGTATTTTAAGTCCTCTTCACTTTCAGCAAGCAAGATTGTATCATCTGCATAGCGGAGATTGTTAATAAGTCTTTCTCCAATCCTGACGCCTGGGTCTAATATGAGTGGTCATACATGAACACACCTCATCAAACTTGGCATGAGTTCTCTTAATAGCCTGAAAGCTTTTAGCGTTCTAATTCTAGTGAGAGAGTGTTTGTTGTAACAGCAACAGCAACTCTAGGACACACACTATTATAACAAACATCATTACATTGAAGACCACATTTCCAGTTCCCAGGTCCCTATAACAAGGCTCATCTACTACCACAAAATTCCCTCTGTCTAGGGGTCGAAGCAATCCGCTAAATTAGTCTTAAGAATTCCCTTGTCTCCAATGAAACAGTGTAAGAAGTCACCACATAAAGGCACAACAGACTTCCTTACAAGAATAGGTATAATCACTACTCCTCCACCCTCCTGTGGAAATAACCGAAAAATCAAAATAAAAACCTTCTACAGAAAACAATTTCCTGCCATCAAGGAGAAAGGTTTGAGGTGATATGATGTATAAGCAGTTCTTTGATATTCAACTGTTTTGATAAGGAGAATGCCAAGGTTGTTTAACTTCAGCCCAAAGAAAAGGGTTTAAATAGCAAAAGAGAGGGATATGGTTTATTCAACACTGGAACAAATTATTAAGTTAGGAAATTATCTTCCTAGTGGTATTCATTTGGCCTTTATAGTTTAGGTTCTTTTTTTTTTTTTTTCTTTAGTGTCTATTTCCAATCTTTATTCATTTATGAAAAACTACAGCGTATTAAGACGTATTACCCAAAGCACAAGGGTTAGTGTGTGCATAGACCGAGCTATTATGACATGAGAGTCCATCACCCACAGGGGTCACACCAGACTCTGGGCTACAATACTGCTATTTATCTTGCCTCTCTTCAGACCAGATAAGTATCTGACAACCCTCAAATAGTCCAACTGTGCTATGGCAGGTACTGGAACATGGGGAACGCATTCTGCTACAAAATCCCACACATGAATAAGATGCTGCATCTAAATTTGCCCTTACAGAATATTTGGCAGCTTAATAGGATATCCCAACTTAGCTCAATTGTGTAATAAGCACCTTTATAGTTTTATCTATCCTCATAAAAGTCTTTCACAACATCAGTAGCAACCTTAGCTACCTACAATAATCACCAAAATTCACTTTCATTCTTTACCTTCTCCACCATAATAGGTTCAGGACTATACGACTCCAACCTAAAAAAGGAAGTCAAACTTAACATATACCAAAGTTTCACTCAAAATCTCTTCCCAAAGAGATATTTTGGCATTCTTAACATTTCTAATCCATCTAAAATCAAGGTATCACTACTGCAGAAGACAACAGGTTGTTTAACACCTGTGCACAGGGTGTTCACCTGTGCTCACCCTAATGTAACTATCGGAATCCTAGTGTGGTGCTGTGGGTTAATGCACCAGACTGCAAAGCCATTTGAACTGCAAGGTTGGCAGTTCAAGCCCCCCAGCTGCTCCTTGGAAACCCTATACAGGGTCGCTATGGGTTGGAACCAACTCAATGGCACATTAACAACAACAATAATGTAACTATCACATTTTTGTTGTCAAGTGCTGTTGAGTCGATTCCAACCCATAGCGACCCTGTATAGGGTTTCCAAGGAGCAGCTGGTGAGCCTGAACCACGGACACTGCAGTTCAAACGACTTTGCAGTCTGACGCGTTAGCCCACAGCGCCACACCAGGATTCTAACTATCACATTGTTGTTGTTGTTGTTGTTGTTAAGTGCCGTCGAGTCGGGTCCGACCTATAGCGACCCTGTACAGGGTTTCCGAGGGTGTAAATCTTTACGGGAGTAGAAAGCCTCATCTTTCTCCCGCGGAGCGGCTGGTAGTTTCGAACCGCTGACCTTAAGGTTCGCAGCCCAATTCGTAACCACTACGCTACCAGAACTATCACATTAGGGGTAAGCTAATTAACTTTTAGGTTGATCCACTAATGATGTTGTAAATTTTAGCAGAAAAAAGTTTCCACACCCCAGATATATCTGTTCCTGTCCTGGCTCTCATTTCTTAAGGATATATACCAAGTAGAGGGATTGCTGCATCACACGGTATTTCTGAGAAAGTGCTATACTGTTTTCCAGTGAGCTCTGGTAGTGTGTGGTTACGAATCAGGCTTCTAACCTCAAGGTTGGCAGTTTGAAACTACCAGCTGCTCCACAGGAGAAAGATGAAGTTTTCTACTCCTGTAAAGTTTTACAGCCCAGAAACCCTGTATAGGGTCACTATGAGTCAGAACCAACTCTACAGCACATACCAACAACGTGATAGTTGGAACTGCAGTTGCCTTGGCAGGACCAAACCAAATGACGTCACAGGCTGGACACCCCCTGCCCCTCCCCCCACAGATATATGCACACCCATGTTCATCGCAGCACTATTCACAAGAGCAAAAAGATGAAAACAGTCTAAATGTCCATCAACAGAAGAATGGATAAACAACCTTTGGTACATATCCACAATGGAATACTATGCAACTCTGAAGAATAAAGATGAATTTGCAAAACCCCCTATAACATGGATGAACCTAAGAGGACATTTGTTGTTGTTGTTGTTGTTGTTGTTGTTAAGTGCCATCGAGTCGGGTCCGACCCATAGTGACCCTGTACAGGGTTCCCGAGGGTGTAAATCTTTACGGGAGTAGAAAGCCTCATCTTTCTCCCGCGGAGCGACTGGTAGTTTCGAACCGCTGACCTTAAGGTTCGCAGCCCGATTCATAACCACTACGTTATGTTGAGTGAAATCAGTCAACTACAAAAGGTATGAGACCACTGTTGTAAAAAGAAAAGGCTTTCTTGCTAAAAGAAACATTCTATGATGGTTACCAGGGGTGGGAGGGAAGTGAAAATTATTCAGGAAGAGGGAGGTTGGCACAGGAAAGACGAAAGTTGTGGAGGACACAGGGAGGAGGGTAAGAGTTCAAGTGAACAATGTTAACTGATCATACACTGGAAGGGATTACAATCATTGCAGTGAAATGAAGTAACATTTGTTTAATGTAAAACTGATGATCTGCTCTGCAATTCTTCACTCAATTCAAAATAAAAAGTTTAAAAAGAAAAAGGAAACAACCAACCAAACAAAATCAAAGGATCTAGACACACTGGCAATAATAGCTAAAGTAGATCCTTAGCAATTTTCACTAATTATTCTGTAATTGACTGGCTGGCAAATTACTATTCATGCTTCAACACCCAACTCAGGAAGCCAACTGTTATGGGAAGTTCTTCCCAATCTCCTTACCTTCCTTTTATTGTGCGCTTTGTTATACATCAATTTAAATACTGCTCAGGTCTAGTTCCCCTCTTACACTATGACCACATTTGTCTCTCAGCACCGTGTGTAGGACAGGGCACTTAGAAAGCACACACACCAATGAACTGACTTGAAGCATGATTATCACTGGACAAGCCTACCATTTACGTGCCAAACTCTATAGAGTCCAGGAGTGATGCTGTAGGATAAGTACTGGACTGAAAACCAAGAGGCTGGCGGTTCACACCCACCAGCCATTACTATGCAGGGTCGTTATGAGTCGGAACCAATTCAAACGGCACTTAACAACAAACAAAGTCTAAAATAATTATTCATTTTCCAGATACAGTACAGTCTATTCTCAGGGAGTGAAAACCTACACATACTCCCTTGGACAATGTTATTCTTAGTAGTGTGAACATCTGCCTATCACACTGAACTTCAAGGAAGCAGACAGGAGACTTGAGTGAAAATCATGGGATCCACTAGGTAAGTCAGGACTCCTGGTGTGGTGCTGTAGAATCAGCACTGGACTATAAACCACAAGGTTAGCAGTTCAAACCCACCAGGCTGCTCCTCAGAAACGGTTCGATGACACTTAATAACAGCAAGACTAGGTAAATAAGCTCCTGAAGTACAGTGCAGCATATATGTTCCCTGAAGCAATCGGTTCACACATCTACGAAAGGATCTCCAATGTTCTGCATTTATACAACATCCAAGGACAAGTAACCTCGTCCCTAAACAAGTTTATTTCGTTGTGTCTCAGTTCCCTCACCTGTAAAATGGGGTGGTAACAGTGCCTAACCTTCACACAGTTTAAAGAATTACATGAGATAATATAATATGCTTAGCACAGCACCAGGCACATAGTACCGTTGTGGCACTATGGGTTAATGCATTAGACTGCAAAGCCATTTGAACTGCAAGGTTGGTGGTTCAAGCTCACCAGGTGCTCCTTGGAAACGCGATACAGGGTCGCTATGGGTCGGAACCGACTCCATGGCGCTTCACAATAACAAACATACGTGTTACAGAATAGAACTGCTCCATAGCATTTTCTTGGCTGTAACCTTTATGGTCGACTCAATAGCATTTAACAACAAGAACAACAACAACAACGGGAGAACAAACAAGATGGCAGATCGGGTGGACGTGTAGTAAAGAGCTCCGCCAACAACAACACAGAATACCCGACCAAGCAGGCTCAGG
>NW_006408541.1:23859936-23868006 GCF_000296735.1 Chrysochloris asiatica | reverse complement strand
CTATGGGTCGGTATCGACTCCATGGCACCTAACAACAACAATTCCCATACAGATAAAGAGTCTCAGAAACCTTCGGGAGAAATTCTCTGTCTTATAGGGTCACTATGAGTCAAAATCGACTTGCTGGCAGTGGGTTTTTATCTTATCCATGCTCTACCTGGCATGGGGGCCAAAACCTATCAGGAGCAAATCTGTTCTCAGCACCATCCCCACAACTTACTTCTTGCACAACTGTGCAGGGGCTCTCTCTCTGACCAGGAACACACCCCAACAAAGTGAAGCTTACCTCATTCTTCAGATCCTCTCCTCCTGTGTTCTCCTAATGAAAACTTGTTTGTTGTTAAATGCTGTAGAGTCGATTCTGACTCATAAGGACCCTGTATAGGGTTTCCAAGGAGCAGCTGGTGGATTTGAACCACTGACCTTGCAGTAAAGCAGTCCAGTGTTTATCCTACAGCACCATACCAGGGCTTCAATGAAAACTTAGTGCTCTATGAAAAATTACACCAACCATTTCTCTGAGGGCATTTCTCTACTCACCTGAGTTCAATTGCTGATTGCAATGGGCCACACGGAAGTAAGACACAAGACTCCCAGCTATAGGGTTGTTAGGGAAGTTAACAGGTTACAATGCAGGATCAAAAATGCTCAGGACAGTATGCCCACAAGCAGGCCTCTCTCTCCCTCCAGTTACAAAGCTTTAAGGATTGCAAATAAATGCCCATAGGTCAGCAATCCCAGCCCGGCATTCAGTTAAGTGCCTGGAGGCACCCCACTCAGTGAGCAAGCTTCCTGGTCAAAATTATTCTGCTTTACTTGTCTGTGGTCTGAGAAGCCCACTGCTCTGTCTCACGGTTTGGTTCTTGGTTTTTCCACTATAGTTCCTCTACCATTCCTTTGTTGTCACAGCTTTCTGTCCCTGGGTCAAGGAGATTCAATGGGCAGGGTTCTTGGGGTCAAAAGGATGCACTTCACTCCAGGGTCTTCCTCTTTCGTGATAGTGAGATTCCCCCATGTCTGCTTCTGAGATAGCTCCTTTCAAACTCAGCAGATGGCACTGACCAATTCTCTCATTATGAAATTGCCAAGTGTTTATAATCACAATCCTGTAACAATCACTTACAAGTGAATCAAATCATCCTTCAGCATCTTCCACCACCTTCTCTTGGTCTGGTAGAAGCTTACAGACTATGGGGAATATGGTCTCAGATCCATACAGTAAGTACTGAACAGCAAACCACAAAGTCTGAGGTTTGAGCCCACCAGTCGTTCTGCGGGACGAAGATGAAGTTTTCTGCTCCCGTAAAGATTTAAAATCTTGGAAACTCTATACAGGGCGGCTATGAGCCCGAACCTACTCAACGGCACTTAACAACAATTAACCTTAAGGTTGGCAGTTTTAATTCACCCAGTGGCCCATAACAAGGAGTAAGACCACCAAGGTTGCTCAGGTTCAGGGGCGATCAACTGATCTCTAGACTCACCAGGCCTTAGCATCTCATCAGCATCTCACCAGCAGTCATGCTTTTCTAAGGTCATAAAACTAGACTTTTTTTTTTTTTTTTGCAAGGGGTGGGACTATGTCTAGATCTAGGCTAGAATAGGACTTCGTTTATAGTTAAGGTTATGGTAGCGCTGTGGGTTAATGCGCCAGACTGCAAAGCTGTTTGAACTGCAAGGTTGGTGGTTCAAGCTCACCAGCGTCTCCTTGGAAACCCTATACTGGGTCGCTATGGGTCGGAATCAACTTGACAGCGCTTAACAACAATGGTTAGGACTAGGGTTAGTGTGGAGGTAAGGGTTGGGCTAGGAAAAAGACTTGGTCTAATTTTTAAGGTTACAGTTAAGTTTATTATTTTTTCTTAAAATCTATTTTATTTCTTCTTTATTATAAAGTTCTGTAACTCTATTGTTGTTGTTGCTGTTAGGTGCCATTGAGTCGGTACTGACCCATAGCAACCTTATGCACAACAGAACAAAACACTGCCCGGTCCTGGGCCAACCTCACTAGTGTTGCCACACTTGAGCCCACTGATGCTGCCACTTCGCCAATCCATCTCGCTGGGGGTCTTCCTCTTTTTCTCTGACCCTCCACCGTACCAAACATGATATTCTTCTCCAGCGACTGGTCCCTCCTGACAATATGTCCCAAGTATGAGAGACCAAGTTTTATTCCTATCCCCTCTTTTTACTTTGTTTTGTTGTTGTTGCAACTGTATCTCTGATTCTCTATTTTCATTCTTATGTTGTTGTTAGTAAGTGTCGTCGTCGAGCCGATTCTGACTCACCAACCTTACAGTTCAAATAGCTTTGCAGTCTGATGCATTAGCCCACAGTGCCACAGTAGGTCTATTTTACTTTGCATACTTCCATGTCTGGGTTGGAGTCCTGGTGTAGCACTGTTAAGTATTGGACCGCAAGGTTGGTTTGAACTACAAGGTCAGTGGTTCAAACTCACCAGATGCTCCTTGGAAACCCTATACAGGTTTGATATTTAGTCAGACGCAACTCAGTGACACTTAACAATAACAACATATCTAGGTTGAGTCTAGGTGATATTGTCAAGCATGTTAGTTTCAGGTTGTTATCAGTTATAAGGTTGGTCTCTTTTTTTTTTTACAAATGCTTTAAGTTTCTGTTTGACTGCAAATGACTTAATTCGGCTATCATCTTTGATCAACAGTATTGCTGGATATGTGATTCTTGGTTGGCAATCTAATCTTTTTCTTTCAGGGTTTTATGTCATTCCATTTTCCTCTCTAACTGCCTTCCCAAACACCCAAGTTAGCATGTGTCTACACTCTACCCAATGAATAACTCTTCCTTCCCTCTCACTGCTGCTAACTATCAAAGAATGTTTATTATACAGTGGAAGCCTTTTCTTGGCTTTTTACAGTACTGATACAGTATCTGTTCCTTCGTGACTAATTTCACTAGGCATAATGAACGCCCTCTAGATTCCTCCATGTTATGTAATGTTTTAGCATAATATTCCATTGTGTTTATGTACCAAAATTTGTTCAACTATTCCTATGCTAAGCACCTAAAGCTGTCTCCATCTTTTTGCTATTGTGAATAATATGCTGCAATGAACATGAGTGTGCACCCACTGTGTTACCTGCATGATTTCTGCTGAGAAATCAGAGCTTTAGTCTTGTTAGTTCTTTGGATTTCTTTTTGCCAGAGCTACTCTCAAGATTCTTTGTCTTCGGTTTTGAAAAGCTTGATTAAAATATGTCTTAGTATTCTTATTTTGGGGTCAATCCTGTTTAGAGTTCATTCAACTTCTTGAATAGCTATCTTCTTATCTTTTGTGATGTTAGGGAAGTTTTCTCCAACAACTCTTAGATAATTATTTTCTATGGGTTTTTTTTTTCTTTTCTTTTTTTTTTTTCTTCTCTTCCTGCTCTGGAACTCTTAGCACATGTAAATAATTCCTCTTGATAGTGTTCCACATGAATCTTAGGGTTTCTTCACATGTTTTTCTGTTCTTTTTTTCTGGTTACTCCTCTAGCAGCTGAATACTGAGAGATTAATTCTATTTCTTTGCCCTTTCAGTGTATTATCTATCTATTTATGAAATCTTGGTGGTAATCTGGCTCTCTAATTGCTGTTTTGTGTGGTTCCCATTTTTTTAATTGTTAGTTTGTTTCCTGAGTTTTTCCATAGTTTTGCTTGATTTCGTAGTTTTCTCGATCTTCTTCACAATCTGTTGAGGTTGCCTAATATTAATTAGCATCCTTTTAAATTACTTATCAGGTAATTCCCATACCATTTCTGGTGTTACATTTCTGACTCTGTATTTTGGTCACTTGTTTGAGGTACTCTGTCCTGTTTCTTTGTGTAAGCTGAAATTGCCTGTTTCCTCTTAGACACTGAGGTGTCTTATTTATATTCAGTTGACGATTGTATATTGGTGTACTCACCACCTGTCTCTTGATGGATGTAGTAGAGACAGGAACTGTAAACACAGTTCTCTGTGTAGCATAGTTCAGGGTGGGCTCACTGGCCTCCAGAAGCAGGGGTGCTAAGCCAAGTACCTGCCCCAAGACAGAGCTCAATATTTATTTTTTAATTTAAAATATATAGAATAACTGATTGATTTTATGGAAGTTATATCCCAATAAAACTTTTTAAAGAATACAGAATAGATAACAGGTGAATGACATTTAGTAGGGAAAAATTCTGCTTCAAAAGTTCATAGAAAAATGAATTAAAAGATAATAGCATTTTTCCCAAAGCTTTTTGAAGCCCCCTCATACATATATACTAGACACAATATATAAGGTGTGTTATTACTGAGCGCTATGGTTACAGCATGATTACAAAACACGAGTTTCTGCAATCACATACAAGTCTAAGTACAGTAAAGTCTTTGTGGATCAGAGCATTTGTTTCAATACATTAGACAACCCTCAGTTTAAGTTAAAACGTGTGTTCTGAAAAAAAAAAAAAAAGTGTGTTCTGAACAAGAGATAGAGCCCCACAGGGTAAAAATGGAGTCTTGTGGGGTAAAATATCTTTCTTTTTAGTGTATATGGCACAGATGCAGTATATAAACAGATATAAAGTATACACTGTTGTTGTTAAGTGTCATCGAGTGGGTTCCAACTCAGCGATCTTGTATAGGGTTTCTGAGAAGCAGGTGGTGGGTTTGAACCGTCGACAGCACCATATGTCACATTAAATGTTCATGGGTGGGTGAGGGAACAATGTCTAAAAAGGTTCCTTGTTGTTGTTAAGTGCCATCAAGTCAGTTCCGACTCACAGTGACCCATATAGGATTTCCAAAGAGCAGTTGGTGAGTTTGAATCGCCTTATGAAGGAGCTCTGGTAGCGTAGTGGTTACGAATTGGGCTGCTAATCTTACGGTCCAGCAGTTCAAAACTACCAGCTGTACCATGGGAGAAAGATGAGGCTTTCTGCTCCCATAAAGATTTACAGCCTCGGAATCCCTGTGCAGGGTCACTATGAGTCAGAATCAACTCCACGGCACATAACAATAACAACATTAGAGCAAAAATGGAATTTAAGAAGAAGGTCAGAAACACTGAGTTAACTGATTTCACTTCATGAAGCTTAACTTCCAACATTCTACATCCTTAGAATGACCTTGGAGGCCTGGTGTAGTACTATCAGCACTGGATCTTAACCACAAAGGTTGGTGGTTCATAGCTGCTCTTTGGAAATCCTATACAGGGTTGCTGTGAATCAGAACTGACTTGATGGCACATTAACAACAAGCATGACCTTGCCTTTGGTTTGCCTTTAGTGTATGGGTAAGGTGGGGGCTGAGGGTCCACAGAGGGCAAAGAGCCAGTAAATGTTCCTAGTTCCTTGGTCAGATACCACCTCATTCTCTCCCCATGCCACCCTATGCTCAGATTTACATGAAGAGATATTGAGTTCAGTTTTAAATACTAATTATGACATTCAAGTGGAACACACACAGTTGCTGAGTATGCGGTTGGAAATACGGGTTTGAAGCACAGAAGATGATGGGAATAGAACCACACATTTCCTGGTGTGACACTGTAGGATAAACCACAAAGTCAGCAGTTTAAAGTCACCAGCTGCTCCTCAGAAACCCTATAAAGGGTCAATATGAGTCAGAATCAACTCAATTGCACTTAATAAGAAATGAATAACAGAAAAGAATAAATCCATCCAGAGATTTCATATAAACCAAGAAGGGAAAAGAACACTACCCTGAGAGATACTGGGGACAGGGTCCTTAATAGTTTTTTAAACCTCACGAGGTTTATACAGACAAAGTTCTAATAATCAGTGGTCCTTGAGAAACAGCAAAAACCTCCTCCGCATCAAACTCTTGTGCTTCAGATAACTTAGCATCAATACTGAAAATCTTTTCCCTAAGTCATCAACACTATCACATTTTCTTAACTAAGCACTTAGATGACTTGAATGGTTTCAATCCTAAAAAATGAAAAGAACTCAAGACAAAGCCTCTCCTAGTCTCAGAAGGTGAAAACAAGAAGGACTGTATTGGATGCCAGGTTCCCTTACAACTTCACAATCAGTCTGACAAGGCCAATTCCTGGCCTGGCTACATCATCCTTTATACGGTGTATTCAGTTCCCTTGTTGAAACTGTGTGACTGACCAACCACCAGATCAAACCAGTCAACACTAAAAGTTTACAACACATGATTTAAAACAAACACCACTGATGCCTAACTGGTTCCTGGATCAAGAGCCAAAAGTTATTAAGAACATTACTGAGTCAACTGGGAATTTTTGAATACAGATTGTATACTTATTTTATGTCAATTAAATTGTAAGTATGTAGGAAAATGCCTTTTCTTAAAATATACAAAAGTATATAAAAGTAAAGTGTCATACCATCTGCATGTAATTCTCAAATGGTTCAGCAACTGAAAAAAAGAAATGGTACACATGAGGGGGCTTCAAAAAATTTGTGAGAAAATTTCATTCTCTTTTAATTCCACTATTCCCATAACTTTTTGAAGTTCCTTTCACATATAAATACCTAAAGAAAATCTGGCAAAAACTAGTAAGTGGTGAATCTAGGTAAAGCAAGATGCATGTTTATGTACCATTCTTGAAACTTTAATTTTCAAGTTTTTCAATATACAAAATAGCAGAGAGGTGTAAATAAATACTTTTCAATGTTTTTAAGCTTTAAACTTTTACATTATTCAACTCTTTCATTAAAATGGAAAGAGTTGAAACAACAATGATTAACAACATTTTCAATTTCTATTGAAGATCAAAGAGCACAGCCTTCTGTATGGATTGCATCTCAATGTAAAGAAAATAAAAATCCTCACCAATGGACCAATAAACAACTTTCTTATCAACAGAGAAAAGATATGACGTTGTCAAGGACTTCATTCTTCTTGGATCAGTTATCAACACTCATGGAAGCAGCAGTCAAGAAATCAAACGATGTTTTGCATTAGGCAAATGTGCACAAGACCTCTTTAAGGTATACAAGAACAAAAACGTCAGTTTGAGGACTAAGGTGCATCTGACCCAAGCCATGGTATTTTCAGTAACCTCACATGCATTTGAAAGCTGGACAGTGAATAAGGAAAAAAGTGAATAAGGAAGAAGCTTTTGAGTTATGGCGTTGGAGGAGAATACTGAAAGTGCCATGGGCTGCCAAAAGAACCAATAGATCTGTGTTGGAAGAAGTACAGCCAGAGTGCTCCTTGGAGGCCAGGATGGACAAACTTCGTCTCTCATACTTCGGACCTATTGTCAGGAGGGATCAGTTGCTGCTGAAAGATATGTTTGTTAAGGTGGAAGGTCAGCAAAAAAGAGGAAGACCCCCAGCGACATGGACTGGCAAGGTGGCAGCATCAATGAGCTCAAGCGTGACAACAATTGTGAGATTGGCCCAGGACGGGGCAGTGTTTCATTACACTGAATATAGCAATAAAGGCATAAAGTAGCTGACTTAACAAGTTTTCAAGAATGAATTTAATTCCAGAGTGGGGGGTGGGGGGGAGGTAGAATCCCCACTGAATAGTTTTCATTGTCTGGGGAAAGAAGATGGGGATAAGATTCTTATGATTCAATAGTGAATAACTGTTATCATGACTAATTGCAATTGTCACAACTGTAAAGGTAGAAATTTTGTAACATAAAGAGGGGGAGTAGTTAACGTTTTCCTACCTAGGAAGCAGAGACACCAGAAATTGAGGTAGAGACGAGAATATGGAGAGAGAGAGAGCAGCTGAGGACTCTAGACTCATGGAAAGAGAAAGGTTGTGTGCTGGCAGCCAGTAGGCAGGATTGCAGAGTGTGTCCTTGGGTTGTTTAAATGATTATACATTCCTGAGTGTTTTTGTGTGCATCAAAAACAAAACAAAACAGGAAATAGAAGCAAATACTGTTGAATGGTGATTCATGGAGGGGACTGTAATCATTGCAATGATACGAAATACAATAGGTTAAGTGCAAAACTGATGTTCTCCCATGTAAAGGATCACTCAATGCACAATAAAAGCTTTAAAATTAATAAAACTGAGGCAGCAAACTTGACCAAAAGACTTTTTTTCTCCATTCACTCTAATCCCTAAGT